>NC_143041.1:13992446-14307446 GCF_057628025.1 Oncorhynchus mykiss | reverse complement strand
AGAGAGAGGCTAAACCAAGCTCTGAGAGAGAGAGAAAGCAAGAGAGAGAGAGAGAGAGAAAGCAAGAGAGAGAGAGGCTAAACACAGAGCTCTGAGAGAGAGAGAAAGCAAGAGAGAGAGAGGCTAAACACAGAGCTCAGAGAGAGAGAAAGCAAGAGAGATAAAAGGCTAAACAGAGCTCAGAGAGAGAGAGAGAAATCAAGAGAGAGAGGGGGGGCTAAACACAGAGCTCTGAGAGAGAGAGAAAGCAATAGAGAGAGAGAGCCTAAACACAGAGCTCTGAGAGAGAGAGAAAGCAAGAGAGAGAGAGGGGCTAAACAGAGCTCTGAGAGAGAGAGAGAGAGAGAGGCTAAACACAGAGCTCTGAGAGAGAGAGAAAGCAAGAGAGAGAGAGAGAGAGAGAGAGGCTAAACACAGAGCTCAGAGAGAGAGAAAGCAAGAGAGAGAGAGAGGCTAAACACAGAGCTCTGAGAGAGAGAGAAAGCAAGAGAGAGAGAGAGAGAGGGGGGGGCTAAACAGAGCTCTGAGAGAGAGAGAAAGCAAGAGAGAGAGAGAGGCTAAACACAGAGCTCTGAGAGAGAGAGAAAGCAAGAGAGAGAAAGAGAGAGAGAGAGAGAGAGAGAGAGAGAGAGAGGCTAAACCAAGCTCTGAGAGAGAGAGAAAGCAAGAGAGAGAGAGAGAGAGAAAGCAAGAGAGATAGGCTAAACACAGAGCTTTGAGAGAGAGAGAGAAAACAAGCGAGAGAGAGGCTAAACACAGAGCTCTGAGAGAGAGAGAAAGCAAGAGAGAGAGAGGCTAAACACTCAGAGCTCTGAGAGAGAGACAGGCTCAGTAGCCAGCTATAGCTGAAACACACACCTATTGAGGGATAGTAGAAAGGGGATAGCAGAAAGATGCAATGTACTGTAAAAATATAAAGACTCAAAACATCATGATTGTGTAATGCAGTCTTTACAAGTAGTGCATCTAACCTGATATCTGGTGTTTGGAGGGTGTTTGAATGTAAACCCAGTGTATGTGTTATGATACACAGTGTTTGAAAACAGAAAATAAGTACACTGAAACACCTAAAGTGGTTCTTCAATCTGAATATTGGTGTTTGAAAACACTTTTGGGGGGTTTCAGTGCATGTGAAAGGTAGTCCCTCATACAATCAAATGGTTAAAGAAATGAAAATGAGATAGCCTAAATATTGATTCACAATATAGACCTATGGAGAATAGTTATTTGTTTAACCACTTCAACAGGCATAGTTAATCACAGTATCCAATCCAGTAATAGTAACTGGTGGTTTTACAGCAAGTATTACAGGATACTGTAATTGCCTCTACCATTAATAGTCTCATTTTTCGGGAATGGGTTGTCTCATCATTTAATGTAATTTTCCGTGACGGTTTTGATATCCGTTCACCATGATCCATTACGCCTCATGGCACAACACACTGGTTAATGCTAATATAGAAGTCTACTTTCTTCAAACATGCATACAACGTTGTGTAAAAGAGTTTTAAAAAAGGAATTACCCACAATCCTCTAAAAACAAAGACGTGGCAAGATAGGAAGTGCAAGGAGATTAAAACCAGACTTCTAATTAGTATAATCACACATTTTCTCTAACTTTGGTTATCCTCATATAAAATTGACTTACATTTTGTAAAACATATTAAGTTGGATTTTTTTCTTATATTTTTACTAAGTACATGTTGGTTGTTCTGATTGGATGTGCCTGGCTCCCCAGTGGGTGGGCCTATGCCCTCCCAGGCCCACCCATGCCCATCCATAGATTAGGGTCTCATGAATTTATTTAAATTGACTGATTTCCTTATATGAACTGTAACTCAGTCAAATTGTTGAATTTGTTGCATGTTGCGTTTATATTTTTGTTCAGTACAATTCTGCACTTAGAACTTGAAACACCAAAATAGTGTTTTCAACATTTTCCGGTACTGATCCCAGTCCCTGGAAAAGTGTTGCACAACACTTGATGAAGGGGTTTTACAACACCGTGTCATGTTTCAAAGCATCTAATGATGTGTTTTCATACTCTAGCAAAGTTAAGGTTTTGTCTCCTTTGCTTTCGTGGCAGCTGTTGCCATCAGTTTTGGGGTCACAAAGCACTTCATATTAACATTGTAGGTTTTGATTAGGATGAGGAAGGTGATGAGGGTGGAGATGATGATGATTGGACTTTAGACAACTGAGTAAAAGTGAAGCTGTGTCTCTTTAAGAGCGGCAAAGCAGGGAGGAGTTCAGGGCTTGTCACTATGCTGAAATGAAAGTTATGTTGGGAGAAGGAAATCACACATGGTAACAAGCTCTCTTCTACTCTTTGCAAAAAAATAACAACACAGATACACAAAGTCTACTTTTCGTCAACTCAACAAGGAATAAACACTCAGGTGAGTAGAGAGAGAGAGAGAGAGAGAGAGAGAGAGAGCAGTGGAGGCTGCTGATGGGAGGATGGTTTATAATAATGGCTGGAATGGGGTCAATGGAATGGTATCAAACACATCAAACACACGGTTTCCATGTGGTTGATACCATTCCAATGACCCCATTCCAGCCATTATTATGATCCGTCCTCCCTTTAGCAGCCTCCATTGAAAGAGAGAGAGAGATGTATTAACTGTGTGGAATTCAAGCCATATTCTCTGTAGTTCCTGTTTTTTTCACCCGTGCTGTTAAAATTCTGTTAACATATGGACAGCGTTACAAACATATTATCCATAATGGTTTAGCATTCATTTATAAGTCACTACTTCTCCAAACCTTCAAATTAAAAAGATGGATAGGTAAAGTACAGAACAATCTTTTCTTAACTCTTCCTCCTCTGGATAAAATAAAAATGTAT
Source organism: Oncorhynchus mykiss (assembly GCF_057628025.1). Classification (NCBI taxonomy): domain Eukaryota; kingdom Metazoa; phylum Chordata; class Actinopteri; order Salmoniformes; family Salmonidae; genus Oncorhynchus; species Oncorhynchus mykiss. Next base: position 14,304,595 of record NC_143041.1, on the reverse strand, counting down.
GGAAAATGTTGAAACTGTGAATCAAGATTGTTATCACTACAAAAATCAATACACAGTATTCAGATAATGAATTACTGTATAATGCTGACTCATTCCAGGAAGTATTCTTATAATTTGTATTGTGTTACAGAAATGGCGTCCTCCAGCAGTCTCCTGTCTGAAGATCAGTTCCAGTGCTCCATCTGTCGGGATGTGTTCACTGAGCCAGTCTCCACTCCATGTGGACACAACTTCTGCAAGGCCTGTATTAGTGGATACTGGGATACCACTGGCTGGAGCCAGTGTCCACTGTGTAAGCATACTTTCTACATAAGACCAGAGCTAAAGACCAACACGACACTCAGAGATGTCGCAGATCATTTTAAGAGGAAGAGAGTCAGAGATGAATCTCTTCACAGGGCTGGGAAAGGGGTCTGTGACTTCTACATGGAGAACCTGGAGGACAGAATCATGTGTAAGAAACACAACACACTCCTTGAGCTGTTTTGTAGAACTGACCAGATGTGTGTTTGTCAGTTCTGTACTGAGACAGACCACAAGACTCACCACATCGTCCATCTAGAGGAAGAGTGTGGAGAGAGGAAGGCTCAGCTTGGGAAGATGGATGCACAAGTGCAGCAGATGATCCAGGAGCGAATGCAAAAGGGTTGGGAGATCAAACATTCAGTAGAGCTCAGCAAGAGAGATGCAGAGAGAGAGATAACAGACAGCATGCAGGTCTTCACTGATCTGGTGCGCTCCATTGAGAGAAGCCAGGCTGAGCTCATTGAGGTGGTTGCGGAGAAGCAGGAAGCAGCAGAGAAGCGGGCTGAAGGGTTCATTAAAGAGCTGGAGCAGGAAATTAATGAGCTACTGAGGAGAAGCACTGAGCTGAAGCATCTCTCACACACTGAGGATCACCTTCAATTCCTCCAAAGCTCCCTATCCCTATGTATCCCTCCAAATGCCAAGAACTGGTCTGAGATCAGTATTCACACTGAGCTGATGAATGTGATGAGAGTTTTGAGGAGCTCTGTGTCCGAGCTGGAGGAGAAGACGAGGAAAGCATTTTCTGAGCTTATGGAAAAATGCAATAAAGCAATGGAGAAGTTTCCTGACAAGCTGAAGATTCTTGACAAGCTGAATATTCCTGACAATCTGAAGAGTATGCAGCAATATGCCGTGGATGTGACTCTGGACCCTGATACAGCAAATCCCTTTCTCGGCCTGTCTGCGGATGGGAAACAAGTGAGAATTGGACAGACATGGAACTTTCGCCCTGAAAATCCAAAGAGGTTTGTTAGTCGATGTATCCTGGGAAAGGAGGGCTTCTCCTCGGGGAGATTCTACTATGAGGTGCAGGTGAAGGGGAGGAATTGCTGGGAGTTAGGAGTGGCCAGAGAGTCCATTAATAGGTCCATTGAGAGGACACCCTTAGAGGTTGTGTTCGATTCAGGGCTTCCACTGACCCCTGAGGGTGGATTCTGGACAATGGGACAGAAATATAAAAGGTATGGGAATACCTATGAGGCCAACACCTCTCCTTCTGTAACCCTCACCTTGGAGACGCCCCAGAAGGTGGGGGTGTTTGTGGATTATGAGGAGGGCCAGGTGTCATTCTACAATGTGGAGACCAAAGCTCATATCTTCTCTTTCACTGGCTGCAACTTCACTGAGAAACTCTATCCATTCTTTGACTGTGGGTTTTATGATAATAACGATCCAGCATTGATCATCTCCCCTGTCAGTCATACAGACTGAATTAGGGCACATTAAAGTTACAGGGCACAATACTAAGGCTGGGATTCAATATGTAACCTCGCTATAGTGCGCTTGACATTTAAAGGTCCTTTCCAATGGACTACTCGACGTCTGTAGTTTTTACCTTGAATGCGAACTCCATGAACGCGGTAACATTGCCTTTAAAAGCCACATTGTCGAATAGAGCCATCTTATTGAATCCCAGCCTTAATACATTTTTCTGCCTAATAGTAGCCCTGCCACTCGGTTTGCTAAAGCTGAGGGATGGCCTGGAGAAATGTAACCACTCAAATTCATAGATTGACTGACAGTTCATAAGACCACAATTATAGTATTCAACTTATTTTGAAGCTGAGCATTGTTTGTTGACAAATATATTGTTTACAAACAGTGGAGTATTGACATCAGGGCTTGGTCCCACTTTATTTGGATAGTCCCACAAATGATCTACAGATGGTCATACTATCAACAAACTCTATGTTGATAAGCAACTGCTTGCTAAGGTTACTGTTAAGGTTAGGTTTAGAATAAGGGTTGGGGTTAGGATAAGGGTTAAGGTTAGGGTTAGGGCTAGGGTTGGGATTAGTGGTTAGTTAGTTTAAATGTTGTCCCATCTACTTGGGACTATCCAAATAAAGTGTTGCCTGCAGCTTTTAAAAGCAATGTTCCCGCGTTCTCAGAGATCACATCTGGTAAACTCTGCGTATGTGGGCTCAATCGGAAGTTGCCTTTATTGCCAACAGATTGTCAACAACCCGTGATCGGATGGAATGCTGGCCCATGAGGGTGATTGTTGAAGTTGGTTGATTTATCTGGTTGAATTATAGGTCCCAATCATGAAATATACCTTCCAAATTCAACTTCAAGACTAAGACAGACTAGGACAACTCAATCGTTGAATCATCAAAAATCAAGTATCTACATCTTAATCACAGAGGACATCTCCCCATTATATAATTGAAATATTTGAATTTACAGAGAAGTGGAGGATTTGTTACATATTTTCTGGTGTTATCACATAGGGGCTAATATTTGAAAAAGAGTACAAGAAGGGTTAGTCCCTGTTTTACATGATTTTGTTATCTCGCCACAAACAGAGATATTGGGAGACTTAAGGGACAGATGCAACACTCTATACAATGTTTTAATTCTGCTGTGGGAAGGTTTTCATTTTGAAAACTCTGAAAACTAATATGCTATTGGATTCTTTCAAAAAATAACTGTCAAACACTACTAAACTCAGCAAAAAAAGAAACTCACTGTCCTCTCACTGTCAACTGCGTTTATTTTCAGCAAACTTACCACTTTGTTCATACAAATATTTACACAACAAGATTCAACAACTGAGACATAAACTGAACAAGTTCCACAGACATGTGACTAACATAAATGGAATCATGTGTCCCTGAACGAGGGCGGAGGGGTGTCGAAATCAAAAGTAACAGTCAGTATCTGGTGTGGCCACCAGCTGCATTAAGTACTGCAGTGCATCTCCTCATGGACTGCAGCAGATTTGCCAGTTCTTGCTGTGAGATGTTACCCACTCTTCCACCAAGGCACCTGCAAGTTCCCAGACATTTCTGGGGGGGGAATGGCCCTAGTCCTCACTCTCCGATCCAACAGGTCGCAGACGTGCTCAATGGGATTGAGATCCGGGCTCTTCGCTGGCCATGGCACTGACATTCCTGTCTTTCAGGAAATCACGCACAGAACGAGCAGTATGGCTGGTGGCATTGTCATTCTGGAGGGTCATGTCAGGATGAGCCTGCAGGAAGGGTACCACATGAGGGAGGAGGATGCCTTCCCTGTAACACACAGCGTTGAGATTGCCTGCAATGACAACATGCTCAGTCTGATGATGCTGTGACACACCACCCCAGACCATGAGGGACCCTCCAACTCCAAATCGCTCCCGCTCCAGAGTGCAGGCCTCGGTGTAATGCTTATTCTTTCGACGATAAACGAGAAATTGACCATCCCCTCTCGAATCTGACCATCACCCCTGAGACAAAACCGTGACTCGTCAGCGAAGAGCATTTTTTGCCAGTCCTGTCTGGTCCAGCGATGGTGGGTTTGTGCCCATAGGCGAGGTTGTTGCCGGTGATGTCTGGTGAGGACCTGCCTTACAACAGGCCTAGAAGCCCTCAGTCCAGCCCCTCTCAGCCTATTGCAGACAGTCTGAGCGCTGACAGAGGGATAGTGCATTCCTGGTGTAACTCGGGCAGTTGTTGTTGCCATCCTGTACCTGTCCCGCAGGCTTGATGTTCGGATGTACCGATCCTATGCAGGTGTTGTTACACGTGGTCTGCCATTGCGAGGACGATCAACTGTTCGTCCTGTCACCCTGTAGCGCTGTCTTAGGCGTCCCACAGTACGGACATTGCAATTTATTGCCCTGGCCACATCTGCAGTCCTCATGCCTCCTTGCAGCATGCCTAAAGCACGTTCACGCAGATGAACAGGGACCCTGGGCATCTTTGTTTGTTGTTTTTCAGAGTCAGTAGAAATGCCTCGTTAGTGTCCTAAGTTTTCATAACTGTGACCTTAATTGCCTACCGTCTGTAAGCTGTTAGTGTCTTAATGACCGTTCCACAGGTGCATGTTCATTAATTGTTTATGGTTCATTGAACAAAAAAGGGAAACAGTGTTTAAACCTTTTACAATGAAGATCTGTGAAGTTATTTGGATTTTTACGAAATATCTTTGAAAGACAGGGTCCTGAAAAAGGGACGTTTCTTTTTTTGCTGAGTTTATAAACTAAAAGGATTGACAAATGGGACCAAATGGGACCAAATAATACATCAAGAGGCATCATAGACAAAGGAAAGGTTGCAAGTTAAAAATCTTCCAGAAGGCCAGTCATATGGCAATTCTATTTGTTGTTGTTTCTGTTGAGATAATATACACTGCTCAAAAAAATAAAGGGAACACTAAAATAACACATCCTAGATCTGAATGAATGAAATATTCTTATTAAATACATTTTTCTTTACATAGTTGAATGTGCCGACAACAAAATCACACAAAAATGATCAATGGAAATCAAATTTATCAACCCATGGAGGTCTGGATTTGGAGTCACACTCAAAATTAAAGTGGAAAACCACACTACAAGCTGATCCAACTTTGATGTAATGTCCTTAAAACAAGTCAAAATGAGGCTCAGTAGTGTGTGTGGCCTCCATGTGCCTGTATGACCTCCCTACAATGCCTGGGCATGTTCCTGATGAGGTGGAGGATGGTCTCCTGAGGGATCTCCTCCCAGACCTGGACTAAAGCATCCGCCAGACTACCTGGACTAAAACTCCTGGACAGTCTGTGGTGCAACGTGGCGTTGGTGTATGGAGCGAGACATGATGTCCCAGTCCCAATCCCAGATCCCAGATATGCTCAATTGGATTCAGGTCTGGGGAATGGGTGGGCCAGTCCATAGCATCAATGCCTTCCTCTTGCAGGAACTACTGACACACTCCAGCCACATGAGGTCTAGCATTGTCTTGCATTAGGAGGAACCCAGGGCCAACCGCACCAGCATATGGTCTCACAAGGGGTCTGAGGATCTCATCTCGGTACCTAATGGCAGTCAGGCTACCGCTGGCGAGCACATGGAGGGCTGTGCGGCCCCCCAAAGAAATGCCACCCCACACCATGACTGACCCACCGCCAAACCGGTCATGCTTGAGGATGTTCTCCACGGCGTCTCCAGACTCTGTCACGTCTGTCACATGTGCTCAGTGTGAACCTGCTTTCATCTGTGAAGAGCACAGGGCGCCAGTGGCGAATTTGCCAATCTTGGTGTTCTCTGGCTGTAAGCACAACCCCGACCTGTGGACGTCGGGCCCTCATAAAACCCTCATGGAGTCTGTTTCTGACCGTTTGAGCAGACTCATGCACATTTGTGGCTGGCTGGAGGTCATTTTGCAGGGCTCTGGCAGTGCTCCTCCTGCTCCTCCTTGCACAAAGGCGGAGGTAGTGGTCCTGCTGCTGGGTTGTTGCCCTCCTACGGCCTCCTCCACGTCTCCTGATGTACTGGCCTGTCTCCTGGTAGCGCCTCCATGCTCTGGACACTACGCTGACAGACACAGCAAACCTTCTCGGCACAGCTCGCATTGATGTGCCATCCTGGATGAGCTGCACTACCTGAGCCACTTGTGTGGGTTGTAGACTCCGTCTCATGTTACCACTAGAGTGAAAGCACCGCCAGCATTCAAAAGTGACCAAAACATCAGCCAGGAAGCATAGGAACTGAGAAGTGCTCTGTGGTCTGTGGTCTCCACCTGCAGAACCACTCCTTTATTGGGGGTGTCTTGCTAATTGCCTATAATTTCCACCAGTTGTCTATTCCATTTGCACAACAGCATGTGAAATGTATTGTCAATCAGTGTTGCTTCCTAAATGGACAGTTTGATTTCACAGAAGTGTGATTGACTTGGAGTTACATTGTGTTGTTTAAGTGTTCCCTTTATTTTTTTTGAGCAGTGTATTTATTATTGATGTTTTTCTGTATGTTTTTTCTGTTTATGTCCTTTTGTAGTTTGTTAGGGTAATAGTTTTTTTTCTGTGTGGGTGTGTTTTGTTGTTAGGGTGTTGGTTTGCTTTCTTTGTCTACCAGACCATGGATAGTGAGTTGAAGGGGTTGGAAGTTCTGGGGGAGGTGTGGAGAGTAATCTGGGGGACCATGAACCTTAAGGTCCCACTTGGGATGGTTATTTGTAAGGAAAGAAAGACCCTCAAAGACCCTTGTAAAACATATTTAATCTTTGTAAAAAAATTAAATAAAGAATAGTTTAGTCCCCCAAACATGGGGGTTGGTGGTGGTCTATTAATGAAATATTATATCATAAAATAATAATTACAGAGAAATCTAAAGTGAGTTTCTCCATCTCCACCTATGAAATAGCCAGACCATGTGGCATAATAAAATAGGTCAACAACTTGCAGATGAAAGCTGTTTAGTACTGAATCCTATGAACAAGAGCTCTTGATATATTCACAGTAATAAAATGAACATGTGCTACTTGTTTGTGTCTGCTTGTTTTTCTCCAGGGAAGGGATCCATCTCCCAACATCATCATCCTATCATCCTCACTGATATTACTAGTAGTTGTTTCATGTCACAGTGTCTCCCTGAACAATGTTTAAGACAAAACATCTCACGACAATCATACAGATTAGAAGCCAGGCAGCATCCGGCAAATAGGAATTTATTCTACATTCTTTACATTTAGATATACTCTATTTATAAGTATATAATTATACTTAGAGTACAGTATAATTATACCCATATATATTTCTGAGCAATAGACAGCCGATTCTCAGTTATATCCACTAGAGTATAAAATATGTAATTTTTTTATTTCACCTTTATTTAACCAGGTAGGCAAGTTGAGAACAAGTGAGGTCAGCTCAACCCATCAACAGCTCTCATAGGTCATAGGGGTCAATTTAACACATGAACAAGCGTTGTGAGTGAAATCTGTTATTCTGTGGGTGATTTAATAGTAAGTTCAGTCACCATAGCTGTGGAATTTGTAAGCAGTCAGTCAAGATGGTTGAAAACTGCCCTGAGACAGCTATCTCTCTCTCTCTCTCTCTCTTTCTCTCTCCAATTAGCCTAACTAGGACATTATTATGTTGAAGCTGTTGATACCAACCGAACCCATTCTAAATCTTAACTAGCCTTGACAAATTTAGTTAATCTACACTGAGTGTACAAATCATTAAGAACACCTTCCTAATACTGAGTTGCACCCACACCCAAAATCCTCAATTTGTTGGGGCATAGCCTCTACAAGGTGTCACAGTTGTGTCAAGTTGGCTGGATATCCTTTGGGTGGTGGACCATTCTTGAAAAAAACAGGAAACTGTTGAGCGTGAAAATCCCAGCAACTTTGCAGTTCTTGACACAAATCAGTGCGCCTGGCATCTACTACCATACCCCGTTAAAAGGCACTTCAATATTTTGTCTTGCCCATTCAACCCCTGAATGGCACACACACACACAATCCATGTCTGAATTGTCTCAAGGCTTAAAAATCCTTCTTTAACCTGTCTCCTCCCCTTCGTCTACACTGATTGAAGTGGATTTAACAAGTGACATCAATAAGGGATCATAGCTTTCAACAGGATTCACCTATGCCATGGAAAGAGCATAATGTGCATAATGTTTTGTGCACTCATTGCTCTGGCTCTACCTAAATGGACCTGCTGTGTGTCTCTCACTTGGCTGACTTGCTAATTGTTTTCTATGTAGAGTAGCTGAAATCAATTTAGCCAAGGGAGTGATTAACAAAGCATGTCAGGTGAGCTGCTGTATCAGATACAACACCTCCTATTAAGGAGTCCTATACCTCTCTGTACCCCTCTATACCTCTCTAACCCTCTCTGTAACTTTTCCGTTCCTCTCTACACCTCTTTGTACCCCTGTTCACTCATGACTGTATGGCCAGGCATGACTCCAACACCATCATTTCGTTTGCTGATAACACAATAGTGGTAGGCCTGATCACAACCTCTCCCTCAGCGTGATCAAGACAATGGAGATGATCGTGGACTACAGGAAAAGGAGGACCGAGCACGCCCCCATTCTCATCGACGGTGCTGTAGTGGAGCAGGTTGAGAGCTTCAAGTTCCTTGGCGTCCACATCACCAACAAACCAAGCATACCAAGACAGTCGTGAAGAGGGCACGACAAAACCTATTCCTCCTTAAGAGACTGAAAAGATTTGGCATGGGTCAAATCTTTCAGATCCTCAAAAGGTTTTACAGCTGCACCATCCAGAACATCCTGACCGGTTGCATTACTGTCTGGTATGGCGACTGCTTGGCTTCCGACCGCAAGGCACTACAGAGGGTAGTGCGTACGGCTCAGTACATCATTGGGTTCCTGCCATCCAGGACCCCTATACCAGGCGGTGTTAGAGGAAGGCCCTAAAAATTGTCAAAGACTTCAGCCACCCTAGTCATAGACTGTTCTCTCTGCTACTGCACAGCAAGCGGTACCGGAGCGCCAAGTCTCGGTCCAAGAGGCTTCTAAACAGCTTCTACCCCCAAGCCATAAGACTCCTGAACAGCTAATCAAATGGCAACTAAGACTATTTGCATTGCCGCCTCCAGTCCTACTGTAAATCACCTCATATAATGTACCTCTCTGTACCACAGAACCTCCAGTTCGTCCTCTAACTCAACAACCACATGCAGCTCCACTGGAGACTTGGCGCTATTCCACTGTCTTGTAACAGTGGGAAAGCCTAAAGGGATGTGTGTCATAGGTCTAAAATGGACCCACCCCTCTTGTCTATTCTGCTGTTCTTGTCTTCTTACTTTCATATGCCTTGATGTGAATCAACTATACAGATGAACGCAAATTCCTAGTAGCCATCCATTATGGATTTCACCCTTGTTTAAGGATAAAGCAGAGGAGACGAGTAAAGGAAGCCACTGGAGACTATTGATACACACCCATGACTCCTCTCTGGAACAACACTGCCCTCTGTTGGTCTAACCATGTAACAACACAACATGTTCTTGGCATGTATTACATTGTGGATAATAATACATTTCGTCACACAGCTTCAGATCTGTACGGTACACAATTTATAATGACAATCTCATCCCAGTAAATCCACTGATTAACATTGTAATATCAGATCATCCTCATCTACATGATAAGATGAAAGAGGAATGCTCAATGTGTGAATACGTTTCTGCCATCTCAAGGCTTCCGCATGGCAGGATACGACACACATGTCAAAGCAGTGAGTGGTCTGTGGAAGTGGGTCAGGCAGCGATCCCCAGTTCATACTCAAATCACACATGAATAAAATATCATGAGGAAATGAATAAATGAGCATCCACTTTTTCACATCGCTGCTGCTTTCCTGGCAGCTCCTTATATTCCTCAATCTTCCCTCCCTTCCCTCTCTCTTTCTCTCCCCTCCCTCCCTCGCTCCTTCTTGCCCTGTATACCTACATTTACTACTCTGCATTCCAAACCCTGGCACTGCATGCTCTGCTGAAAGCCGTGGTTGGCTGGTTGGGTTAGAGAGCCAGTGTGAACCACCTTGGGAATAGAACGGGGAGAGAGTAGAGGAGAGGGTAGGAGAGCGGAGCAGGCCGCCCGCCACTTTTTTAAACCTCTTTAGAATCTGACCATTTTCTTTACATTTTCGCCTAAAATGACATACCCAAATCTAACTGCATGTAGCTCAGGACCTAAAGCAAGGATATGCATATTCTTGATACCATTTGAAAGGAAACATGTGAACATTTGTGGAAATGTGAAGGGAATGTAGAATAATATAACACATTAGATCTGGTTAAAGATAATACAAAGAAAAAACCAACCCTTTTTTTGTGCCGTCATCCTTGAAATGCAAGAGAAAGGCCATGTATTATCCCAGGCCAGGCACTATTTAGATTTAGTCCACTAGATGGCAGCAGTGTATGTGCAAATATTCCGACTGATACAATGAACCATTGCATTTCTGGTCAAAAGTTTGTGTCAAGACTGCCAAAATGTGCCTAATTGGTTTATTAATAACTTTTTAAGTTAAAAACAGTGCACTCTCCTCAAACAATAGCATGGTATTATTTCACTGTAATAGCTACTGTAAATTGGACAGTGCAGCTAGATTAACAAGAATTTAACCTTTCTGCCAATATCAGATATGTACTGGGAAATGTTCTTACAACCTCATGCTTATTGCATTAGCCTGCGTTAGCTCAACCGTCCCGTAGGGGACCCATAGATCCTGCAGAGGTTTAATAATTGATGAGATAGTCCAATGAGATAAGATCAGAATTCTGTGATACTATTACAAGGACGTGAACGGACGTGAATACGAACAACTGTACTCCTGATCTGGCTTTTATTCTTGTCCTGTTACTGTGTGATCATCATCATCCACACCTTGACAACACTCCTTTGTGATCTCCCAATGTCTTATCACCCTCCTACTGTGTCTACCAGTGGCGATTTTAGCATGCAAATTTTGGTGGGGCAAAAAAAAAAGTGTGATACATGCCAACAAAGCCACTACAAAACAATACATTAACGGCAATATACCACTACTACACCTGGCTATCAGTCGAGCCTTGTCTGGCAGCAAAACAGTTCATTCAGCCTCATTTACTGCCTTTAAAAAAAACATAGCTGATATGGCTGACTTGCTGAAACAAATGTGGTTTCTCATGACGAGATGTACAAACTATGGCATAAAGGGACGACAAGTGAATAAGAGGAAATCAATTAAAACATGAATAAGTGAGCTAGGACGGACCTAGTCAATATAACTATTTGTTCAGCACTTTTGAAATGTACAGCGACAGAATTCAGAACATGGGCCGTCACTGTACACCAAGCCAGAGCCGTAGGATAAATAAAGGGGTAAAAAAAAAAGGTTGAATGATGACGACGTCAGTGATCTTCAGATCGGGAACTCAGTCCTCTTTCTAGCTACGATTTACAATTTCTAGTTGGATGAGAGTTCAAAACATATTTTTTCCAGAGTTCACAGTTATCTGACTTTAATGAGTTCAAGACTTTGCCATTCCAAGTTAACAGTTGTTTTGAATGCGGCACAAATCATGCTTCATTGACCGCATGGCCAATGTGGAATGTTTATCATTTTAAACTAGGGAATAGCAGGCTAATTATTGCTTTGCAATGCTTGCAGTTAGCCACTGTTACCTTCCAAACCACTCATTGTTGTGATTTCCAACTTGTTGTGTAATGTTTATGTCCAATGGCCGATGAGCATCGATATGTTTTATCTATAATTTCTCTTAATTATTTATCTTAATATGGCAAGGATTTAAAAGGATTTGCCAGTAGATTGTCAACTTGATTCATGATGATGACCGCTAGCTAAAATTTTGAAAGTATGATGTTGACATGATCAGTCCAATCCCAACTACTGTAGATATAACGTGATTTGACGTCATTTTATCTGTGGCCAATGACCTTGAGCCTTCTTTGATGGGCACTTCTAATGTAACTCTATGGCAGCACCCAAGGGGCTTGAATTTTCGAGCTCCACCCTTAGACTTGGTGGTGAAGTAGTGTCCCCATGAGGGACAGAACACTGAGCCAATCACGGCACAACACTACGTATTTTCTGCTGGCTTGCCCCACCACCACAGAAAGCACTGAGCTAGGCTGAAACACCTGCATTTTGGAGCTGCCTTACTCAAGAAAACAAAAAAGAGACCATGATTGTATGCAGCTTTAGTAACTCAGTGATATATAATTTTTTTTTTACATTGTTTGCAAACTGATATGTGACACGTGTTAATGCCAAAATAGACACTGCCCCACCTGCACTGAATGGTGGGTGGCCATTATTAGTTATATTATTACATTATTATTATAGTTTATTATTATTATTATTATTATTATTATTATTATTATTATTATTATTATTAAAGTTATATTGTGAATTAGCACCTCTCCTCTTATGTGGTATCCTATAGCTACTGCTCACCTTTTGCCCATACCAAGACCCATGCATGTATTCTGTTGCTTTTCTCCTCTCCCACCTATATCTTATTTACTGAACTCAGGTAGATTGTATTGTATGTTACAATAAGTATGTAACTCTCGCCTTTGGGAGCTCTGTACTGCTGCTCTCCTTTCCTCTTAAAGGTCCAGTTGTAACGGTCATCGGTGGAAAAAGGTGAGGACCAAAGTGCAGCGTGGTACTTGTTCATGTTATATATTTAAACTGAACACTATCAAACTAAGAAACAAAAAGCACAACCGAAACAGCTCCGTCAGGTGCAACCCACACTAAACAGAAAATATAATCACCCACAACTCAAGGGTGAAAACAGGCTGCCTAAGTATGATTCTCAATCAGGGACAACGATTGACAGCTGCCTCTGATTGAGAACCATACCAGGCCAAACATAGAAATACCAAATCATAGAAAAAAGAACATAGACTACCCAACCCAACTCACGCCCTGACCATACTAAAACAAAGACATAACAAAGGAACTAAGGTCAGAACGTGACACCAGTGAAGCCATTTTTATGTCAATCCGAAATCATTTGCCCTACTGTGATTGTTTTGAATTAAAATGGCTAACAAGAAACAAAAAAAAGCTTATTTTTTCATTTTTGACTAAACTCTTTTTTTTTTTATCTAGCTGATAGCAGCTGAGGGAAGAGGCTGGTTTTCTCAAGACCTGGTCCTGTAGGGCTGCAGGGTGACTCATAAAATCTTGTTCTCCAACATAAGTGGTTAATACCGTATGCATCATATCTTAATGGTTACAACGGAAGTGCAAGACAGAGAGAGGAACGAAGAGTACATAAACCCGCCTTTCAGCATTGGAAGTGGCCAAATGACTCCTAAGTGGCTACGGTAGAAGTAGGAGCTCACCAGATCAGAGCTACGTATAAATAACATTTATGAGACATCTTATCAATCTATCCCCATCTGGCCAACTGTATACCCTACCTCTGCCCTGTGGTACAGACTAAGATGGCAGACAGGAGACAGCAGATAGCGATTGGCACAGGGTCTTGTGGTGTTAGTAGTGGACAGTTAGGGGCCTCTCTGAGTGGCCTAGGGAGCTTGTCAGGGTGGCCTAATGAAGACAAAGCCTGGGGTTGAGAGGGGTTGGTGGGGTTAGAAGAGGGTGGAAGTGGGTGAGGATGGGGGAGGCTAATGTGACATTAATGGGGACCTCCACTGTCATTGACAAATCACCTCCAGAAGTCCTTGACACACACACACACACACACACACACACACACAATACACACACATGCACAGGCAAACACATACACACACTGTAGTGTACACACAGTAGTCACACACACAATGAGAGAACACACATACACAGATCCTCCTACACAGTAGATCCGCCACTCTAAGCACTTATCAAAATGCCTCTATGTACAAACTCAGTTAGAGTAGTAATGAGTGGCATTTGTGGATGTACATATCCTCTCATCAGCATAATATCATCTCTTTTTATCTCTCCACATCCCATTTAAAAGAAGTGGTCACGTTCCATGGTGGGAAGTGAATGTCAAAATGACACATTGTACCCACATTGCCTAGTTCAGGGGAATGTAGCGTTCCCACAACACAGATGCTTAAAATGCTCTGCATCCAAATGGCACACTATTCCCTATGTAGTGCACTCCTTGTCACCAGGCCCTCTGGTCAAAAGTAGTGCACTACATAGGGAACAGAGTGCTATTTGGGACACCACCTGAGTTCCCCTCAGCATGACTATAAAGTGTTAACAGCTCAGTTGAGGACCCTGAACACTTTACTACCACCCCCAAAACAACAATCCTCTGAGACATCAAAACATTACTATTTATATGTGTTGCATATGTGTACAGCACTCCAGGTAGTCCAACATAACTTTATTATTGGATGTGTAAAGTGGTGTTGCGTTCAGTTCACAAGGAAGGAGAGGTACATTATTTAGATCCAATGACATCAAGGGAAGTGCTATATTGAGACCCCCCCTCCCCCTCTCTACACCTCCCCCTCTGTCTCTCTCTCCCTCAATCTCTGTCAGTCTCCCCAACCCTCCCCCCTCCACTCTCGTTTCAATTCAAGGTGCTTTATTGGCATGGGAAACATATGTTAACATTACCAAAGCAAATGAAATGAACAATAAAAAGTGAATGGCAAATATTATACACAAGTTCCAAAATAATAAAGACATTTCAAATGTTATATTATGTCTATAAACAGTGTTGTAACAATGTGCAAATAGTTCAATCCCCTCACCCTACCTCTCTCTGTCTCTTCCTCCCTCTCTCTGTAGTGATACAGTCACCCTCTCCTCCTGTGAATTGAGTTGTAAATCCTTGTCTGCACTGAAATGGCTCTAAAGAGTTCTGAGAGGGTGAGCAGAGCTATAAATTGACTGACTGTTGATCCTGGGTGAGTTGTTATATTAGATATACATTATCCAACACCGGTTTGATATACTTTGAGATGAATTGATTTAAAGCTATTTGAGAAGATAGTGATTTAGATGTTATGCTGCTAACCCAGCAAACAAACATTCCCACAACTTTCGAGAGCGCTCCCTTAATAGTCTCATTTGGGTCATTAACCAACATTGTCATAGAACTGTTCCCGTGATGTGCAAGAGACCATTCCCTAAATGTCAAATAAAAACTTGGTTACCATGTTCTCAGAACTCAGGAAAAATGTTCCCTCAACGTCCTGCCAAACATATACAGAACACGGCTGACTTGTTCTCAGAACGTAAGATATTAATGTTCTAGACACGTTTCATGGGAACGTTGCAGGAACATTTACGTGTCCCAAGAAAATGTATTATGCATCACGTCTTGTTACTTCTGCCGAGCCAGTCACTGATTTATTTGAAGCTCTTTTTCTGTTGACATGTTCAGGGCAACTCACACACAGTACTTTTAACATGCAGTAGTTCTCAACATGAAGTCGGAGGTTTTACGTACACCTTAGCCAAATACATTTAAACTCAGTTTTTCACAATTCCTGACATTTAATCCTAGTAAATGTTCCCTGTCTTAGTTCAGTTAGGATCACCACTTTATTTTTAAGAATGTGAAATGTCAGAATAATAGTAGGGAGAATGATTTATTTCAGCTTTTATTTCTTTCATCACATTCCCAGTGGGTCAGCTGTTTACATACCCTCAATTAGTATTTGGTAGCATTGCCTTTAAATTGTTTAATAACTTGAGTCAAACGTTTCGGGTAGCCTTCCACAAGCTTCTCACAATAAGTTGGGTGAATTCACAACACATTTTCAATAGGATTGAGGTCAGGGCTTTGTGATGGCCACTCCAATACCTTGACTTTGTTGTCCTTAAGCCATTTTGCCACAACTTTGGAAGTATGCTTGGGGTCATTGTCCATTTGGAAGAGCCATTTGCGACCAAGCTTTAACTTCCTGACTGATGTCTTGAGATGTGCTTCAATATATCCACATAATTTTCCTGGCTCATGATGCCATCTACTTTGTGAAGTGCACCAGTCTCTCCTGCAGCAAAGCACCCCCACAACATGATGCTGCCACCCCCACGCTTCACGGTCAGGATGGTGTTCTTCGGCTTGTAATCCTCCCCCTTTTTCCTCCATACAGAACGATGGTCATTATGGCCAAACAGTTCTATTTTGTTTCATCAGACCAGAGGACATTTCTCCAAAAAGTATGATCTTTGTCCCCATGTGCAGTTGCAAATCGTAGTCTGGCTTTTTTATGGAGGTTTTGAAGCAGTGGCTTCTTCCTTGCTGAGTGGCCTTTCAAGTTATGTTGATATAGGACTCGTTTTACTGTGGATATAGATACTTTTGTGCCTGTTTCCTCCAGCATCTTCACAAGGTCCTTTGCGGTTGTTCTGGGATTGATTTGCACTTTTCACATCAATGTACGTTCATCTCTAGCAGACAGAATGCATCTCCTTCCTGAGCGGTACGATGGCTGCGTGGTCCCATGGTGTTTATACTTGCATACTGTTGTTTGTACAGATGAACATGGTACCTTCAGGCGTTTGGAAATTGCTCCCAAGGATGAACCAGACTTGTGGAGGTCTACAATTTATTTTCTGAGGTCTTGGCTGCTTTCTTTTGATTTTCCCCTGATGTCAAGCAAAGAGGCACTGAGATTGAAGGTAGGCCTTGAAATACATCCACAGGTACACCTCCAATTGACTCAAATGATGTCAATTAGCCTATCAGAAGCTTCTAAAGCCATGACATCATTTAGGGGAATTTTCCAAGCTGTTGAAAGGTACTGTCAACTTAGTGTATGTCAACTTTTGACCCACTGGAATTGTGATACAGTGAGTTATAAGTGAAATAATCTGTCTGTAAACAATTGTTGGGAAAATTACTTGCGTCATGCACAAAGTAGATGTTCTAATTGGCTTGCCAAAACTATATTTTGTTAACAAGAAATCTTTGGAGTGGTTGAAAAATTAGTGTTTGTAGACCTCTGACTTCAACTGTAACTGACACACATGATTACATTATGTATCTTACATTATACAGAAATTATTATAACGCATGTCCACTAGAGGTCGACCGACTATGATTTTTCAACGCCGATACAGATTAATCGGCCGATTTAAAAAAAAAAAAATATTTGTAATAATTACAATTACAACAATACTGAATGAACACTTATTTTACTTGAAATAATACATCAATAAAAATCTATTTAGCCTCAAATAAATAATGAAACATGTTCAATTTGGTTTAAATAATGCAAAAACAGGTTCCTTGCTCAGAACATGAGAACATATGAAAGTTGGTGGTTCCTTTTAACATAAGACTTCAATATTCCAAGGTAAGAGGTTTTAGGTTGTAGTTAATATAGTATTTATAGGACTATTTCTCTCTATACCATTTGTATTTCATATACCTTTGACTGTTGGATGTTCTTATAGAAACGACAGTATTGCCAGTGTAACAGTACAGCTTCCGTTCCTCTCCTCGCCCCTACCTGGGCTCGAAACAGGGACACGTCGACAACAGCCACACTCAAAGCAGCACTACCCATCGCTCCACAAAAGCCTCGGCCCTTGCTGAGCAAGGGGAATAACTACTCCAAGTCTCAGAGCGAGTGACGTTTGAAACGCTATTAGCGCACACCCAGCTAACTAGCTAGCCATTTCACATCGGTTACACCAGCCATTAGGCTGATGGGCTTGAAGTCATAAACAGCGCTGCTGGCAAAACGCACGAAAGTCCTGTTTGAATGAATGCTTACGAGCCTGCTGCTGCCTACCATCGCTCAGTCAGACTGCTCTATCAAATCATAGACTTAATTATAACATAATAACACACAAAAATACGAGCCTTGGGTCATCAATGTGGTTGAATCCGGAAACTATCATTTCGAAAACAAAACGTTTATTATTTCAGTGAAATACGGAACCGTTCGCTATTTTGTCTAACGGGTGGCATCCCTAAGTCTAAATATTCTTGTTACAATGCACAACCTTCAATGTTATGTCATAATTACATAAAATTCTGGCAAATTAGTTCGCAATGAGCCAGGTGGCCCAAACTGTTGCATATACCCTGACTCTGCATGCAACGAACGCAAGAGAAATGACACAATTTCACCTGATTAATATTGCCTGCTAACCTGGATTTCTTTTAGCTAAATATGCAGGCTTAAAAATATATACTTCTGTGTATTGATTTTAAGAAAGGCATTGGTGTTTATGGTTAGGTACAGTCGTCCAACGATTGTGCTTTTTTTCGCAAATGTGCTTTTGTTAAATCATCCCCCAGCGTTGCATCGATTATATGCAACACAGGACACGCTAGATAAACGAGTAATATCATCAACCGTGTGTCGTTATAACTAGTGATTATGATTGATTGTTTTTTATAAGCTAAGTTTATGCAAGCTCGTAACTTACCTTGGCTTCTTACTGCATTCGCGTAACAGGCAGGCTCCTCGTGGAGTGCAATGAGAGGCAGGTGGTTCGAGCGTTGGACGAGTTAACTGTAAGGTTGCAAGATTGGATCCCCCAAGCTGATAATGTGAAAATCTGTCGTTCTGCCCCTGAACAAGGCAGTTAACCCACCGTTCCTAGGCTGTCATTGAAAATAAGAATGTTTTCTTAACTGACTTGCCTAGTTAAATAAAGGTATTAAAAATTTACAAAATCGGCGCCCAAAAATACAGATTTCCGATTGTTATGAAAAGTTGAAATCTGCCCTAATTAATCGGCCATTCTGATTAATCGGTCGACCTCTAATGTCCACACCTGAGATTTGAACTCACAACCTCTTGGGTCATCATACTCAGAGCTTCCTGCATCACTACCATGGCCGTGTCAGGTATCACATAATATAACTATTCTTAAGGCATTGATTTTATTGACTTATTTCAGCAATTTAAGTTTTTTTTTGTATAGCTGCCTAATGTTGGTGGAGCATATTAACCTGTTTTAATGATACTCCTGAATCACTATGATTAATAAATTATTTTTTAGAGTGTGCTTTTAACAGAACTCAAATGTACTTCAGAGTGCATTCACCCTATTGCTTACACCTATCAAGTTGTTTCATCTACATCAGTGCCTAGGGAGGAGGGGTTAGGTTTTCTTCTGGACAGGGCCTAACTACACTGGCCCAATAAGCACACATCCTGGAGATACGCCTTATTGGGATTGTGGTTAGAGCTTTTGTCATTGGTGCTGGCGGCCTAGGTTCAAGACCCGCTAGGGGAGTTAGTCTTCTCTCACATTTGTACAAATATACTGTATGTCAATGTCATTATTGCCATTTTAAATTGCATTCATCAGACATTTCGATTGTTTGTATGGACGTTTCATTAGAACACGTGGACATCTTTGTTACCATGATGTGCGTACATTTCCACTCTTTCACGCATTTCTGGAACTTTGGCTACTAGCTTTGTGCCTTTGTGCATAACCTCCAGATGCATTTTCAGGTTTGATGTGGTGTTTCTGGACGAAGAGATCCACGCTGCCTTTGCAGAGTTTGCATTTGACTAAAATGTTGTTCTCTTTCTCCACGAATAACTTCAAATACTGGGAGCATTTCCACAATGAAAAGGTTAAGTGGGGTAACAACACAGCTGCCATCTTTCTTTGATTTTTGGCTTTATGATACAATATTTGAAGACAGTAACTCGTTATATTACTCTGTTACTGGTAAAAGTAATTACTGTAATTAATATTTGATCCCCAACCCTGGTCCCAAGTATTCTGATAGCAATTGTCTATATTTCCGCGTGAAAACTTGGAGATGAAACTCTGTGTTGTGTATTGTTTTGGTATAGCTGCCATCATTGTTGTTTAAATGGCAAATGTAAGGAAGTACAGACACGCTCCTGTAAATAAACACATTTCTGATATTCTGAGAATATGGCAACCATGTTCTGGGTACATTTCTATCAGAAGCAACAATATCACTTGGGCCGTGTTTCGGCAACAAATTAGGAATGTTACAGGTAGAAATGCAATGACAAGAGCTGATGTGATTCCTTATCAGAGACGTGTTTAGTGCTACGTGGTATATGTGCTGTGGATTTCAAAAGACGATAGCAAGTTCTCACTGAGATGCTGAGCTGCGTAGAATTCTACCGATTCCCATCTTTTAATGAGAAACTAATCTTAATTAGATCACATAGGTGTGTCGTAACTGTTGCCAAACAATAACTTATATTGCTAAGAAGACGGAGTAGGGTGACTCCTCTAACAGGTCTCGAACACAGGCCACCAGGACCAATAACTAGCACCCTAACCACTGTCCCAAGAAGGGACATATTTGTAAGGTATGTGCTCATTGGGCCAGTATAGTTAGGCCCTGTCCAGAAGAAACCCTAACCTCTCCTCCCTAGGCACTGATGTAGACAACTTAATAGGTGTAAGCAATAGAGTGAAGACACTTGGAAGTACATCACAGCCCCGTTAAAAATATATTTTTTAAAGCCTTTATTGATCATAATGATTCAGAAGTATTTTACTGAATTATTTTTTAATTAAACCTTTATTTAACCAGAAAGGGCTCATTGAGAGCGTCCTGGCCAAGATAGGCAGCACCAAGTCATTATAAAAATTACAGACAAACAACATGAAAAACTACAAGTAATCTAGTAAAAACCACATGCAGAAGAGTATAACAAAATCAAAAACAGCAATTTAAAAACATTGACAGGTCAGGGAATCAGTCTCAAGATCATTCATCAGTGATTTAAAAATACCAATCGGGACAAGTTCTTCCAGTTGAAAATTATTTTCTAAAGCGTTCCAAGACGATGGCGCAGAGTACATAAAAGCCAATTAACCAAATTCAGTTCGGACATTTGGAACAGTTAGCAGGATAAAGTCCAGCGAACGAAGAGAGTACCCACCACATTTCTGAACGATAAAAAGGAACAAATAAAAAGGTAGTAAACCCAAAATGGCTTTGTAAATAAAAGTATACCAGTGACTGAGCCTACGAGTGACTGGAGAAGGCCAGCCAACCCTGGTATACAAAGTGCAGTGGTGCCTAAAGGTTTTGCAGTTTAAAATACATCTCAAAGTGCCATGGTAAAGAGTGTCAATTGATCTCAAACACTGAGCGGAAGCATTCATATATAAAATATCCCCATAGTCTAGTAAAGGCATAAATGTAGCTGATACTAGCCTCCTTCTGGCTTCAAAAGAGAAACAGGCCTTATTCCTAAAATAAAATCCCAATTTCAGCTTCAATTTGTTTTGTAAGTTGTTGAATATGCTATTTAATAGAGAGACCGTCATCAATTAAAATTCCAAGATATTTATATGAGGTTGCAGTCTCAATCTCAATGCCCTGACAGGTAATAATAGGTGAAAAGTTCAGAGGTTAATTTCTTGCTTTAGAAAACACCTTTAGTTTAGTTTTGTCAGTATTGAGGATAAGCTTCAATTGACACAAGGTATGTTGAACAGTATAACCAACATTTCGCATGTTCTGGAAAGCTTTTGTAAGAGATGAGGGACAACAGTAAATAACAGTTTCATCACCATAAAAATGAAGTTGCGCATTTTGGACATTTTCTTCTAAATTATTTATATAAATAGTGAATAAAATAGGACCAAGTACAGAACCTTGGGGCACACCATTACAGACAGACAATTTAACAGACATGAGCCCATCAAATTGAGTGCACTGAGTTCTATCCGATAGATAGTTAGCAAACCATGCAACTGCATGCTCCGAAAGACCTACACTCAACAATCTCTGCCTTAGTATATAATGATCAACTGTATCAAAAGCCTTAGAGAGATCAATAAAAAGTGAGACACAGTGCTGTTTTTTTGGCAAGGGCTTCAGTGATATAATGTAAAACCTTCATGGCGGCTGTAATTGTGCTATGCTTTTTCCTGAAGCCCGATTGGTACATTGATAAAATAGAGTTAGTAAATAAAAACGCTTGTAGCTGTTCACTCACAAGGGTTTCAAGTATTTTCACTAGGGGTGACAGCTTTGAGATTGGCCTATAATAATTTAAAAGAGTTGAATCTCCCCCTTTTAAAAGTGGTTGGGCAAATGCTGCTCTCCAGATCTTTGGAATTTCATTACATTCCAGGGTTAGATTGAACAGATACTGTATGTAAGTGGTTCAGCTATGAAATCAGCTGCCAGATTTAAAAAGCAGGGATCCAAAAGATCAGGACCTGCAGGCTTTCTCTGATCTAAGGATTTCAGGGCTTTATGTACCACCTGCACTGAGAATGGCAAAAAGCTAAATGTTTGACCAGCTTTCACTGGTTCATCCACACAGGGTTGTACAGAGACAGAGGAAACTGACTCAAAGAGCCTACCAGATGATACAAAGTGCTCATTGAAACAGTTCAGCATTTCAGTTATGCAATGTACAGCAACAAAGTCCTTCAATACACATGACGGTAATTCATTAACATTACTGTTACCAGGCATAGACTTAATAGCCAGAAGTATAATTTAAACAGGTTAATATGCCCCACCAACATTGGACAATAATTATACAGAAAGCCTTTAAATTGTTGAAATAAGTAAATCAAATCCCGAATGAGAGAACAGTCCAAATAAATCATGACTGACACAGATATGGCGGTGTAGCATGACCATCTGAATGCTCTGTACCAAGAGGTTGTGAGTTCAAATCCCAAGTGATGACATATTGAATAATAATTACTGTGCAAAATCAATATCCCAAATAAGTAAGTTTAAAGCACTGTCTGTGAGTATCCCTATCCTTGCCAACAGGCTTTTATTGGCTTGTCAATAGTCATATTTCTATGTGGTCATCAGGTGACAGAAATGTTCTTGAGAGGTGTCTAGAACATTAATATTGTACATTCTGAGAACATGGCAACCATGTTCTGTTTATGTTTCGTGGGACGTTAATGGAATATTCTCCTAACCCTCAAAATGGTCATGAAATGAGTCTAGAACAGTCACATTTTCTATCAAGGAATAAACATGTTTGATTTTTTTATTTAGTCAATTTACTGTTGATAGTTAGAACACTGGAACAATTTCAAAATGTGGTTGTGCATCAGCAGTCACTCAATTAGCCCATGTCAGCTACATTTTTTTAGACTGGTAAATTAGTCTGAACTTGTAGTAAGCACGGTCGAATTACCGACTGGGGTGGGGTCCATTGATCATCAGTTATCATATTAACCCTTGCAAAATTCTCATGAAAAGTGTCTTGAACATTAATATCTTATATTCCGTGAACATGCCGACCATTTTCGGTGTATGTTTGGTGGAACGTTGATGGAGTATTCTCCTAACCCTCAGGAAACTGGACACATGAATGTTCTTGTAATGTCCCATAAAACTTTAATGTTGTATATTTCTGAGAACATCGTAACCATGTTATAGACAAGTTCCGTTTGACATTAACGGGAATGTTTTCCTAACTTTAACACCAAAACATGCTAAGAAGGTTCTCAGAAGGTTTTCGTTGACATTGACAGAATGTTCCCCTAACTAACGGAAAATTGGACACAAACATTACGGGAACATTACGAGTAACATTGCAAAAACGTTCTCTCTCCCCAGAATGATTACTGTAACTGGGACATGGGTAGTAATGTCCCTGTGTTTTCCAATGATTGGATTTTAAATGTGTAAATGCATAGAGCAGGGTTGGGTAACTGAAGGTCCACAGCTCCACTTTTGTAGGCCCATGGACCAGTTAATATATAAAAAAAATAATTAAATATAAACTCAGTAGGAGTCTCAAATTACTGTTGAGTGTTAGAATAATAGCACATACAAGGTGCAACCTCTAAATTTGCTGCTAACTTT
This sequence comes from Oncorhynchus mykiss, assembly GCF_057628025.1. Classification (NCBI taxonomy): domain Eukaryota; kingdom Metazoa; phylum Chordata; class Actinopteri; order Salmoniformes; family Salmonidae; genus Oncorhynchus; species Oncorhynchus mykiss. The sequence goes on along the minus strand of NC_143041.1, from coordinate 14,281,075 downwards.
TTTTTTCTCCGCCCCACGGCAAAATGAGTAGGATTGCAGGAAATTAACTTTAAAACGGTATTATTTTCTCTTTGCTGTGAAGGGGGGGGGGCTGCTAAAATGTTTTGCTCCCAAGGCTTTTTTTTGGCCCCCACCCCCATCAAAGTAGCCCATCCCTGGTATAGATAGGGAGTGAAGGAAGATCATTGAAAAGGTATTGCAACAGATAGAGGATAATTGATTTTGGAGTTATACTATATTTGACACCGATAAACAAGTTCTCACTCAGACACACACACTCACACACACAGTTGCATGATGCACACGTACACATGCACGCACACACACACACACACCCCTCCACTCCCAGCCTATCTTTGGCCCAGATCGTAGGTGGAGTTAGAGTGATGGAGGGTTGTAAAGGAGAACAGACCATTAGCTCCATTGATATCTGCCAAGAGGCTGAAAGAGGAATCGCTGTATCACAAAGTTGTAAAGATATACCTGAGACTCCACTAGATCTCACAGTCTGACAGCCCAGCATCACTCAATCTGAGTGTGTGTGTGTGTGTGTGTGTGTGTGTGTGTGTGTGTGTGTGTGTGTTTTTTTTTTTTTCTTTTTTCAGGCCAGCATCATTCACCCTGCCCATCTCCTAGAAGTGGTCGTCACAGACAATAGAATTTGGCAGTACGTCCAACTGGCCTCACAACCACAGACCACGCGTATGGCATCGTGTGGACAAAGTGCCCCATGATGGTGGTGGGGTTATGGTATGGGCAGGCATATAAGCTACAGACAACAAACACAATTGCATTTTATCGATGGCAATTTGAATGCACAGCGATACCGTGACTAGATCCTGAGGCCCATTGTGAGGCCCATTTTTTGTTTTTGTGAGGCCCAAGGTATTTGTATCAACAGATGCAAATCTGTATTCCAAGGCAAGTGAAATCCTAAGATTAGGGCCTAATTCATTTATTTCAATTGATTGATTACCTTATATGAACTGTAACTCAGTAAAATCTTTGAAATTGTTGGGTTTATATTTTTGTTAAGTATATTTTGTTTTTTACAATACATAATTCAAAAGGCACTCGCACATCTGAGCTATCTTTGTTGCGGGTGCCTGGTAACAGTTGAATAAGATGAGGAAAAATAAGAAACCCGCACACTGCTCTTTAGTATCACTGCTCTTTAATAAGCTTTAAGTATCGGCCTCAAGGCCTTTGTCAGAGCTCATTAAAGAGCAGTGACACCAGCAAGAGCAGGTTTCTTATTTTTTCACATCGTATTTTAAAAATACAAAAAATACATTTGCAAGTAGCCAGCCCGAACAGCAACAACATACTTTCTATAGCTGTGATATGTTGTTGAGCAATTGAGCAAGTCACTCTGGATAAACGTGTCTCTAAATGACCAAAATGTAAATATGTGAAAATGATGAACATACCAGATTTAACTGCAAAGGGGCAGAGCTCATTATAATAGTACTCAGCATGCTTTGCAATTGCTAATTTAACATATACAGTGCATTCGGAAAGTATTCAGACCCCTTGCTCTTTTTCCACATTTTGTTACATTACAGTCTTATTCTAAAATATATTAAATACATTTTCCCTCATCAATCTACACAAAATACCCCATAATGACAAAGTGGAAAAAAAATATTATTTTGGCAAATTTATAAAAAATAAGTATTCAGACCCTTTGCTATGAGACTCGAAATTGAGCTCAGGTGCATCCTGTTTCCATTGATAATCCTTGTGACGTTTCTACAACTTGATTGGAGTCCACCTGTGGTAAATTCAATTTATTGGACATGATTTGGAAAGGCACACACCTGTCTATATAAGGTCCCACAGTTGACAGTGCACGTCAGAGCCAAAACCAAGCCATGAGGTCGAAGGAATTATCCGTAGAACGCCAAGACAGTATTGTGTCGTTGCACAGATCTGGGGTAAGGGTACCAAAAAATGTCTGCAGCATTGAAGGTCCCCAACAACACAGTGGCCTCCATCATTCTTAAATGGAAGATGTTTGGAACCACTAAGATTTCCTATAGTTGGACGCCCGGCCAAACTGAGCAATCGGTGGAGAAGGGCCTTGGTCAGGGAGGTGACCAAGAACGCGATGGTCACTATGACAGAGCTCTAGAGTTTCTCTGTGGAGATGGGAGAACCTTCCAGAAGGACAACCATCTCTGCAGCACTCTGCAGCAAACAGGTCTTTATGGTAGAGTGGCCAGACGGAAGCCACTTCTCAGTAAAAGGCACATGACAGTCCGCTTGGAGTTTGCCAAAAGGCATCCAAATGACTCTCAGACCTAGAGAAACAAGATTCTCTGATCTGATGAAACCAAGATTGAACTCTTTGTCCTGAATGTGAAGCGTCACGTCTGGAAGAAACCTGGCACCATCCCTATGGTGAATCATGGTGAAGGCAGAATCATGCTGTGGGGATGTTTTTCAGCGGCAGGGACTGGGAGACTAATCAGGATTGAGGGAAAGATGAACGGAGCAAAATTCAGAGAGATCCTTGATGAAAACCTGCTCCAGAGCGCTAAGGACCTCAGACTCGGGTGAAGGTTCACCTTCCAACAGGACATCGGCCCTAAGCACACAGCCAAGACAAAGTCTCTGAATATCCTTGAGTGGTCCAGCCAGAGCCCGGACTGAACCCGATCGAACATCTCTGGAGAGACCTGAAAATAGCTGGGCAGCGACACTCCCCATCCAACCTGACAGAGCTTGAGAGGATCTGCAGAGAAGAATGGGAGAAACTCCCAAGATACAGGTCTGCCAAGCTTGTAGCGTCATACCCAAGAAGACTCGAGGCTGTAATCGCTGCCAAAGGTGCTTCAACAAAGTACTGAGTAAAATGTCTGAATACTTATGTAAATGTGATATTCCTGTTTTTGCTTTGTCATTATGGGGTATTGTGTTTTTAAATCAATTTTAGAATAAGGCTGTAACGTAACAAAATGTGGAAAAAGGGAAGCGGTCTGAATACTTTCCGAATGCACCGTAAATGTATATTTAGCAGATGCTTTTATCACACCATAGTGTTATCAGACGTCTGATACCAACGCAGGGTGAATGGGGGGCCACAAAATGTCAACTGTTATAGAACATTTATTTTGTATTGTGTACTTTCAACAGAGCTGAGTTTTACTTTAAAGTGCATTCACCCTATTGCTTACACCTATTAAGTTGCTTCATCTACATAAGTTCAAAGGGAGAAGGGGTTAGGTTTCTTCTGGACGGGGCCTAACTATACTGGCCCAATAAGCACATTTCTTAGCGATATCCCTTGTTGGGACAGTGGTTAGGGTGTTCATCATTGGTGCTGGTGGCCTGGGTTTGAGAAATGCTAGGTGAGTCACACTACTCCAGAGCTCTTCAAACCTGTTCCTGGAGAGCTACTGTCCTGTAGGTTTTCACTCAAATCCTAATAAAGCACACCTGATTCTAATAATTAGCTGGTTGATAAATTGAAGCAGATTAGCTCCAATACAATTTTGGTTGGAGTGAAAACCTACAGGAGGGTACCTCTCCAGGAACTATTTTTTTCCGAATAGTACACTTCTCCTTTTTCTAGAAGGTTAATAGGGCTTAAGTTGTAAACCATGTACACAGAGATGTGAACATTTTATGGAATTCTTAAGTATGCTGAGAATGATCCCTATGACCCTCAGTTTATGGTGATATTGTGGGAGTCACAGATCGAAGTGTGTGTGTGTGTGTGTGATTACAAGTTCAGTGTGTGTGATTACAAGTAAAAAAAAAACACTGAAAACAGGGGTGAAACTCATTCGAACTGACAAGAAAACAGATCTCTTTCGACAAAGCTGTTAAATTATGGATTCCTAAACTACTGCATTTCTGAGCTTGTGTGCCCTTTAGAATCCACACTACATACACTGCTTACGAGGGGAAACGGGCTGTAGAGGAGGGCTACAACTTTGATCCCAATGGGCAGTCTACTACAATAATGACTCCATCCCCTTTGGACAGGCAGAAGTGCTTGGATGACAGGGAAATATTGTGGTAAAACTGACCAAAAATGAAAGCGCTTTTGACGCAGATCATTCATTCGCGTGGCATGAAGAAAATATCTGCCTCCAGACATTTAGGCTGGCCCCCTAGAAGAGGATATAGAGTAGTTCAATCTTCCTTATGCAATAGCTGTCCCTCTCAGGCCCTTTTAAATGTCACCAGAATTGAGAGTGCCTCATATATTCAAAATAAAATTATTGAATTTGAATTAGTCATTTTTTAAATTCTATATTTTTATCCCGTTAAAGGGAAATATCATTGAATTCATTGAAATTCAAATGCCTCTTTCTATTCTATACTGAACAAAAATGGCTTTATTAGACAGAAATACTCCTCAGCATCCCCTCACAGGTTCTGGGCTGGCGTGGTTACACGTGGTCTGCTGTTGTGAGGTCGGTTGGACATACTGCCAAATTCTCTAAAACGATGTTGGAGGAAGCTTAAGATACAGAAATGAACATCCAATTCTCTGGCAACAGCTCTGGTGGACATTCCTGCAGTCAGCATGCCAATTGCACGCTCCCTCAAAATTTGAGACATCTGTGGCATTGTCTTGTGTGATGAAACTGCACATTTTAAAGTGGCTTTTAATTGCCCCCAGCACAAGGTGCACCTGTGTAATGATCATAACGTTTAATCAGCTTATTGAGGCACTGCATCGCAGTGTTGCAGCATCACTACAGCCTAAGGTTTGATCCCTGGCTGTGTCACAACCAGCTGTGATCGGGAGTCCCATAGGGCGGCGCACAATTGGCCCAGCTGTGGTAGCTTTACTTGTCTCATTGCACTCTAGTGACTCCTTGTGGTGGGCCGGGTGCCTGCAGGCTGACTGTGGTTGTCAGTTGAACAGTGTTTTCTACAACACATTGGTGCAGTTGGCTTCCGGGTTAAGCGTGCAGGTGTTAAGAAGCGATGCTTGGCGGGTCATGTTTTGAAGGACGCATGACTCGACCTTCGCCTCTCCCGTGCCCATTGTGGAGTTGCAGCAATGAGACAAGATCGTAATTACGAAATTGGGGAGAGAAGGGGGGTGAAAATTACAACAACCATTTTTTTAAAGAATGGTCCTCCACCTAAAGGACATCCAGCCAACTTGCCACGACTGTGGGAAGCATTGGAGTCAACATGGGCCAGCATCCCTGTGGAACACTTTCGACACCTTGTAGTCCATGACCCAACAAATTGAGGCTGTCTTGAGGGCAAAAGGGGGTGCAACTCAATATTAGGAAGGTGTTTCATGTGTATTTCATTAATCATTACATTTTGTTCAATATGGGGAAAATACTATACTTCCCAGAATGCATTCATTTAACCAGTTGATCCTGAGGCCTTCAAAAAGAAGCCAAACAAATGAAATTGTTGGTGGAAATGTAATTGGCTATTCTAAGCATCTAAGCACAAAGATTAAAAGAATATATGAACATTGTTTTATAGAAAAAGTGATATTTTTTGGTATCTGGTAGTGTGACCGGTCAGAATCCATGGAAATTATATGGAATTTCTTTGAATTGCACTGAATTAAATATTTCCTGTCACTCAAACTCAAATTTTACATCCTGTGGGTTGTTGCAAGTTCAATTAGAATTTAAACTCGTGAGTTGAATGGGAGTCAATTCCAAAATTCTGAATTGAGCCCAACCCTGCATTCCAGCCGATCTGCAACTACCATTAGGCCAACCTTTTCCCTTGACAACTCAATATCTATACATTTCTCTCTGGGTGAATCTGTGCCATTTTCACCCTTCCATGAATGGTGATGCCTCTGCTGCAGTATAGAATGATCACACACCATTACAAGCTATTACAACACAAACAACTCCCTGCTTACACACAGCGCACCACATTCTCAATGAAACATGAACTCCACATACAGAGACACGGCCATAAAACCCCTAAGCTGACACACACTTAAGTACAATTACTATACCACCTAGTCTGTCTACTACACCTCCCCAGAGGAACGTTATAGTAGCCCCATACAACAGAACTACAATCTGCATGCACACACACACAGAGCAGCCTAACCAGATTTCAGGAGTTGAGTGAATAACGTTTACGATCAACAGCCGCTCCGGAATAGCTCCATATTAAAACATGGGTATTAAACAGTACCACTTGGCTGCCGAGGCTCCTAATCCTGGTCTTAAACCCTGGTAAAAATAGGACTGGGTCTACCAGTCATCCAGGCAGCAGAGTCAGGAAATTAGGAGAAGGAATTAGCTATCCATTCGGTGAGCGCTGTGGATTGGGGAGGAGAGGGAAGGGAAAGGCTTGGAGAGGTTCTGGCTGCTGGTTTGCTGTTCAGCTCGTGTGGCAGGCCTGGCAAGCTAGTGCTTGTTATTCCATTAGACACACTGAGCTGAGAGAGAGGGAGCACATAGAAGAGGAGAAGCTGAAAGGGTGATGAATGATGAATCATGGTTTAGGAATGCATGGAGATAGGAGGGAGGACAAGACAGTGACTAGTGAGACTTCCGTGTGTGTGTGTGTGTGTGTGTGTGTGTGTGTGTGTGTGTGTGTAAAGAACCAATGAAGCATCACCCCGTGTTTTTGTAGAACCACACTTCCTCTACCTGTCTAATGCTCACACTAATAAACAGGGAGCTTCTCTACAAATACTTGTGTCTGCAGAAGCTGCTTTCCTTGTGTAATGGTCAGCCAGCTTGCAGAAAGAGACTGGTCTTAGTAGTAAACACTGACTGGGACACGGGCCAAAAGCTCTGGGATGAAGTAGATTCCATCTCAGAGGGAGATTTGAGTCAGGGTTGAGATTTCAAATGTTTTCATACTAAAAAGGTTCAGGGGAGTTGCTCTAAAATTCTCAGTCCGTTTTCACAGAATGAAGTTTAAGTTACAGGGAGAGGAGATGAGTATGTAGATCGTACACAAAAAAAACAGTTCTACATACAACACTTCTACATAGTGCCAAATAAGGGTTGTTTGGCTTGTAATCATAGCAGATTTGTTGGTGCTATATATAACATTTTTTTAAGGTTCTGTAATGTTCATAAGGTTCTAAATGGAATCTTCATGGTGCTATAAAGAATCCTTTCCTAAGGTTCTATATAACACCCAAAAAAAGGGTTCCGCTATGGTTACAATAACCCTTTTTGGGACTATATAGAACCCTTTTTTATGGTTCTTTAAAGAACCTTTATGGCGAATGGTTCTATAAATAACATTTTATTTTTCTCAAAAGTTCTTTGTAGATCCTTAAGAAAAACCATAAAGTTTTTAAATTCTGGTTAGCCATATTATATTGTTATAATTCCATAGGCGTTCTTCTTGTGTTAATTGACAAGTTTATTCAGGTGTGTAAACTGTAATAGCGGTGCCCATTACATTCAGCATTACAGCACTCAAATCAAATGGTGTTGGTCACGTATACAGATTTGCAGATCTTATCGCAGGTGCAATGAAATGCTTGTGTTTCTAGCTCCAACAGTTCAGTAATATCTAGTAATAAAAAATAAAAAAAATATAAATATATACACACATAATCCAGAAAAATAAAGAAATTAAAGAAATATCAGAACGAGCAATGTCAGAGACTGAACTATAAATATACCTATAATAATAGTGTGTTTTGTCTGTAACCATTATTACAGTGGCCAGTGTTCAATGACTCTATAGATATAGGGCAGCAGACTCTAAGGTACAGGGTAGAATACCAGTTGGTAGCCGACTAGAACAGTGACTAAGGCTAGTGGTGACTGTTTAACAGTCTGATGGCCTGGAGATAGAAGCTAAGTCTCTCGGTCCCAACTTTGATGCACCTGTACTGTCTCCGCCTTCTAGATGGTAGCATGGTGAAAAGACCGTGGCTCGGGTGGCTGAGGTCCTTGACGATCTTCTTGGCCTTTCTGTGACACCAAGTGCGGTAGATGTCCTGGAGGGCAGGCAGTGTGCCCCCAGTGATGTGTTGGGCTGACCGCACCACCCTCTGGAGAGCCCTGCAGCTGTGTATATGTAACTATACGGGATTTTAAAAAAACATTTATAAGATGTGATGAACATTTACTATGTTTACAGGTACATTCTTAAAACTTCTTAGGGCTGCAATCCCGTTAATGGGATGATATGAGCCAGTGAAAGTGCAGGGCGCCAAATTCAAAACAGAAATCTCATAATTAAAATTCCTCAAACATACATGTATTTTATACCGTTTTAAAGGTAGTCTTGGTGTTAATCCCGCCACAGTGTCCGATTTCAAATATGCTTTACAGCGAAAGCACCACAAACGATTATGTTAGGTCACCACCAAGCCACAGAATATACACAGCCATTTTTCCAGCCAAAGATAGGAGTCACAAAAGCCACAAATAGAGATAAAATGAATCATTATCCTTTGATGATCTTCATCAGATGACACTCATAGGACTTCATGTTACACAATACATGTATGTTTTGCTTGATAAAGTTAATATTTATATTAAAAAATCTGAGTTTACATTGGCGCATTGTTCACTAGTTCCAAAAACATCCAGTGATAGCCTCATCGATTCAACAGAAATACTCATCATAAATGTAGATGATAATACAAGTTATACACATGGAATTATAAATATACCTCTCCTTTAATGCAACCGCTGTGTCAGATTTAAAAAAAACTTTACGGAAAAAGCAAACCATGCAATAATCTGAGACAGCGCTCAGAAAAATAATAAAATTATCCGCCATGTTGGAGTCAACATAAACCAGAAATTACATGATAAATATTCCCTTACCTTTGATGATCTTCATCAGAATGCACTCCCAGGAATCCTAGTTCCACAATAAATGCTTGATTTGTTCAATAATGTCCGCTATTTATGTTGAAGTAGCTACTTTTGTTAGCGCGTTAGGTATACAAATCTAAACGCTTGTGCAGGTCGAGCATTACTTCGGACAAAAACTCCAAAAAGTTATATTACAGGTTGAAGAAACATTTCAAACTAAGTATAGAATCAATCATTAGGATGTTTTTATCAAAAATCTTCAATAAAGTTCCAACCGGAGAATTCCTTTGTGTCTAGAGGAGCAACGGAATGCAGGGCGATATCATGTGGAATGTGTGTGACCAGGAAATGGCTGGAGAGCCATTTATTATTCAGTCCCAAAACACAGTAGAAGCCTCATTCAAGTTTCTAAAGGCGGTTGACATTTAGTGGAAGCCCTAGGAAGTGCAATTTCATTCATATCTCACTGTGAATTCAATACGGCCTGGGTTGAAAATCGACCAACCTCAGATTTCTCACTTCCTGTTTGGATTTCTTCTCAGCTTTTTGCCTGCCATATGAGTTCTGTTATACTCACAGACATCATTCAAACTTCAGAGTGTTTCCTATCCAATACTAATAATAATATGCATATATTAGCAACTGAGACTGAGGAGCAGCTTACTCTGGGCACCTTTCATCCAAGCTACTCAATACTGCCCCTGCAGCCATAAGAAGTTTAAGTGGTGAGCCTGTTTTAGTCTCAACATTGATGGAATTCACACCATCACCTGACTAAAGTCAGAGAGGTCAGCCAGCACCTTTTAGGTTTGAATCGGATGTATAGCAGAGATGCATCTCAATAGTCTAATATGGCCTTCCTGGTTTCACCTGTCCAACTCTTTCACACCAGTGTAATGTTCTTTAGGGAAGGAGATGAGGAGATGATGCCACATTAGACTATTGAGATGCACCCATTAGCATTCCACCAGACTACCCCAACCAGGTTTGTGATCTGGGCCCATGTCCACAAAGTGTCTCAGAGTAGGAGTGCACTGTAAAAAAATACAAAAAACAATTGCTTAATCAGTGTTATTCTGTGAGTTGGGTGGACTTCAGAAGGACAATAATTTTTATTTACCTAAGAATTTATTTCACCTTTATTTAACCAGGTAGGCTAGTTGAGAACAAGTTCTCATTTACAACTGCAACCTGGCCAAGATAAAGCAAAGCAGTGCGACACAAACAACAACACAGAGTTACACATGGAATAAACAAACATACAGTCAATATCACAAAAGAAAATGTCTATATACAATGTGTGCAAATGAGGTAGGACAAGGGAGGCAAGGCAATAAACAGGCCATAGTGGGGAAATAATTACAAAATAGCAATTAAACACAGGAGTGATAGATGTGCAGAAGAAGAGTGTGCAAGTAGAGATACTGGGGTGCAAAGAAGCAAAATAAATCAAATAAATAACATCTGAGTCTTCAGCTTCAGTTATTTTTGCAGTTCATTGCAGTCATTGGCAGCAGAGAACTGGAAGGAAAGGCAGCCAAAGGAGGAATTGGCTTTGGGGGTGACCAATGAAATATACCTGCTGGAGCGCGTGCTACGGGTGGGTGCTGCTATGGTGACCAGTGAGCTGAGATAAGGCGGGGCTTTATCTAGCAAAGACTTATAGATGACCTGGAGCAGTGTGTTTGGCAACGAATGTGAAGCGAGGATCAGCCAACGAGAGCGTACAGGTCGCAGTGGTGGGTAGTACATGGGGCTTTGGTGACAAAACAGATGGCACTGTGATAGACTGCATCCAATTTGCAGAGTAGAGTGTTGGAGACTATTTTGTAAATGACATCTCCGAAGTCAAGGACCGGTAGGATAGATAGTTTTACGAGGGTATGTTTGGCAGCATGAGTGAAGGATGCTTTGTTGCAAAATAGGAAGCCGATTCTAGATTTAATTTTGGATTGGAGATGCTTAATGTGATTCTGGAAGGAGAGTTTACAGTCTTACCAGACACCTAGGTATTTGTAGTTGTCCACATTCTAAGTCAGAACCATCCAGAGTAGTGATGCTGGACAGGCGGTCAGGTGTGTGCAGCGATCGGTTGAAGAGCATACATTTAGTTTTACTTGCATTTAAGAGTAGTTGGAGGCCACGGAAGGAGAGTTGTATGGCATTGAAGCTCGTCTGGAGGTTAGTTAACACAGTGTCCAAAGAAGGGCCAGAAGTATACAGAATGGTGTCGTCTGCGTAGAGGTGGATCAGAGAATCACCAGCAGCAAGAGTGACATCACTGAGGTACACAGAGAAAAGAGAAGAGAAATTTAGTCAATGCGTGAACGTTTGTTTACTCAACAAAATTCCTCACAGTTAGCTGAATGCATATTACTTGTTGAGTCGTTTTACAAATTCATGTTTGTCTTTGGAAGGCAACACTGTATGTTGGTTCAGCTATATGCCCAAATTTTGCGCCGACTCAGAATCCTATTGAAGCTGGTTGCCTTAAAATTGTATGTTGAATCAACAAACTCTGCTCAAAGTGAGCTGAATTTGAACAACCTTATTGAGTAAAATTACAAATTAATGTTTGCTCAAAACCACTCAAAACCTCACCCATCATTATCATATTTCCCAGCATGCTCAATTGCAGGTTGATCTTCAGAATGTTTTGTTCTAATACCTGTGTTTTTGCATGTATATTGATAGTTTTTTATCCTACCAACAGTCACTTTTTATGTACTGTAGGTACAAAGTATTGATCATTTTACTTTGGAAGCAAGAAGTGAGCCTCCACCCCTAACCTCCCATCCCATTCCCTCAATCCCACCCATCCAACATCTCTCCATCAAACCACCCACCTCCTACCTCCCCCTTCCTTAACTATGGCTGTTTGTCAGTCACCTACTGCAACTGTGATAGCATCTTTGCGCAAAATGGTAGCATCATCTGGATATGTATGCAACAAAAGTTCAACATTCACCTTCTGCTACCATTTCTGTCAAGCCATCTACTCATACAGTTTGAGCATACATTCGATAAATCCAACATATGCACCACACAGAACACACTGCAACTGCCTCTGCAATGCTGCAAGGCAAACGCAGCATTTCATTGGAAATTATTATAATTCTGGTGTACCGAAATGCAAGGAGGCTGAATGTACTTCTGGCATACCAAAATGCAATGAGGCTGAATGTACTTCTGGCATACCAAAATGCAATGAGGCTGAATGTACTTCTGGCATACCAAAATGCAATGAGGCTGAATGTACTTCTGGCATACCAAAATGCAATGAGGCTGAATGTACTTCTGGCATACCAAAATGCAATGAGGCTGAATGTACTTCTGGCATATTCACTTCTGGCATACCAAAATGCAATGAGGCTGTCGGTGTAGCCTAGCAGGCAAACCGGTTTAGCATACTAGTCTGGTGTCTGCAGTGTTGTTGCTGCATGGTGACACATCCTTCATTGTGAGTGATAACCAAACTATGACAATCCCAACAGGTCATTCATTACAAGTATGCTTTGTACACATAGACTCTACTGTCTGTAGTAGGCTACCTTTTTCCCAACTCAGTTTTTGTTTCTTTTCCTTGCCTGAGAGTACATTTTTTAATTAAATTCCACGCAAAATTTTTGCCCAATTATATTTGACTCAAGTTAATTCACCAATGTGTAGTCTATAGTAAAAACATTACACAGATTGAGTCAAACATGTAGCCTATTACACTAATCAAAAATATAAACGCAACAGGTAAAGTGTTGGTCCCATGTTTCATGAACTGAAATAAAAGATCCCAGAAATGTTCCATAGGCACAATAATATTTCTTTCAAATTTTGTGTACAAATTTGTTTAAAAAGCATTTCTTCCTTGCCAAAATAATCCATCCACGTGACAGCTGAGGCATATCAGGAAGCTGAATAAACAACATGATCATTACACAGGTGCACTTTGTGCTGGGGACAATAAAATGTTTTGTCACACAACACAATGCCACAGATGTCTCAAGTTTTGAGGGAGCATGCAATTGTCATGCTGACTGCAGGAATGTCCACCAGCGCTGTTGCCAGAGAATTGAATGTTCATCTCTCTACCATAAGCTGCCTCCAATGTCATTTTAGAGAATTTGGCAGTATGTCCAACTGGCCTCACAACCGCAGACCACATGGATGGCGTCATGTGGGCGAGAGATTTGCTGATGTCAATGTTGTGAACAGAGTGCCCCATGGTGGTCGGTGGGTTTATGGTATGGGCAGGCATAAGCTACCGACAACAAACACAATTTAATTTTATTGATGGCAATTTGAATGCACAGAAATACCGTGTGAGATCCTGAGATCCATTGTGAGGCCCATTTTCTTTCAAGTATATGTGACCAACAGATGCTTATCTGTATTCTCAGTCATGTGAAATCCATAGATTAGGGCTGAGGGTTGGTCTCTCAACATCCATCCCTCAGCTCTCCCTTTTCTGCACTAACACTGACCAAAAGGGGACACCATCTTCCAGCTGATTGCAAAACTCGAGTCGCATCTCATTATTTCTGCCTCATGTACAAACTTCTGTTGTTACTCCTATGAACAGAGAAAGTGAAATATTCCTTGATATTAAAAAAGACCCAAGCCGCTAATAATAACAACAATGCAAGCCTAGATACACTTTCCTACTCATTCATTACTGCTGCAGTGTTTGTTGTAGAGCCGAGTGGAAATAGGAAGAACACCCATGTTATGCCTTATAAAAGTGTTGACAGTGCTGAGAAGGAACTTAAGCATGAACACACTCATAAAAACAGCATCTCTTTGCTGTGTTCGTTGACACTCTCTAGCCATGGTTACGTTATGCCTGATACGTTAATGCAGACACGGTCATCTAAGCCATCTGATTGGCCAGCAGTAGGCCTAGTGCACTTGATTTGCTCTCTGGGACCGCCGGGAAGCTTCAGACACATGATGGGAACACTGCTCGCCACTCATGCAGTTTACTCTTTTATCCATTATATGGTTAATTTGATCCCAGCCAATCACAGTTTAGCTGTTCACGCATCTCACTCCTTGAGGTTTAGTTATACAAAATCTTTGGTGAGATCGCTTACTGAGTGAGGGTGACCATCTGAAGAGTGGCTCCCAACTTTTCTACAACTGTTTTGTGTGCGTTCAGATACTAGTGAGTATTGTTTGAGGTTATATCGTAATTCTATTGAAAGCCTGAGTGTTAATTGCCATTAGTGGTTAATTTCACCTTTATCTGTTGAGTAATGGTAGATTGCTAGACTAGCTGTTCGCCTGATATGGCTTCTCTTTGATGTTTGTATAGGCCTACTATTTGCTCACATTGTTTGCCTCATGAATATTAGCTAATGGTTATTACTTAGTTGTGACATTATGTGGTTACATGCAAATGCCGCGGCATTGCTTTGTTAGTGCTACATCATGCTAGTGTGCATGCCTTTGCCTCATGGCAGTGTGGTTGTGCTTGCAGGCGCGAGCGCTATTTTGCTAATTGAAGCCTGTATGTACCAGCCTTTGTTTAGCCCTGTTAATGGTACTCTTTGTGTACACAGTGGTTATGGACACTATTATTATTTCTGTATAATCACTCATTGCAGAAGCATAGCCAGTAATTAGTTGGTGGGTGGGCCTGCAGAAATTTGCTGAGAGAAAAAGTTGAATTTCCTGCAATTCTACCATGAAGCAGGCAGGAATCCTTGCCTTGTTTCATTAAATCACTACGACTTCTGACACCAACGTAATGAAACAGGCAGGGAGAGCGGCTCGAACCCACAACCTTCTAGCCAAAAGCCCAGCGTACTGTGCCACTTAAGCATGCTTATGTGGCAGAGTCAATATCTGCGTTTATAAACCAGGGTCGCTGCATTATGTAAGTCTATTTGTAATATTGGCCTTACTGTATGTATTAGAGGTCGACCTATTATGATTTTTCAATGACGATACCGATTATTGGAGGACCCCAAAAAAAGCCGATACTGATTAATCGGCCGATTTTTATATATATATATATATATATATATATAAATATATATTTCTAATAATGACAATTACAACAATACGGAATGAACAATGAACACTTTTATTTTAACTTAATATAAAGCATCAATAAAATCAATTTAGTCTCAAATAAATAATGAAACATGTTCAATTTGGTTTAAATAATGCAAAAACACAGTGTTGGAAAAGAGCGTAAAAGTGCAATATTTGCCATGGAAAAAAATCTCATGTTTGAGATCCTTGCTCAGAACATGAGAAAATATGAAAGCTGGTGGTTCCTTTTAACATGAGTCGTCAATATTCCTAGTAGAGGTCGACCGATTAATCGGAATGGCCGATTAATTAGGGCCAATTTGAAGTTTTCATAACAATTGGAAATCTGTATTTTTGGACACCGATTTGGCCGATTTTTCAAATATTTTTTACCACTATGCAAGTCAGTTAAGAACACATTCTTATTTTCAATGACGGCCTAGGAACGGTGGTTTAACTGCCTTGTTCAGGGGCAGAACGACAGATTCTTACCTTGTCAGCTCAGGGATTCAATCTGATAACCTTACAGTTAACTAGTCCAACACTAACCACCTGCCTCTCATTGCACTCCACGAGGAGCCTGCCTGTTACGCGAATGCAGTAAGAAGCCAAGGTAAGTTGCTAGTTAGCATTAAACTTATCTTATAAAAAAAAAACAATCAATCAATCATAATCACTAGTTAACTACACATGGTTGATGATATTACTAGTTTATCTAGCGTGTCCTGCGTTGCATATAGTCAATGGTGTGCATTCGCAAAAAAAGACTGTCGTTGCTCCAGCGTGTATCTAACCATAAACATGAATGCCTTTCTTAATATTAATACACAAGTATACAGTGTATATTTTTAAACCTGCATATTTAGTTAATATTGCCTGCTAACATTAATTTGTTTTAACTAGGTAAATTGTGTCACTTCTCTTGCAATAGAGTCAGGGTATATGCAGCAGTTTGTGCCGCCTGGCTCGTTGCGAACTGTGTGAAGACTATTTCTTCCGAACAAAGACAGCCAACTTCGCCAAACGGGGGATGATTTAACAAAAGCGCATTTGCGAAAAAAGCACAATTGTTGCACGACTGTACCTAACCATAAACATCAATGCCTTTCTTAAAATCAATACACAGAAGTATATATTTTTAAACCTGCATATTTAGCTAAAAGAAATATAGGTTAGCAGGCAATATTAACCAGGTGAAATTGTATCACTTCTCTTGCGTTCATTGCACGCAGAGTCAGTGTATATGCAACAGTTTTGGCCGCTTGGCTCGTTGCGAACTAATTTGCCAGAATTTTACGTAATTATGACATAATATTGAAGGTTGTACAATGTAACAGGAATATTTAGACTTAGGGATACCACCCATTAGATAAAATACCGAACGGTTCCGTATTTCACTGAAATAATAAATGTTGTGCTTTCAAAATTATAGTTTTTGGATTCGAACATATTAATGACCAAAGGTTCGTATTTCTGTGTGTTATTATGTTATAATTAAGCCTATGATTTGATATTTGATAGGGCAGTCTGACTGAGCGATGGGTAGGCAGCAGCGGGCTCATAAGCATTCATTCAAACAGCACTTTCCTGCGTTTTTCCAGCAGCTTTATACTGTTACACACTGGCAATACTAAAGTGCCTATAAGAACATCCAATAGTCAAAGGTATATGAAATACAAATAGTATAGAGAGAAATAGTCCTATAAATACTATATTAACTACAACCTCTTACCTTGGAATATTGAAGTCTCATGTTAAAAGGAACCACCAACTTTCATATGTTCTCATGTTCTGAGCAAGGAACTTAAACGTTAGCTTTTTTACATGGCACATATTTTTACATGGCACATATTACTTTCTTCTCCAGCACTTTGTTTTTGAATTATTTAAACCAAATTGAACATGTTTCATTATTTATTTGAGGCTAAATTGATTTTATTGATGCTTTATATTAAGTTAAAATAAGTGTTAATTCAGTATTGTTGTAATTGTCATTATTACAAAAAAATAAAGAATTGTCCGATTAATCGGCATCGGCTTTTTTGGTCCTCCAATAATCGGTATCAGCGTTGAAAAATCATAAATCGGTCGACCTCTACTTCTAATGGCTTTCCATGAACCAGTTTGCCAGTCCCTGCCCATTGGGCACAGACGTCATTTCAACGTTTAGTTTTGATCAAATCAAATTGTATTTGTCACATGCGCCGAATACAGAAGGTGTAGACCTTACCATGAAATGCTTACTTAGAAGCCCTTAACCAACAATGCAGTTCAAGAAGTTAAGAAAATATTTACTAAATAAACTAAAGTTAAAAAAAATACAATAAAAAAGTAACACAATAAAATAACAATAACGTATACAGGGGGTACCAGTACCGAGTCAATGTGCGGGGGTACAGGTTAGTCCAGGTAATTTGTACATGTAGGTAGGGGTGAAGTGACTATGCATAGATAATAAACAGTGTGTAGCAGCAGTGTAAAAACAAAGGGTGGGGTCGTCAATGGCCATTTCATTAATTGTTCAGCAGAAAATGTTTGGGTCCTTCCTCTGATACCGCCTAGTCTATAGGTCCTGGATGGCAGGAAGCTTGGCCCCAGTGATGTATTGGACCATATGCACTATCCTCTGTAGCGCCTTATGGTCAGATGCTAAACAGTTGCCATACCAGGCGGTGATGCAACCGGTCAGGATGCTCTTGATGGTGCAGCTGTAGAACTTTTTGAGGATCTGGGGACCCATGCCAAATCTTTTCAGTCTCCTGAGGGGTAAAAGGGGTTGTCGTTCCCTCTTCACAACTTTTCTTGGAGTGTTTGGACCATGATAGTTTGTTGGGGATGTGGACACCAAGGAACTTACAACTCTGGACCCACTCCACTACAGCCCCGTCGATGTTAATGGGGGCCTGTTCGGCCATCCTTTTCCTGCAGTCCACGATCAGCTCCTTTGTCTTGCTCACATATATTTGGTTGAGTTGTCAACTAATGTGAATTAAACGTGAAATCAACAAAAAATGCCGTCATTGGATTTAGGTTTAAAAAAATCAATAACTCCCTTACGTTGATGATCTTTTGCAAATCCATGTTGATTCAACGTCATCACATTGCTTTTTTTGCATGATGTGGAAACAATGTTGATTCAACCAGTTTTTGCCCAGTGGGCACCTCCATGTGTAAAACCCAGTAGCGCTCCTGCAATCTGCATTGGGATTACTGAAAGCACCGCATTAGCGAAAATAACCTGCCCAGCTCCCTGTCAGTCACTAACCCGGAGGATCAGTTGTCAAGGTATAGTAAAGCTATTGTAGCTATAGTATAGTCTACCTGTTTGTGACCTATTTAACTGATATTATATGTCTATATCTTACTGGGATAGACCTAGTTGGAACCTTGTTTAATTTTTATTTGGGATATTTAGTCGTTTAATATCTCGGGAAACATGTTATAGGCTATTTGTAGCTCTTGTTAGGTGTCGTATAGCCTAGCCTATACTCTCTCCTATGGCGATATGTCATCTGGTGTGAATGCATTTCATTTTGGTGAGTGATTTTCTGCGTAGTTTTACCTGGAGAGGCACATGTTCACCACTCGGGATATTATCCTATCAGTATTTTGTGAATAAACATTTAGTGCTGTGGTATTTTATTACATTTTATTTGCTCAGTGTTGTTAGGAAATGTGTTGGAACAAATCATCCACTAAGGTGATTTTGATGCGGGTGATGAGGTAGATTACCTTCTGGCAGCTGATCAAAGACGCCACGGATCATGACAGTTGTCAGGCTTCAAATGCGAAGGCAGAGGGGTTACCTTGCTAAGGGGGTCCAGTGTGCGCAGTGTCATTGGCCCCTTCCATGAGATCGTCCCATGATGGGAGTCGGGGGCCTCGGCACCGCGACCCCAAGCTGAATGTGCGAAATGTGCGTAACGTTTTCTTACAGTTGGTGGAATTCGCCTCTCTCTCTCTTTTCTATCCTCTCTCTCTTCCATCCCCTCAATCTCTTAACCCCCTCCTTCCCTCTCTGTCTGTCTCATATCACACTCTCCTCTGTCACTGTGTAGCCTTCTCTCTACTCCTTATCTCCTGTCCTCGTAGCGCCATGTCGAACGAGGAGCGGACTTTCATTGCCATCAAGCCAGATGGAGTTCAGAGGAGGCTTGTTGGCGAAATCATCAAGCGATTTGAGCTAAAGGGCTTCAAAATGGTGGGGATGAAATTTGTCCAGGTACGTCATTCTACTTACTGGAATCTGTTATTTTATATGTAGGCTGTAGTCCTATGCACTTTCAGCGCATTACCAGACAAAATGGTATAGCCAATAAGTAGGACTGAATGGCAGGCCTGTATAATAGTATGTAAACAGGCTATCTGACAGCTTTTCTAAACAGCTTTTCTAAATAAGCACACAAATCGTCTAAGCAATAACTGCCAATACACATTGTTTGGGCATACAATACACATTGTTTGGGCATACAATACACATTGTTTGGGCATACAATACATCTAGTCCTTGAGGTAGTTCCTAGTGAGCAGATTAGCATCCTGGCTTTTCTTAACCACATGTATGTTTAGCATAGGTCTCCTGATCTTGTCTGCGTTGGTCTGTGGCCAAAGAGGGCTGCCTTGTGACCTATGAACCCAGAGATCAGAAGTGCCCACCGATAATAGTCACTGTTTGCAATGGGCTGTTTAAAGGTTAAACACATGCACTCAACGGTTACCTAGTTATAAACTCTAGTGACTTCATGTGATTGATGCTATATGCACTACAGCAGAGTGTATCCAGATTTAGGCTATAGCTTTACGAAACCCTTGTTTTGTTGCAACATGACTGTTACTGGATCCTTTACTCCACAGGAGGTTGGTGGCGCCTTAATTGGGGAGAACGGGCTCGTGGTAATGGCTGGAGCGGAATAGGTGGAATGGTATCAAACACATGGTTTCCAGGGGTTCTATAGCATTCTATTAGCTCCGTTCCAGCCATTTATAATGAACCGTCCTCACCTCAGCAGCCTCCACTGCTTTACTTCTGCTATTCTACCACTGGTGTTCCAACATGGCCCGCTGTATTTTGCTGTGATCTGCCTCTTGTGCATCTATGGTTCTGGTGGATTATTGATTGATTATTGATGGTTCTGACTACCTGTTGTGTTATGTCGTGTCTGACTAACCCAGGCCCCGGAGTCTCTGCTGAGGGAGCACTACGCTGACCTGGAGGACAGACCCTTCTTCCCAGGCCTCGTCAGCTACATGACCTCAGGACCAGTGGTTGCCATGGTAGGAGAGACTTTCCTTGTTGTTTTCATTGACAAGTGGTGCAATTGGTCTAGTTTCCC
Organism: Oncorhynchus mykiss; assembly: GCF_057628025.1. NCBI lineage: Eukaryota > Metazoa > Chordata > Actinopteri > Salmoniformes > Salmonidae > Oncorhynchus > Oncorhynchus mykiss. Next base: position 14,260,956 of record NC_143041.1, on the reverse strand, counting down.
CTGCAAGAACACAGAAAAGCCTGCACACTAACGCTTCTAATACCATTTCACCATGCATGCGTTCACTACCTGTACCACTGTCAAATTATAGCTTTGAGCCGCCAGGCTTGAACATATTCACATTAGTACTCGTATTTTGAAATGTATTTGACCGCTGTGCATCGAAATGGAAGATCATAAAGCGTACTTGGATAGTAGAGTGTTATCCATCTGTGTGTGGGTGCCAGGTGTGGGAAGGGTTCAACGTGGTGAAGACGGGCAGAGTGATGCTGGGAGAGACCAACCCTGCAGACTCCAAACCCGGCACCATCCGAGGGGACTACTGCATCCAAGTGGGCAGGTGAGAATTCATCGCGCCACACCACTGCACATGATACAACAAGAAAAGAAAGCCGCGTTTAGTCACACACACAACAGATAACACACAAAAGCATTTACTAAGTAAACATGTGTTGATATTTTAAAAGCTTTTTTGATCATTGACATCACTTGGACAAGTCCAGTACTTGCTAAACTCTATCCAGAGACACTAATTAACCCATCGTTAAGTCTCCATCTTTCTTCCCTTGTTGTTTTCAGGAACATCATCCATGGCAGTGACTCAATAGAGAGTGCCAACACAGAGATCAACCTGTGGTTCAAACCTGAGGAGCTTTGCAGCTACACTAGCTGCTCTACCAGCTGGCTCTACTGATCTAGGATCAGTTTACCATCCACCAACCCTAACCATTAGGACTAGGAGGGGGAATGTAAAATTGGCCTTAGATCAGAGACAACTTCATCCTACTCTAGCTGGCGACTGAGGACCATTTACTATGGTAAATGTGTTTGACTGCCTGTTTTGTTCAACTGAGCTTTCCAATAAAAGAAACTCACAACCCCATCTTTTTTTCTTGTTGCTAGGGGTTGACAAAATCTGATAACCTTACTGAAATTCCCAGGTTTTCCAGAAATCCTGGATGGAGAATTCTGGATTTCTTGCTCATTCCTTCGTGATTCAGGGAAACTTCCAATTGTGTTTTGTGGAAAGCAGGGATTTTATTTCATCTACCTCACATCATGAAAACCCTTTTCTTTCAACAGCCACCCAGTGAACTGCTCTTGATCTGACATGGCCTACAGTAGGTTGACAGGGTTCATTGGTGCATCACCGTCCTGTGGGCCTCAGTCCTGCTGGCCACATTGACAGTTCAAACATTAGCAGGCCTGGCCAGGTCACTGCCAACATTAAGCGGGATTAGCCGGCGCCATAAACCTAGATTGGGATTAACTGTGGATCTGCTGCCTTGCTCAGGTGAGTAAACGGTCAACCTAATGGTGGACAAGCATTTTGGGACCTGGGATGACACAAAGGCTCAAAGGAGGTATCACACACAGACTGTATGCTTAGAATAGTACCTGTGTCACTGGGGAAGATTTGACCCAAGATGTCTATCAGACGTGCATGTGGTGTGGAGCACTGGAAGCACCTGAGCCTGGCGGATCTCTGTAGTCAGTCTCATTGCAGGACTCTGGAGACGCACTGGGTCCACTGCATGGGGGAAGTGACATCGGAGTTACAATCGTTAGCAGCCGCACACAAGCCTAAGATCACCATGCGCAATGCCAAGCGTGGGCTGGAGTGGTGTAAAGCTCACCGCCTCTGGAGCAGTGGAAATGCGTTCTCTGGCGTGATTAATCCCGCTTCACCATCTGGCAGTCTAACGGATGAATCTGGGTTTGGCGAACGCCAGGAGAATGCTACCTGCCCCAATGCATAGTGCCAACTGTAAAGTTTGGTGGAGGAGGAATAATGTTGTGTGGCTGTTCTTCATGGTCCGGACGAGGCCCCTTAGTTCCAGTGAAGGGAAATCTTAACTACAAAGATTGGAAAAAATCTGCATCAACAAATATAGTAATTTATAAGTATCATTTTATTCAGTGTAAAAAGTTAGTTCTTACAAAAATCACTAACAGATAGACCTTTTCACAGCCATGCGGAAACCGTTTGCAATGATTGTAAACAAAGAAACCAATAACACAACCAATATTGTCCCCAAACACTTGATATATTTACAAATTCAAGGAATTGTCTATCAAACTTTGATCACAGCACAAAATTACCATAATGATGAAAGGAAACCTCATTTTTAGTAGACACACTATCAAAAAAATGTACAAACCCTACACTGCAACGTAATATGTATTACAAGGGCCAGTGTTAATAATTTCAACAATCTTAACAAACCATTGTTGTTTGTATCCAAAATAAATCAAAAACGCAACTTAAGCCCCTCCATTCATAATTACAATTGAGAATTATTTCCCCAATAAAATAACTAATAATCACGTTATCAAATATATGTAGCACCATGATATAATGGCTGAATATAGAGGGTTTGTCGCATACAAAAAGAGACCCGTGTTAGTATTCAATGAACAGACACCACATTCTAGATAAACTCCCTAGCCCCTACCACCACGAGAAACCATGTTTGAGTCTGAAAAGATTTGGATAGGTGTAAGCAATATGGCTCAAATTCCACCAAGCTTACCAAAAGGGCAAAATGGAGGTATTTCCATGTTTCTCATACCTATCAAATCCTTTCAGATCTGTAGGAGATACTTTGGGTTAGGTGCTAGAGGACGATTTAGTGGGCGGTAGCACGACCAAAGACCATAACAACAACAAAAAGCTCAGTACAGGACCACAGAAAGACCTCACTATTCTGCATGCACTCTAACTTGATTGATCTGTGCACCCACTACCAAATCAGCCCCTCAGATCTACACACTTCCTGAATTGCCCCTTGTACATCTGAACGGACCGGATAGATGTGGGCCTATAATGTCATATTGCTTATACGCAACCTGTTCTTTCAGATATCTAAGAAGGATTCATAAGTGACTAGATGGAGAGGCAAGGTGTTGACTTTGGATTGGGCTTCTAGGTGATATTGGGATAGTCTTACATACATTTCTAAGAATAAAGAGGCATAGTATCACTGAAAAAGTAGAAACCTTCAAAATGCAGAAAAGGTTTGCGGTGTTGGATTGTGCGTTAGGAATCATTTGGGTTATTTGGAAAGTAGCAGCAAAGTTAGTCTATAAACAGCAGTGTCATTATTTTCCTTATGGTGATAATGTAATTTGGTCAGTAAATTGGTTAAGATGACCATCATCCTTTAATGCTTTCTTCGTTCTCATCTAGTTAGTCAAAGTCTGCGCCAGATCGAATTTCATAAAGTGAATCACAAACAAAAAAGCAAATCCTGAACTCCAAACCTTTTACACATAAGGGTATAACGAGACACGACATTTTATTGCTCTGCTGGACATTGTAAATAACCTTAATTAATATGATGAACAATTCAATCATAAATCAACAGAGTGAGGAAATGCATATTGGCAGAAACTATGAAACTATACATCCCTTGGAAAAAGAACACCACATGGAAACAACGAGGGTAACACATACCTATCTACACAAAGCACGGCGTCAAACTGAAAAGGGACCTTAATTGTTACTGTTAGAACATTAGGACATGAATGGTTTATATGAAATACCTTACCAACCAACTGAACAGTAAATCACTGAACACAAGAAACCATATCAAAAACGGGAGAAATCAACATTCAGACATGGACAAGAAGAAACTTTGTGAGCAAGTTGTTCCATTAAGACTTTTCTCTAAGTAACTTTACGCAATGTCGTTCTGTTTGATTTTAATCGTAATGTGCTTTGCTTGACCCTTGAAGACAAGAAAAAGCAAACATTTCCTGAGAAGTTAATCGTCAACCTTACTGGTATAGAGAGATTATAGCTAATTTCACAACTGCGACGATCACTGAGCTAGACCCATTTTTCTGTACTAGTCTATTTCGACACGGAGTGTACAAAACATTATGGACACCTGCTCTTTCTATGGCAGACTGACCAGGTGAACGCTATGATCCCTTATTGATGTCACTTGTTAAATCCACTTCAAATCAATGTAGATGAAGGGGAGCAGACAGGTTAAAGAAGGATTTTTAAGCCTTGAGACATGGATTGTGTATGTGTGCCATTCAGAGGGTGAATGGGCAAGACAAAAGATTTAAGTGCCTTTGAACGGGGTATGGTAGTAGGTACCAGGCACACTGGTTTGTGGGGGTGGGGGGGCAACTCAGTATTAGGAAGGTGTCCTTAAGGTTTTGTACACTCAGTGTATATAGCGTGTGGTTCTAACAAACCTAACTATTCTATTCTGATTATAGACCGTAGCTCACAGTTGTCACAGTTATGCAATAGAATTTAGGTAAACTGATGTAAGTATAATATATTTTATGTATCTTAATATCACTTTAGGGTGTTATATTTCATGGATGTGACATAGCAAAATAATACAGAAAACATTATTGCATATTATTCCATTTTGAGGACTACCTCAAATGTGCTATGTTACAGATATCGGTGTTTGCGGTCTAGTCTTAAAGTCAAACATATGAGGATATAATTATTTTATTTGCATATGGTATATCAAGTTGCCCAAACCTGCATTTCAAATTTGAGACCCCATTATGAATTCACAATGAGCCCCAACCCTGTCTCTATTTGACTGCCAAGCTCACCAGGAGGTAGTACAAAGATAGAAATGAAGTCTAGATACAGATGCGTCACCACTCAGTACCAGCTACAACACACAAGCAGATTCAGGAATTCAGGAGGATCTCCTCCAACCAATCAGGAATCTTATAAAAATGTATAACCTCTAATTGGTGAATAAAGAAGCCAATGGGAAAGGTTCTCCTGCTATAGCCTACTCCAATCTGATCCCATTGGTTTTATGTACGTACAGACTATCAACAAAGCCGTGTTTAATAAAAGACAACACGAACAATAAAGGTGTTATCCAGTGGCTCGGTTGAATACTTAACCAGTACGCATCGATATGGCTCTGAAATAAAGGACTACCCATACAGAAGAGGAAAAACACCACTGAAATAAAACGACCGGTTTTGCATATCTCGGAAGTCATCCATGAAATGTAGCCTACATTGTTTTTCTGCCTGCTTTACAACATCATTTTAGGATTAAACTTTGCTTGATTACTAAAATCATGTCTGTCTTTTAGGGCCAGACTTACTAAGTTTACACTTGTTTTCTTCGAGGAAAATAGGTTATGACAATATGGTAGAGTAAAATAAAGAGTATATCATGGTTTAGCTTTGTTTCTGGAGTTGTATCCTGTACTTGAAAAAAACTGATGCAAACGTTAGCTAAGTCCGGTCCTTCTATTCTAAAGCTGCTGACATGGTAAAGGGTGGTTCCAACAACCCAAAGAGACTGGTTGTTTGTTCCTGTAGTGCAATCTGTGACAGTGTTTATCTAGTGTATCCCAATAGACACATTAGCACTACCTAGTATGCATAGCCAATACTAAGTAGTACGCAAGTTACCCTATTAAGACACAAACACCATCTAGTTTGAGAGTGTCAGTCCTATCACACCAGCAAGGTTTCGGATTTATACAACATCTATTCAAAACCCACTCTCGTCAAATCACAATTCTTAATATCTATATTGAACAGTCACATCTATGAATATGTATCCTCATAATATCTACACCACTCCCGACGGTCCCCCCCCCCCCCAAAGAGAGGTTGATAACAAATCAGCGTTGAAGTCAAAATAACAACAACCCTCCAATTTAAAGGGCAAAAACAAACAAAGAACAGAAACTTTACAAATATCAACTGAAAACTTCAAGTACTATTAACAAATAAAAAGCAAGTCCACCTGGCAAAATGTTTGAAAAATAATAATAATCATCCTGCTTTATACAACTTGTTCCCTCCCTCTCAAGACCGAGTGAAATTAAATCCCGCCATGTGCGGCTAGCCTTCTTACCTGAAAGAAATAAACCAAGGCCTGGCTCAGAAATATCTGTCACAGTTAGTCCAGGTGACTGTGTGTTTGGGCCCCAAGTTTTGAGTCAGAGATCCTGCCTAGCAGGGTGGGGGAGAGAGACTACCCAAATGAGAGGCTTCTGTTTCTGGGCATCCAGAGCTCCAATGCCCCCTAGATAGATGCATTATGGAGGAAGAGAGAGAGCCACAGTCGTATCCAATCATCCAGGGAATTGGGATTTTAAATCAGATTGTCCAGGTATCATAAGAGGCCTCTTCTGGGCCGGTGGCTTTGGGAAGTGTCCAGTTACCCGTTAGCCTTGTTCATATGGTATGTCTGTCTCAGTGACTGTATCAGAGCGCCAGGGTTTGAGGCTGTAGCTGCTCAGAAGGGTACTCACCCCTGGGTGGTTTTGGGGAGCCCCAAGTAGCTTAATTTGTGGGTGAGGGTTGGGGTTTCAGGGCGTGAAGTCACTCAGTGTTTGTATCCCAGTAGCATTCTCTCCTGATTGGGGTGTAAGAAACTGGCTTCTCTGGATATGTTTTTCTTTTAGAGCACTCCATGCTCCCTGCCCTGTTGTTCTCGTCTTGGTTTAAAGATGTCTTATCCTAGTTGGGGGGCCTAGCCCGAGGCCCCTGTCCCCCGGATCATCAGGGCTCCTGTTTGATGTAGTAGCTGCCCGAGCCGTTGCTCTCCTGATCTGAGATGCCCTGGGAGAAGGTGAACTCATCCACCTCAGCCGGCTCCTCTTTCAGACGCAACAGAGACTCTGGAGAGCAGGAGAGAGAGGGGGAGAGAGCGTTAGCCAAATTGAGGGTTTGATGAATCTCAAAATTATAGGCAAAACTCTTTCCAGCATACCAAGACAGGGCATTCATTTTTCAACTCCCAAGAGAACAAAAAAACAGAAAAAATTGTATTCACAAAACCCTTTGCAACACAGGAACAGCTGAATTAATAACTAGCCTTCCATTTGAGCCTGCAATTCCAGTAATACGAACAGACATACACAGTAAATCATATTACCACTTTTTCTCACCTAATACGCATCATGAGGTGGGAGGAGAAAATTACATTTTTCACATTAACACTTTCACTGCAATAACATGACACAGAAATAGATCAAATAGATTTCTCTTTCCTGCAGTTGCATCCGACACACAGCGATCACACATGAAGGTCAGGACCTAGAGTGGATGAGGACTGGCCCCTGTTACCGCCCTCTGTCTGTGTGGAGGTCTCAGTTGTTATTCATTGTTAGTGTGTTACCTGGTTTGTGGGTGTGGTGGTGGTGGGTGCGGGGCCGGGGGACCATAGTGGGGCCCTGGCTGGAGTAAGGGGGCGGACTCTGCTCTTCCTCCTCCCCTGATAGGCTCCTCCTCCTGCCTGCCTGACTGAAGGGCCGTCGACCAACCGGAATCTTCCGCTCTAGACACCAAGTCAGACTCAGGTAAGCTACCAGGGGTGTTTTCAGGATGCTAGCGCTCCCAACAGTATAGATTTGAATGTTTGGTTGAGCAGTGTTGCTTTATATGTATTTTGAAAAATCTAGTAAATGCATTCATTTATTCATCATAGATAATATTGTGTGTATTAGGCAAAGGCCTAGACAACTCCATGCTTTAATGAGATTACATGTGCATATTCCAAATCCTTTCATATAATATTTCAAAACACGAATCACCAGGCCCCAATGAATTATTTTGTTGCAAAACCTTTCAAACGGTTCCAAGAATGATCTCTGTTCCATTATGAAACGTTCTAGAACCTTACATAATCTGAATACACCCCAGGTAAGCTACCAGGTAAGCCAGACTCAAGTAAATCAGCTAGAGTTGGTGGTGTGTGTGACTGTGTCTGCACTAAACCACTCCCTGAGGTGTAAAACAAGCTGTGTTTGGACCGTCACACCTGGTGTTACAAGCACGTTCCCCACATCTTTGGCTTTTACCCCGAGTGCCACAGTTTCCTTTCATGTGACTCATGCCAACCAATCAGAACCCAAGGAATAGACAAAAAATAAAAAAACTAACCAATAAGAGAAAGGTTAGATAGATTGACCCCACCAGAGTGTGGACCAACAGAAGGAGGAAAAGAGGAAAGAAGTGATAACTCACTTTTCTTTTGGCCTTTGTACTGTTGGGCTTTCTTCTTCTGCTTGGGTAGAGCAGGTGGGGTTTCTCTGGCCACTGAAATTACATAAATTAGCAGTAAATAAACAGTTGTCTATTGTTTTACTGACACAAAGGTACATTTCTGCCTGTTAGTTTGGGACTAGGGTGTAAAACCGGTAACCGGTATCCCGAGATTTCCCGACCAAGCTCCTTCAGGTTTCCTGAGAAAGAAAATGAAAGGTACCGTGGACCAATAATATACTAATTCTGTGTCTCACTAACGCAAAAATATGAAATACGTACGTCCAAATAGCTGCATGAAACGGACATACCTACTCTCTGGCTTCATTCAGAAATCAAACCAGTCAACACAACGCTAGCAGCCTACCATATTCACTCAACATAAAGTCCCAATTAAAAAAAAACACTTGGCTTTTAGAAATGTAATTGCTGACTATCATGTGTAGGTTACATGCGACCTCTCATTGCAGTCGAAAATCTCCATCTTACATTCACAAATCTCCAAACTAGCTGTGTGGCACTGGCAGAGGTTCACCATGTGCTAGTCTACTCACTGTTATCAAAACAGCAGCTACACTGGGTCTGAAATAGACATTTACAACATTGTTCCATGGTGTTAAACTTAAAATCTGCTAAATTGTAATTATTCGCCTACCTCCTCATGCCTTTTGCACACAATATATATATATATATATATATAGACTCCTTTTTTATTTTTTCTACTGTGTTATTGACTTGTTTATTGTTTACTCCATGTGTAACTCTGTGTGGTTGTCTGTTCACACTGCTATGCTTTATCTTGGCCAGGTCGCAGTTGTAAATGAGAACTTGTTCTCACCTAGCCTACCTGGTTAAATAAAGATGAACAAAAAAAAAAAAAAAAACATTTTTTAAAAGCGGGAGCACATCGTGCTTACTAGTCAAATTTGCAGGAAATTGATCAACCACTCTGCTATGCATAGTGTTGAATCTCCTCTACTTGCTCATTTGTTTGTTCAGCGGCGAATCATATTTATTTCCCGTGACAAAGTCACCACAATAAGTGGGTTAGTATTGAGTAAAAACAGCCACAACCCTCCCAAATTCCCCCTGATAGCCAAGTGCAAGGGAAGAGAAAAGGACAAACAAGCTGACATATTTCAGCCAAAGGTATGATATTTTACCAGTCGGTCAACAGTGCTTCATCAACGAAATAGGGCGGTGACAGAGAACTTCTGAGTTATTGAATGGCAACAAATACAGTACATCAAGACACCAATATATTCATGTGTATACATTTCTCCATTTACAGTGTATTATCAGATCAGATTTTTTCACTGGTATTACATGTCCGTTTAAGCTAGAGATGTGGGTTTTTGCATGAGCTGCGTCTCGATCCGAGCTTTATGTCTCCTAGATATAGGACATTTTTGGACTGTCTTTTTTGCCATTTATGAATGTGTTATTCAATGCATTTCTGTGGGATTTGGTACTAAAGACCCCCCTCCCCATAGACTCTAGAGAATAAATAGCATTTCTGGTTTGAACAGGAACACCGGGATGCCCCAGGTGTGTTTGCAATTTTCCGGGGAAGGAAAATACTAAACCCAATTTGGGACTCCAGTGGAATGTTATCGAGTAATTGGCAACATATCACTGGAACCTAATCCAATCCATCAACGAGAACCTAAGGGTAGAGGTTGCTTTATGTCTGAGCATGTTAGTGTGTTATATTTGGGTAGAACTATAGTGCTTGATCTCACTCTGTGCGGCGGGGGGCTGTAGCTGGTAGCCGGTCAGCTGACACCAGCCCACGGGGTAGAGGTCAGGTGATTGGCAGTCCACCCATTGGTCGTACTCATCCTCCCAGCCGTCAAAGTGGATGCGCAACAGGCGGTGGACGATCCGAGTCACAGTGGCAACACACACCAGCCTGGGATCCATCAGGTCCACGGCCTCCAGCTTCATGCCCTGGCGGAAGCCGTGGTTTGGAACATCCTGGGCAGGGGCAACAAGATAGCGGAGGCAAGGAGGAGAGATATTCTTAGGTTAAATGCTCAATCCAGGGTTTTTTCCATTACAATTTTGAAGCACTTTCTTACAACAAAGATGTACAGTGGGTATCGTAAGTACCCCCCCTTGGATTTCTTCACATTTTATTGTGTTACAAAGACCTGGGAATTTATACTTCTCAGTATTTGGTATTCAGACTTACTTTATTCAGTCACGTAACATGCTCTGCAGGTGTGGCTACCTTGCACGCTCTGAATAAACTTCATACAACCGCTGAAAACCCTCCCACTTGCTGGCCAACAGATTTTCTCGTGAAGTTTTCATTCAAATAGGGTTTTCAGTAAATGTATCTTAAGACATCCCTTTAAATACATTGTACCTTTTGTCGACAGACTAGAATATATAGAGAAAACAGGTTCAGAATATTAGGGATCAATGAAAGAAAGCCATCTAAATATATGCATATTCATCTACATTTCATTTAAGGTTATTTTAGATTATTTAAAGTTTAGGAAAGTATTTATGAATCTGGTTTGGAGAGAAAAAATGAGGTTTGATTCATACAGAAAATTGCCGCATTGAGTTCTTCAACTCGTGGTAATGTTGGAAGATTAGTCTACGTCAAATGATAATAGGGATTATAATAGGGAGAATAGTGTACAATGTTAGGCTATACCCTCCTCGTTTATTGCCTGCACTAACCATGGAACTGTGTGATGACACAGCCAAGTGTTATACCACACTGTTACGGCTTGGCCTGCGCTCCGATTTAATTAGCCTACATGTCTTTTTTTCTTATATTATCAACTGTTACTAATGATCCTCGGCAATAAAAAAAAATCACACAGCCGTGACGATGTTTACAGAGGAAGCAAATGAAAGTAAACGAAACAATCTAATTAAATGAAATGATAACGTAGACTATACCAACTGAAGGGAACCAACAGTAAATTGGCAGTTGAATATATGTGGTTATTAGGCCTACTAATAGTGACTAATATTTAACATGATAGAAACAGGAAACAGAGAAAGTCGGGGTAGCCTGTCATTAAGACATTGGAGAGTGCACATCCCTGGATGCCAGTTAAAAAGGCTATACAATTTAAATTCTACATAATGGCACAGTATTTCATCAACTTTACAGCGGGAAAGATATGCTTCAGTTTGCTGCTGGTTTCACGTGTCTCCAGCGATCACAAGGTCAATTTTTTTTTTTTTTACAATTCCCTTATCCAAACTGATTACTAATTTAACCTAGCTCTTATCAATAGCTCTTATCAAGTTGTACATTACAGTGCATAGAGAACGGTGTTACTTCTTTTGGAGGAAAATTAAGTAGATGTTTTTTTCTCACTTGGAACCGGCAGGTTCGCTACACCTTATTCATGGTTTCCTTGTGCATAAAGGTGGTGACGATATTGGGAAATGAAGTCAAGGTCAGAACACCTCCGCCACACCTTCATTTATCTGATCTCCACCCCAAACCAATAGCGGGTGAACAGCACGCTATCCTCATGCTTAAGTTCAAGGTCAGAATACGTGGAGAGAGAAAAGTGCATTTAGGGATTTACATTCCATTTACGCTTGCTTAACTCAGGTGGAAATCCCCCTATGAGATTTCCACACCTGGATAGTTTAATGCTTGCTTATTATTCTTTTCAAAATTCTTCCAAGCTCTGTCAAGGTGTTGGGACTCATGACTAGACAGTGATTTTAAGTCTCGCCATAGATTCTCAAGCAGATTTAAGTCACAACTGTAACTTGGCTCCTCAGGAACATTCACTGTCTTCATGGTAAGCAACTCCAGTGTAGATTTGGACTTGTGTTTTAGGTTATTGTCCTGCTGAAATGGGAATTCCTCATCCAGTGTCTGGTGTAAAGCAGACTGAAGCAGGTCTCCTCTAGGATTTTAGCTGTGCTTAGCTACATCCTGTTTCTTTTTATCCTGAAACAGTCTTTGCTGATATCAAGCATACCCATACCATGATGCAGCCACCACCATTTCAGCCAAAAAGTGTATTCCTTTGCCGTTTAGTTTTTTTGCAATATTGCTTTAGTGCCCTGTTGCATGCAGGATGCATATTCAGTATATATTTTTTTCATACTTCTTGTCTTTTTGGTCATTATTGTGGCGTCACAACAATGTTTTTGATCCTCATCCGTTTCCTCCTATCACAGCCATTGAACTCTGTAGCTGTTTTAAAATCACCAATGGCCTCATGGTGACATCCCTGAGCAGTTTCCTTCCCGTCCTGCACCTCAGTTCAGAAGAACAATGTGTCTGAGTGGTTTAATACATAATCCACAGCATAATTATTAACTTGACCATGCTTAAAGTGACATTCGATGTCTGATTTGCTATTGTTACCCATCTACCAATCACTGCCCTTCTTTGAGACTTTCGAAAAGCTCTCTGGTCTTTGTAGTTGAAATAATGTCATGCCTATTATTTCACACAAAGTGAGTCCATGTAACTTATGTGATTTGTTTAACCAAGTTTTACTCCTGAACTAATTTAGGCTTGCCTAAACAATGGGGTGAATGCTTACGAAATGACTATATTTTAGTAATTTTGTTTTAATTCATTTGTGAAAATGTGTAGAATGTTCTTTTCACTTTGACATCATGGAGTATTTTGTGAAGATCACAAATGACATAATTCAATCCCACTTTGTAATGCAACAAAATGTGGGAAAAAAATCCAAAATGTGGGGGGTGAATACTTATAATACCCAATGTATGCAACCGAAACCTATCAACATAGTTGTTTTATTTGTATATTTCATGTGATCATAGAAGAACAAAACGCATGTTGGCATCGCTTTGTCATTACACAGAACTACAGGACCGGGCGAAACAAAACAACAAATCCACGATGTCAGGAATCAGTCCTACCTTGTTAAAGAGCTTCACAGGAGCGGCTATTGAACTCGTTTCTCTGAGGTAGTCAAACCATTTAAATGGCAGTTTAGTGTACCCTGTGGGGCAAAGTCAGTGGTAAGGCTGGGTTAACATATAACCCCCGACCAGAGAGAAGGAAAGGAAGAGGAAGGAAAACTACCTTAGTATCTCTTTGTCCCAATAGTTATCTAAATGAGACTATCCTTAATTAAATAAACAATGGTTGAATGAAAAAAATTAAAATCGGAGTGAAGTAATGTTGTAGTCTGTGAAAGGAAAAGGGGCTATAGAAATGTACCTCTAGGGGGCGTGAGTTCAATGTTGTTGATTCCACAGAAGCCAGCAGGGAAGATGGAGGGAGAAGTGGAGTGGTAGCAAAACCAGTCTGAGCCATCAGCTGCCTCAGACCCGTCGATGGCGATCATGAGGTACCCGTCTGCCAACACCTGAGACACAATTAAACATCAAGACAAGATGTATACAACTCAACACCTGAAACAGACAGCAAACATCAAGACGTATACAACTCAACACCTGAAACAGACAGCAAACATCAAGACGTATACAACTCAACACCGGAAACTAAAATAACATGGAATCGCCAATCCAGGGGTACCAACAATGGAGAAGTATGATTGGGCTAAATGCCCCTTGAATTAGCCCTTTATGAAAGTTTTCCATTGGTAACAATCCAAACTGTTGCCATAACTTTCTTACAGTGGCTACACATATAGCTGAGGGGGGAGACAGTTACCTTTCTTACAGTGGCTACACATATATCTGAGGGGTGAGACAGTTACCTTTCTTACAGTGGCTACACATATATCTGAGGGGGGGAGACAGTTACCTTTCTTACAGTGGCTACACATATAGCTGAGGGGGGAGACAGTTACCTTTCTTACAGTGGCTACACATATATCTGAGGGGTGAGACAGTTACCTTTCTTACAGTGGCTACACATATATCTGAGGGGGGGAGACAGTTACCTTTCTTACAGTGGCTACACATATAGCTGAGGGGGGGAGACAGTTACCTTTCTTACAGTGGCTACACATATATCTGAGGGGGGGAGACAGTTACCTTTCTTACAGTGGCTACACATATCTGAGGGAGAAGACAGTTCCCTTTCTTACAGTGGCTACACATATAGCTGAGGGGTGAGACAGTTACCTTTCTTACAGTGGCTACACATATAGCTGAGGGGGGGAGACAGTTACCTTTCTTACAGTGGCTACACATATATCTGAGGGGTGAGACAGTTACCTTTCTTACAGTGGCTACACATATAGCTGAGGGGGGAGACAGTTACCTTTCTTACAGTGGCTACACATATATCTGAGGGGTGAGACAGTTACCTTTCTTACAGTGGCAACACATATATCTGAGGGGGGGAGACAGTTACCTTTCTTACAGTGGCTACACATATAGCTGAGGGGGGAGACAGTTACCTTTCTTACAGTGGCTACACATATATCTGAGGGGGGGAGACAGTTACCTTTCTTACAGTGGCTACACATATAGCTGAGGGGGGAGACAGTTACCTTTCTTACAGTGGCTACACATATATCTGAGGGAGAAGACAGTTCCCTTTCTTACAGTGGCTACACATATAGCTGAGGGGTGAGACAGTTACCTTTCTTACAGTGGCTACACATATATCTGAGGGGGGGAGACAGTTACCTTTCTTACAGTGGCTACACATATAGCTGAGGGGGGGAGACAGTTACCTTTCTTACAGTGGCTACACATATATCTGAGGGGGGGAGACAGTTACCTTTCTTACAGTGGCTACACATATCTGAGGGAGAAGACAGTTCCCTTTCTTACAGTGGCTACACATATAGCTGAGGGGTGAGACAGTTACCTTTCTTACAGTGGCTACACATATAGCTGAGGGGGGGAGACAGTTACCTTTCTTACAGTGGCTACACATATATCTGAGGGGTGAGACAGTTACCTTTCTTACAGTGGCTACACATATAGCTGAGGGGGGAGACAGTTACCTTTCTTACAGTGGCTACACATATATCTGAGGGGTGAGACAGTTACCTTTCTTACAGTGGCAACACATATATCTGAGGGGGGGAGACAGTTACCTTTCTTACAGTGGCTACACATATAGCTGAGGGGGGAGACAGTTACCTTTCTTACAGTGGCTACACATATATCTGAGGGGGGGAGACAGTTACCTTTCTTACAGTGGCTACACATATAGCTGAGGGGGGAGACAGTTACCTTTCTTACAGTGGCTACACATATATCTGAGGGGTGAGACAGTTACCTTTCTTACAGTGGCTACACATATATCTGAGGGGTGAGACAGTTACCTTTCTTACAGTGGCTACACATATATCTGAGGGGTGAGACAGTTACCTTTCTTACAGTGGCTACACATATAGCTGAGGGGTGAGACAGTTACCTTTCTTACAGTGGCTACACATATAGCTGAGGGGGGGAGACAGTTACCTTTCTTACAGTGGCTACACATATAGCTGAGAGGTTTAGAGGGTCAATGGCCTCTAGTTTCATCCCGTCCTTGAACCATTCACCATTCTGGTCCACATCCTTCACCTGAGGAGACATCACAGACACATTCTTCATTCCGGATCCATACATAGGAAAATATCAATAGAAACCACAGAGGCTCAAAGACTTGGGCCACTGTAACTCCACTTCGCGTATTACATTACCTTGGCAAACAGCGGGGCGGGGGCGTCCATCTGACCATCGATTTTCTTTGACACATCTGAAAACAATCATTGCCGTCAGAGCCAGAAAACAAACACATTGGAGTAACCAACTAACTAACTAGGCCTAACTCACTAACAACTTAAACTACCCAAACCAACTAACTTGACTGACCGGATCGTTTGAAGCGGTGTCCGATGCTCCGGGACCATCCGATGGCGTGTATGAGCGGGGAGTACATGTGACACCAGAAGTCGTCGGAGCTCTCCTCGTAGACGAGCCTCAGCCTTCCCCCGATCACCTGCTCCACCAGAGCCACCCGAGTCCGGCACAGGTGCGTCTTATCCACCACCTCCACTCGCATCAGCTTCTTAAAAGGGAACTGCATGTTCTCATGGACCTGGTTAGAGAGGGGGGAATGAAAGGTGTTTAGAGCAGGGACTGGAAACAAAATTATTTTTTAACTATTGCGTTCTGAACAGAACCACACATTTTTTCCCCTCACTGTTCCGACCAGCAAAATAAAATTCAGGACCAGTTCAAAACAAATATCGTTCCTTTCTGTTCCTTTTTTAACCTGTGAAAATTAACTGGTTTTGTTTTTTTACATTTGGCTCATTAAATTACTACACCAATCAATGCGGATAGAGTAGCTTGCAATGGAGCGGGCAAGCTAGTTGTTCACATATGTAATGGACAGACAAGTGTAGGGTATGAGATACGGCTGAAATTGTGCGGTTGGGGAGAGAGCGGAGGAGGAGGCTTGGCTTGAAGCGCTGGGAATCTTGTTATGACATGCATTACCTGAATTAGGACCACAGAATATAGCCCATCTACGGAGGAGCGGCTTCTATGGAGGAACTTTCAACGGAGTAGGTATAACACTGGACCAGAGCTAGCTAACAAGCTTGTGTGTGCAGTGTGGCACCAGAACTAAAAACACGTTTTGCCTTTTTGGAGCTAATAAATCCAATGTGAAATGTGATACCTATACTATCCTTAACTAGCATGGAAAAAGTTCATCTGTTCTTCTCTAATAAACATCTCTGTCCCCTTATCTTGTGAATCACACTTGGTATGTCAGTAGGCCTTGCATAAGCCCGTATTTCTTTATTTTTTTGTGGGACTGGAAATACAGTGCCTTCGGAAAGTATTCATTGTTCTAAAATTCCATTGTTCTAAAATTGACTAAATAAAAATCCTCAGCAATCTACACACAATAACCCATAATGACAACGTGAAAACAGGTTTAGACATTTTTGCTTATTTTCTACAAAAAAAAAAAAAAAGTATTCAGACGCTTTACTTATGAGATTCGAAATTGAGCCCAGGTGCATCCTGTTTCCATTGACCATCCTTGAGATGTTTCTACAACTTGATTGATTGGACTTGATTTGGAAAGGCACACACCTGGCTATAACAGGTCCCACAGTTAACAGTGCACGTCAGAGCAAAAACCGAGCCATGAGGTGGAAGGAATTGTCTCTAGAGCTCCGAGACAGGATTGTGTCGAGGCACAGGTCTGGGGAAGGGTACCAAAAGAATTCTGCAGCATTAAAGGTCCCTTCGAACACAGTGGCCTCCATCAGTCTTAAATGAAAGAAGTTTGGAACCACCAAGACTCTTCCTCGAGCTGGCTGCCCGGCCAAACTGAGCAATCGGGGGAGAAGGGCCTTGGTCAGGGAGGTGACCAAGAACTTGATGGTCACTCTGACAGAGCTCTAGAGTTTCTCTGTGGAGAAAGGACAACCATCTCTGCAGCACTCCACCAATCAGGACTTTATGGTTGTGACCAGACGGAAGCCACTCCTCAGTAAAAGGCACATGACAGCCCGCTTAGAGTTTGCCAAAAGGCACCTAAAGACTTACAGGGGGCGAAGGTTCACCTTCCAACAGGACCACGGCGCTAAGCACACAGCCAAGGCAACGCAGAAGTGGCTTCGGGACAAGTCTCTGAATGTCCTTGAGTGGCTCAGCCAGGGTCCGGAATTGAACCCGATGGAACATTTCTGGAGACCTGAAAATAGCTGTGCAGCAACGCTCCCCATCCAACCTGACAGAGCATGAGAGCATCTGCAGAGAACGGAAGAAACCCCCCAAATACAGGTGTGCCAAACTCGTAGTGTCATACTCAAGAAGACCCGAGGCTGTAATCGCTGCCAATGTGCTTCAACAAAGTACTGAGTAAAGGGTCTGAATATTTACGTAAATGTGATATTTCATGATTTAATTTCTTATATTAGCAACAATTTCTGAAACCTTTTTTGCTTTGTCATTATGAGGTATTGTGTGTAGATTGATGAGGGGAAAAAACAACAATACATTTTAGAATAAGGTTGTAACCTAACAAAATGTGTAAAAAGTCACATTGAATACTGAATACTTCCCGAAAGTACTATATGTAAAATAAAAACATTATAAACCGGTTTCATGCTTTTAAAAAATAACGGTTTTGTACCGGAGCAGTAGAGGTCACTTTCATTCCCTGTTCCGTTTCTGTTTTTTTTTAATTTACATTATTTTTCAGTTTTTGGTTCTGTTCCCTGAACCGGTTTCAACCCATGGTTTAGAGTGGGAGCTTTAAGAGCTCTATTTTTTTATTTAACCTTTATTTAACCAGGTAGGCCAGTTGAGAACAAGTTCTCATTTACATCTGCGACCTGGCCAAGATAAAGCAAAGCAGTGCAACAAAACAACAACACAGAGTTACACATGGGATAAACAAAAGTAGTCAATAACACAATAGAAAAATCTACATACAGTGTGTGCAAATGGAGTAAGGAGGTAAGGCAAGAAATACACCATAGTAGCGAAGTAATTACAATTTAGCAAATTAACACTGAGTGATAGATGTGCAGATGATGATGTGCAAGTAGAAATACTGGTGTGCTTAGGCTATCATCCTTGCCTCTGCGGCTCGTAATTATGAGATCTTACCTTAGCAGCAAAGTCCGGTGGCAGTGTCTTGGCTCCAGTGAGTCGCTTCACAAGAAAAGCTTTCCAGTTAGAGTACTTATTCTGTATCGCTGAGAGAGAACACAAAAACATATCCGCCATCAGTCTTATCGACCTGGTTTTTCATCTTCTGTTCGGGAATGTGTGACTATTTGATCAAAGGCAAGTTCAAAGCGTATTACAATGATCCTTATTAGAGTGATGTTTACATTTGGGAGGTACGAGGGGTTTCCCACTGGAGGCGCACCAACCCACGGGGTGGATCTCTGGAACGCAGAGGTTACACCAGAAGTCCCTGATGGTGTCGTTGTCAAAACCCTCGTACCGCAGCAGAGCCTTGAACCCTTGGGAAGAGAACAAAACAGAGAGAGACAACAGATAAAACAGAATGTTTCACGTGACAACCTCATTACCGTGCATTCTTCTAAGAGGAATACCTTATACAAGTATAGTCTGATCAGTGACAAAAAGCTGCGTAATACTTCTATTGTACCCCAAGAATTTGAATAAAATCTTCCATGTGTTTAGATGTATTCTTACCTGCAAGTTTGACGATCCCTGCTATCCAGTAGACTTTAGTAGAGAGGTTAGTATCGGAGTTGAGCACCTCCACCCTCACTCCTTCAGCTAGGTCTCCCCAGCACATACCCATAGGGACCTAAGTCACAGAGAAATATTTCAATTTAACACGACTTCATATTATTTCCCACAAGGGACAATTGTTTTGATCAAAACAGTGTCGATTTACAGATGTATAACCTTAGCATCTGTAATAGACAATTTGAATGTCTGGCTATTGTTTAAACGTACATGCTTGAAGCAGCTGACTGGTGCTCCAACCAGGTTATTGCTACAGATGTATCTTCCCCAGTCAAAGCATTCAACAGGAACTACTGTAGGGGAGAAGGAACAAGGTCAACATCACTATGCTGGGTCAAGAAAATACAGAGAACATGTATTCTTTTGAATGAAATAACTTTCCATTCAAGGTCATTCTTCTCCATTACGACAATATGAGAGACTGTATGTTTGGTCTACTGTGGGACTCACCTGCTTTTGATTTAGCCAGGTTTTGTTGTTGTTGACTTGCTTGGTACTGGGCGTAAGCTGCCAACTTCGCCATGAGAGGCTGTTTCTGTAACACCTTGGCCTTTTTCGTAGGTGGTTTACCCTTCGAGTAAAAAGCACATAACAATTACAATAAAAAATGAAAATAGGTGAATATGTTCACATATTTTACTGATGCTTTCTTGCATTTCCAAAGGAAATACAGTGGTGCAAAAAAGTATTTGGTCAGCCACCAATTGTGCAAGTTCTCCCACTTAAAAAGATGAGAGAGGCCTGTAATTCATCATAGGTACACTTCAACTATGACAGACAAAATGAGAAGAAAAAAAAATCCAGAAAATCACATTGTAGGATTTTTAATGAATTTATTTGCGAATTATGGTGGAAAATAAGTATTTGGTCAATAACAAAAGTTTATCTCAATACTTTGTTATATACCCTTTGTTGGCAATGACAGAGGTCAAACGTTTTCTGTAAGTCTTCACAAGGTTTTCACACACTGTTGCTGGTATTTTGGCGCATTCCTCCATGCAGATCTCCCCTAGAGCAGTGATGTTTTGGGGCTGTTGCTGGGCAACACGGACTTTCAACTCCCTCCAAAGATTTTCTATGGGGTTGAGATCTGGAGACAGGCTAGGCCACTCCAGGACCTTGAAATGCTTCTTACGAAGCCACTCCTTCGTTGACCGGGCGGTGTGTTTGGGATCATTGTCATGCTGAAAGACCCAGCCACGTTTCATCTTCAATGCCCTTGCTGATGGAAGGAGGTTTTCACTCAATCTCACGATACATGGCCCCATTCATTCTTTCCTTTACACGAATCAGTCATCCTGGTCCCTTTGCAGAAAAACAGCCCCAAAGCATGATGTTTCCACCCCCATGCTTCACAGTAGGTATGGTGTTCTTTGGATGCAACTCAGCATTCTTTGTCCTCCAAACACGACGAGTTGAGTTTTTACCAAAAAGTTCTACTTTGGTTACATCTGACCATATGACATTCTCCCAATCTTCTTCTGGGTCATCCAAATGCTCTCTAGCAAACTTCAGATGGGCCTGGACATGTACTGGCTTAAGCAGGGGGACACGTCTGGCACTGCAGGATTTGAGTCCCTGACAGCGTAGTGTGTTACTGATGGTAAGCTTTGTTACTTTGGTCCCAGCTCTCTGCAGGCCATTCACTAGGTCCCCCCGTGTGGTTCTGGGATTTTTTCTCACCGTTCTTGTGATCCTTTTGACCACACGGGGTGAGATCTTGCGTGGAGCCCCAGATCGAGGGAGATTATCAGTGGTCTTGTATGTCTTCCATTTCCTAATAATTGCTCCCACAGTTGATTTCTTCAAACCAAGCTGCTTACCTATTGCAGATTCAGTCTTCCCATCCTGGTGCAGGTCTACAATTTTGTTTCTGGTGTCCTTTGACAGCTCTTTGGTCTTGGCCATAGTGGAGTTTGGAGTGTGACTGTTTGAGGTTGTGGACAGGTGTCTTATATACTGATAACAAGTTCAAACAGGTGCCATTAGCCTCTTGGATTTAGGGGGCGCTATTTAAATTTTTGGATGAAAAACGTTCCCGTTTTAAACAAGATATTTTGTCACGAAAAGATGCTCGACAATGCATATAATTGACAGCTTCGGAAAGAAGACACTGACGTTTCCAAAACTGCAAAGATATTGTCTGTGAGTGCCACAGAACTGATGTTACAGGCGAAACCCAGATAAAAATCCAACCAGGAAGTGACGCATTTTTTGAAACCGCCTCATGCCAATGACTCCTTATATGGCTGTGAGTGAGCTACGAATGAGCTTACGTATTCCACGTATTCCACAAGGTGTCTACAGCATTGTGACGTCTTTTTAGGCATTTCCATTGAAGAATGGCTGTAAGGGACCATATATAGCATGTGGTCACATGGTGTCTCCCGCAGAAAACCTTGCGTAAAATACTGAGGTAGCCATTTTTCCAATCGCTTCTTATGGAGAAACCAATTGCCTCGACGGATATATTATCGAATATATATGTTAAAAACACCCTGAGGATGGATCCTCAACAACGTTTGCCGTGTTTCTGTCGATATTATGGAGCAAATTTTGAAAATAGTTTGGCGTTATAGTTGTAGCATTTTCCGGTCGATTTCTCAGCCATGCATGATGAAGAAACGGGAGCTATTTCACCTACAAAAATAATATTTTTGGAAAAAAGGAACATTTGCTATCTAACTGGGAGTCTCCTGAGTGAAAGCATCTGAAGTTCTTCAAAGGAAAATTATTTAATTTGGTTGCTTTTCTTATTTTCGTGAAAATGTTGCTTGCTGCCAGCAGAGCCTAGCATAGCATTATGCCATGATAAACTTACACAAATGCTTGTCTAGCGTTGGCTGTAACGCATATTTTGAAAATCTGAGATGACAGTGTTGTTAACAAAAGGCTAAGCTTGTGTTTGAATGTATTTATTTCATTTGCGATTTTCATGAATAGGAAAAGTTTCTAGGGGTATTTATGTCCGTTGCGTTATGCTAATGCGTTTGAGGCTATGATTACGCTCCCGGATACGGGTTTGCTCGTCACAAGAGGTTAATACAGGTAACGAATGGAGGACAGAGGAGCCTCTTAAAAGGTCTGTGAGAGCCAGAATTCTTGCTTGTTTGTAGGTGACCAAATACTTATTTTCCACCATAATTTGCAAATAAATTCATTAAAAATCCTACAATGTGATTTTCTGGATTTTTTCCCCCTCATTTTGTCTGTCATTGTTGAAGTGTACCTATGATGAAAATTACAGGCCTCTCATCTTTGTAAGTGGGAGAACTTGCACAATATGGTGGCTGACTAAATACTTTTTTGCCCCACCGTATAAGAAAATATTCTCATTCTACCATTTGGCTAAAACAAAATGCAGAGCATAGTTGGGCATATCATGGTTACCTGGAGTCTAGCCATTATACTGGCTTTTTTAGAGTTGGAGGAATAACTTCTAGAGCAGGAGACGCTGCAGAAGCGTTTAGTTTTGGAGTAGAAGGCGTCTCGCACTCCAACCATCCCACACATCTCACAGGTGGCTGGGGAACAGAGGCAACACATAAACATTCCCAGGAAACTCAGAATACAGCAGGAAATTCCAATTAATTCAAAGTAATGTATTCTTTTATCAGTTCTTCTTCTTCTCAGTTGCAGGCCGGGATCCATGCCAATACACACTCTATAGTCTAACTTCAATTACAGGCAGCCATTTAATTCACAATCTCTTCCACAAGCCCCATCCACCAATCCCCAACCTGCTTTGTGCGATCACCCCAGAGTGACACTGACTGACCCATAGATATTCCTGACCAATTTCGATCTATATCTTCAGATTCTATATCAATATTTGTCCGTACTGACCCATGCCAGCCTTGCCGTCGGGATAGGTGTAAACCTGTCCATTGTTCTTGATGATGGGCAGGCTGGCAGGGATGGAGGGCACCTCGTCCTCACTGTCCTCTGAGCTGGAGCTACTGGTGCTCTCCTCACTGCAGCTGTCGTACCCGTCAAACATACCGAACGAGTCCTGACGCTTACGCTCCGAACGCGGGGTGCGCTCAGCCTGGAAGGAGCAGAGAGAGGGAGTGAATGACACCAACTGTACGGTGAGAGGGTGTGTGAGTGAGTCTATAATGTTGTGCTAGATCATTCATTATCATGACTTTGGTTTTTCTTTCAAAAAGTAAGTAATTATAACTTTCGTAACCTCATGTTTTATTGTGGCATAGTCATAATAGAATATTGTCTTGAAAACTGGCATACTTGGAAACTGGGTATGGTAAACAATGTGATTCAACAGTCGCACTGATATGTGACAGATACAGATAGTTACATGGCTATGCATATGTACATGGCTACCGGCATCAATGAGATGAGAAACAACATCCATACCAATAGAGCTAACGTTAATAGTATGAGATAACGTTTTACTGAGCAATGACTGAGTCTTAGCCACATAGTTAGCATACATAATAGCAATTACCTTCCTATACAACTACAAAGCCGTCTCAGAGTTTGCATTAATTTAACACTTCCTCTTCTGCATATGACAGTAACGTTACTGTAAAATTATTTCCCCATGATCTGTTTCGCACTACGTTACTGGCTAGCTATTTATAATGTTCTAGTTAGTACACTTAGCTGGCTAAGTAACTAACCGACTTGTGTAGAATGAATGTGAGAGCTGAGGCCTTAGCATATCTGTTAATCCAGTTCTACCATAGCGTTAGTTAGCTAGCCAGACCTAGCTAGCTAACGTTGGCCAGTTACAAGACCGCTTGCAATAATTATTTCAATAAACGAGTAGACCTTTATCGTGTAAAAAAACGAATAAAGCATCCATATATTCACTTTCCAAATCAGGGCTATTGGATATCATCTAGCATGTTTGGTGATTCAATCAGCTGTTCTTACTACAATCTGATAACAACGAAGGGGGAGCGCTAGCTAGCTAACGACGTTAGCGAGCTAGCTAACGTAGCTAGCTACACAACAAGTCGGAAGCGGACGGACCATATCGGAGAAATTAACTCACCAAATTCCTTGTGTTCTCCATCAGCCCTTCATAAAGCTAGCTATGGTGTTTTATTATTGTCTAAATTGGCTATAATAGTAAAACCCCCCAAAAAAGGGGAGGTTTATTAGCTTCAGAAAGCTAAACTCGGAGCCTAAAAATATCAGGATATCAACAAAAACACAACGTATCGAAAGCGCACGCGCGAGTTTAACCCACTTTGCTGTGATTGGTCAGAGTTGAACGAGAGTTGTAGAAAACAAAACAGACCATCCCTATTGTCATGTAAATGAATTACCCTCCTTCCAGTTAAATTACCACAATCTTTGATCGTAAAAGTAAAAGGATCAAAGTAAACTGGCAAAAGGTTCAGATTCAAGATTACATTTAAAATGACTTTGTAGTGTACTTTGAAATAAAATCAGAAAACCCTTAACTCTTAATTCTTTCTCACAACATAAACATCTGAAGCACAATATTACAGAGGCGTACATTTGCATTTCCATACAGATAGAAAATAAGTGAAAACCAAACAACACAATCCAAACATTAGCCACAATTACCTACAGTACCTTCAGAAAGTATTCACACCCCTAGACTTTTTCTATATTTTTGTTGTGTTTCAGCCTGAATTTAAAATGGATTACATTTAGATTTTGTGTCACTGGCCTATATACAAATCAATACAAAATGAAAAGCTGAAATGTCGTATTCAACCCCATTGTTATGGCAAGCCTAAATAAGTTCATGAGTAAAAAATTCCTTAACAAGTCACATAAGTTGAATGGACTCACTCTGTGGGCAATAATAGTGGTTAACATGACTTTTGAACGACGACCTCATCTCTGTACCCCACAAAATACAATTATCTGTAAGGTCCCTCTGTCGAGCAGTGAATTTCAAACACAGATTCAACCACAAAGACCAGGGAGGTTTTCCAATACCTCGCAAAGAAGGGCACCTATTGATAAAACATGGTTAATAAAATACCTGTATTTATGGTCAAGATGTTTGAAAAGAGTATTTTGATTTTAAATGATATTGTAAATTGGAATGGTAGAGTTGTCTTTCATGGAGTTAGCAGAATTGTATGGGAAGGTCTGCTCAATCCAAGATTAAAACCAATTGATTACAGAATTACCCCAAAAATGGAGGAGGCAGGTGGCAGCGGGGGGAGGTACAGTAGGGAACTGGTCTGTCTGCCTAATATAAAGGATCAAAAATGGCAGAGGAATAAAAATATTCTTAAAAAGTATACCAGTTTCATTTGAGGACCAGGATGTTGACAGCTGTGCCATACCGATTGCAAAATATATTTTTGATGTACCAATTCCATGGTACAGGTGTATGAGTTGATATATAAAACGACGCAAGATTCAAGAATTTCAGCAAAAATGATTATATAGAATTCTTGCCACCAACAAAAAGTTGAATATTTGGGGCATTCAATCATCGAAGCTCTGCAGATAATGTTGTGAGGATGCAGAATCAATAGACCATTTATTTTGGTATTGCCCTCAGGTAGCCTGTTTCTGGTCTCAGGTTCAGGAATGGCTGAAAATGCAGAACATTGATCTGAAATTGACCCTGGAAATAGTACTGTTGGGAGATCTGGAGAGACCGGGTCAATCAATCAATAATAAACTAATATTCTTAGTAAATGTATTTATCTTCAACTTGCAATCTGTGGATTCTATTCGATTCGATTAGATAGATTGAAATTGTGTATTAAACATCACAGCATAGTTGAAAGAAGTATGTGGTGCGTAGAAATCCAAAGAGGGTGGCCAGCAGAGATAGGTGGGAGGGGCTAAGGGTTGGGATGTGGAATTGGAGACAAGAGGGAGAGGAGTTGCTGGGCGGGGATAGAATGACTGTCAAAGAAAAAAGTATCAAAAAAATTCAATAAAGTCAAAATAAAACATGACAAAAAGTATATTTGAATGAAATTGAGGGGCAGCGTTTTTACAGCTCATGCCGGTTTGCCTGAGGCTGATGCCGCGCATGTGTTTGTACACATGCATATACACACACTCGCATTCAAATGCACACGTGTGCACATACATGGACACACACACAGGTAAATAGTGCCATGCATGCACTCGAACACATTCAGTTGGCCTTGCTGTTGTGATTTTTGTTGTCCTTCATGTCTTTTCTTTGTCTTTGTCTTTTTCTCTTTTGTTTATTTTTTTGGTTGCTATTGCATTGGGTGATGGGGGCTTGGGGGGACGGGCGGTCTTGGGGGTGGGGTGGGGTGGGGAATGGAATGATTTCATTTTGGAGGGCTGGTGGCCTGGCGGTTGGGAGCTTGGCCCGGTGGCTGATAGGTCACTGGTTCGGGTCCCTGATTTTGATCTTGAGGGAGATCTGTCGACGTGCCCTTTGACCAGGGCGTTGACCCTGGTTGCTTCTGTGTGTCGCTCTGGACGGGAGTCTGTTAGATGAGTGAATGTGATGTAGAATGTTGAGCGGCTTCACTGCAAGTAGATTGTATGATTTAATATTCCATAAAATAAAACAATAATACATTAAAGTAAGTGTGTGTGAGCGGCAGCTGGGGCACCGAGATGCTGTAGAGGTTGGTGGTTCGGTTGAGCGTGTGAAAGCGCTGGCCTGGGACCTGGTGGTCTGGGGAGAGGAGGGACTTCAACATCAGCCCGCTGCAGCTCCAGAGGCCTCAAAGAACCTGAAGACAATGGGAACAGAGATGATGTTGTGGCCAGTTCTGACACCCACTCTCCATTATGAGGGCCTGTACTTTAATCAAGACATGTGCCGCCAAAAGGAGTTGGTCAGACAGCGAAAGAGAGAAAACACCTGGTGACAACTGTGTTTAATATTAATGTAATGTTCAATAATGCATAAATGTGGAAAATGCATTGAAACCGAAAAATGAAATGAAGTGATTTCACACATTCAGGTAGAACATAATACATTCATCCATTTCAAAACATTTAGTCAATTTCTTAGCTACTGAATGTGACCCTTCTCAGTGTAAACCCACCTGATAAGCTGATGAAGGACAGGCTTCCGTCACATCATCCTAACGGAACACAGACACAATTTTAAGTCATATCTAGTTCAGGGTTTCTGTTAGGAAAATGTGGCGCCAGACATTTGACCGGCAGCATTTTAATTTACCAGACATTTGGAAAATGTACCGGACCCATAGGCATTGTGTGTGTAACCTGATTAGTGCATCTACCCATGGTGCTCAGAATGACAGAAATCACATTTAGTTTATGGTAATTCATCTTAACAGAACATGCAAGTTGAGGATTCAACGATGTGCGGTCCTTCTTACCGAATCCTGATGTGCACTTTGAAGATGTTACGATAACTGTCCACATGGACTTTTCCTCAGCCAACAAGACGAGCAACGAACAGCAAAATACCTAGCCTTTCAATCTACTATCACCCATAGTCCAAAAGTTGACCTATTCTAATATCGTATTCCAAACAGACTCTGGGACAGTTGTGGGACAATAAATCCCAAATTCATTCAACCAGTAGGCCTAGGTTACATTTTAAAAAAAGTTAAAAAGCAATGTCTGATGCAACTGATCAGAACTTTTAGCTTAAAAATGTTGATAAACTATACTGAACAAAAATATATACGCAACATGTAAAGCGTGTGCCATGTTTCATGAGTTGAAATAAAAGATCCCAGAAATGTTTCATACACACAAAAACCTTGTTACTCTAAAATTTTGGGAACAAATTTGTTTATATCCCTGTTAGCGAGCATTTCTCCTTTGCCAAGACAATCCATTCACCTGACAGGTGTGGCATATCAAGAAGCTGATTAAACAGCATGATCATTACACAGGTATACCTTGTGCTGGGGACAATAAAAGGCCCTTTTAAAAGTGTAGTTTTGTCACACAACACAATGCCACAGATGTCTCAAGTTGAGGGCGTGTGCAATTGGCATGCTGACTGCAGGCATCTTCACCTGCGGGATCGTCTGAGACCAGCCACCTGGACAGCTGATGAAACTGTGGGTTTGCACAATCGAAGAAGTTCTGTACAAACTGTCAGAAACCGTCTCAGGGAAGCTCATCTGCGTGCTTTTGTCCTCACCAGGGTCTTGACCCGAGTGCAGTTCCTGCATCGTAACCTACTTCAGTGGGCAAATTCCCACCTTCGATGGCCACTGGCACGCTGGAGAAGTGTGCTCTTCACAGATGAATCCCAGGTTCAACTGTACCGGGCAGATGGCAGATAACGTGTACGGCGTCGTCGTGTGGGTGAGCGGTTTGCTGATGTCAACGCTGTGAACAGAGTGTCCCATGGGGGCGGTGGGGTTATGGCATGGGTAGCAATAAACTACGGACAACGAACACAATTGCATTTTTTCAATGGCAATTTGAATGCACAGAGATACCGTGACGAGGATCTCTGAGGCCCATCGTCGTGCCATTCATCCGCCACCATCACCTCATGTTTCAGCATGATACTGCACGACCCCATGTCGCAAGGATCTGTACAAGATTCCTGGAAGATGAAAATATCCCAGTTATTGGCCTGCAATCTCACCAGACATGTCACCCACTGAGCATGTTTGGGATGTTCTGGATCGACGTGTATGACAGCGTGTTCCCGCCAATACCCAGCAACTTCGCACAGCCATTGAGGAGGAGTGGGACAACATTCCACAGGCCGCAATCAACAGCCTGATCAACTCTATGCGAAGGAGATGTGTCGCGCTGCATGAGGCAAATGGTGGTCACACCAGATACTGACTGGTTTTCTGATCCACGCCCCAACCTTTTTTTAAGGTATCTGTGGCCAACAGAAGCATATCTGTATTAATATGAAATCCATAGACTAGGGGCTAATGAATATATTTCAACCGACGGATTTCCTTATATGAACTGTAACTCATAAAAATATTAGAAATAGTTGCATGTTGTGTTTATATTCTTGTTCAGTGTATTATTTCATGACATTATAAGGGCAGCAACGCGCACAATAATTCAATTAGCAGGAGAATACCACTTTCAAAAGCACACCGTTCATGTGAGCGGTTTAATGTGACGGATATCATGTGACCAAGATGAAAATGTCCTTTCAGAAATTTGAAAGAGGGGAGACCTAATATTCAGTAACTCGCATGGGTTGCTAATATGACTAGGATTGTGAGTTTGGCTACTGGAAAATGAAAGAAAGTTTATATAAAATAATTGCCTCCACGTATATGGTCTGATTTTGGCGCCGATTGAGATGGCTGCCGTTTTACGATCCTGTAACCAAATGTGCTATTGTGTATGTTTTTTCGCGTTATCTGCAACTTATTTTGTACATAATGTGAATATCATTAATGTGATGGCGATTATTTTATCAAATCAATTAACTATGTTTAATTAATACGATGGTTAAATTAATCATGTAACAATTAACTCCTTAGCAATCTTGGGGCACCACAGAAAAAGTTTGTTTAATGAGTTACCGTTTCCCAAAATAAACTCAAGAATATCAGAACATATCGTTATCGCATTAGTCATCCATTAATTATTATTACCTCATATCAGTCTCATTCTGAACGTCGTAATATTGTATAAATCTGCACAAACCTAATTTTATTTGTTGTTTTTTCAACAAACAAAATATATAATTCAAAAGCCGTCTATTACCAGCTAACGGAAACCCGGATATAGTTACATACTTTGCATCTCTAAATCGCTCTAATTTATTTTCCCTCTCCTCTGCCTTGTGCTCTTACCAACATCCTCTGTGGTGATCCGGGGTCGTCCCTGTCGCCCTTACCGTTCCAATTATCCTGGCTAGGCACAGCATGGCCAAGACTCACCAGCTCCTCTCCTAGATCCACAATCCGACAGGGAGAGAACGAGAGACCAGTCACACACAAAGGGGGAGATCACGATAAGAGACAAATGACAAGGCATCTTCCAGAGAGAGAGAGATAGGCGAGACATACAGTGCCATTTCCCACCCCAGTCCAGGTTAGTACTGATCTTGCCCTCTGCGTTGTAGAGCTGTACAGTACACTGAGCCAGAGTGGGTGTAGCTGCACAGTTTGGCCAGCAGGGGTCTCTACTAGGCAACATATGTCAGGCGGTCAAAGTCATCCAGGACTTCTTCTCTCCACACCGGCCTGCTGGGTTGACTCCAGCTAAGCTGCACTCGATGACCTGGAATGGTAGGCTGAGGAAGTAACTCCTAAAAGGGGCATGAGAGAAGAAAAGACAAACCATTAGCCAAATAGCTAACAGCTATTAGAGTAACAGCTTTCATCTATTATTTATTACGTTTGCAATACAACGAGGAATGCTGGAATGTATTGTCCAGCTCTTTCTTGGAAACAAAATTATTTATTTCAGAGCCCTAACCTCTTAACCCTGACCTCACACCTCATACTTTGTAGACTGTCCCTGGGTTGTTCAATATTGTCTCCAAAGTCGACATAGTGGAGGTCCACCAAGCCAGAGCCCATCACCCCCAGGAGCCTCGCCCTGTTCCAGGTGCTATAGTCCGGGTACGGAGCAGCCGCAATGTCCCCCACCATGAAGATCTCCACTCGCTGCTCCTGGAGCCGTCACACATAGGGCTCAACACTAAAGTTCAACACTATAGAAACATATTGTGTTTCTCTGTGATGGAGAATAAAATAATAGAGTCAGCTCTGGACACCATTCTATTTCAGTGGTTCATTGTAGATGGAATCTAGAAAGTCATGTTCATGAGGGCACACAACGGAAAACATTTAGCAAAATAAAATATTTAGCAACACACAACATGTAGCAACAGAAAATATTTAGCAACAAAAAAAACAAAAATAAGCGCATTTATAGGAAAATACCAAATAGTTCCTCCTTGTTTCAATCCATTTATCTGTTTGGTGTCTATAGAACACAAGCAAGTTATGACTGACCTGCCGGGTTCCTTTGCTGTAGAAGCAGCTCATCTCGGCAATAAGTTTGTCCAGCCCCAGAATCTGGATCCAGAAGTGGTGGGGGTTCTCTGACGTTGACACATCGTTGACTCATCTGTCTGGAAGCTCAGGTCTGGAAGCTCAGGTCTGGACAGCACAAGAGAAAGGGAGATATATTTGAGTGAATGTTTAGTATCAATGACAGCGCACCTGTATTAATCTCAGTATTGTACAGCCAATTTCAAATGGGTACAACTTTTCAAAAAGCCACATTTTCAGAACTTCTAAACCTACTTTAGAATTTGAAAACCTCTGATAGGGAGCCAGGTGAGACGATTTCATCCTCCTCCATCTCCTCCTCTCGTGCCAGTTGTAACTCCTCTCCTGCTGCCATTAGCCTGGACCAGCCCCTCTTCCTTCACCCTGAAAGATCGTGGAGCCTCCTCCGGCTTCAGCTCCTGTGTGGGTTTGATTTCAGTTACCTCTGAACTTTGTAGTAACAGAGTAGGGTCCACACACCCAGATGCTCTTACACATACAGTGGGTTCCTACAGTATTGACACCATTGGTGAATTAGAACAATAATGACTGTATACAATCTAATACTAAGCTACAGTATATTGTAAGCAAAAAAAAGGGGAAATTATATTATTTTAAACTCAGAAAAATAGATTGTTTTAAGTATTTTTTTTATATGGGTGATTAATAATTGACACCCCTAAAGATTCTTATAAATAAAGTAGTCAAAAATGTTGATTTGGTTCCATATTCTTAGTATGTAATGACTACATCAAGCTTGTGACTACAAATTTACGGATAATCCCGAATGAATCATGAATAATGAGAAATTAGAAAGTTATAGAGGGTTGAGAGAGCAAATCTGCAAGACTATGTAATAATACTTTTATTGCATCAAATGGTTGTTCTATGCAACAGAATAGAGTATTCTGTTAACTATTGTGTGTGTGTTCTACTGAGGATGGGCCTCTGGAAGATAACACTGACAGAGGAGATTTATGATGCCTTTTGGGTGATAAAACCTAAAGAGCATTCCAGAGCATGAGTTAATGTTTCTGTTCTATATGATACCAGGGAGAGATGGTTCCAGTTTGGAGTCGGAGGGCCAGACACTGGTACAATGAAAACTGTTGACACAGCAGATGCTGTCTGCTATGTATTATAGGTATCTTTCCTTCAGATCTAAACCTTGTGACCCATTCTGTATATATGTTGTTGGTCATGTAGGTTGAAAGGGGTGTATCTTGGCTATAAAAGACCCTTGTACTTTTGTCTCGGGGCTCTCAATGATTCATCTGAGCGTGAATTGTCGACCAGCCATGACCAGTCATCTTTATCGTAGCGCACTCAATCGATTCACTTTATATGTGTGCGTTGTATTGACCTGCTCCTTTGTTAATAAGTGATTGAATATTTAGTTTAAGTATAACTCTGACTTGTGCAATAAGTTTGACTCTCCTCATTTGATAGTAAAGAAATTAACCACTACAGGGTCAATGATCATACCACCAAGACATGCTAACCTCTCCTGTTATTGGTAATGGTGAGAGGTTAGCATGTCTTGGGGGTATGATCTTTTCAAAATGTCGCTAAACCCACGTGTGTTCTGACTCTGGCCCAACCAATCGGTTTCTGGACCAATCAGATGGTCTAGAATGTATTTCCATTCTAGAAATCGTAGGGGAGGTACTCAGAACCAGACTCATTAGACTCAGAACCAGACTCATCGTAGGGGAGGTACTCAGAACCAGACTCGTTAGAAGAAACTAACGTCCGTGGCTTAGCGTTTAGCCGGAGCAAGGAGTTTGGGTAGCCAGGCATTTCTATTGGGCACAAAATAATCTTAAACACAGCCAAGAAACTGCTGAAACACATCTAAACTTTTGACTACTTTATTTATACGAATATTTGGGGTTGTCAATCATTTTGAGTTTAGTTTGAGTTTATTTATTTTATATTTACAGGGACAGTGCACATTAATCAACGTTTCAGTAAAAGTGCCGGTTTTAGACAGCCGGCTAATTTTCAACCGCAGTCCCTGGGCAGGTTATTAAAAACAATTACAATACAGACAATCGTTGAGCAGGAGCACACGCAGAGCAACATAGGACAAGCAAGACATAGCATGCAGACAGAGTGCCACGCACTGACCGTAGATTGCTTTGTATGTTTCTATTTTTGTTTGGTCAGGGTGTGATTTGGGTGGGCATTCTATGTTTGTATGTCTAAGTTTTTTTTATTTCTATGTTTCGGCCGGGTATGGTTCTCAATCAGGGACAGCTGTCTTTCGTTGTCTCTGATTGGGAATCATACTTAGGCAGCCTGTTTTCCCACTATGGTTTGTGGGTAGTTGTTTTCTGTTGAGCGTTTGTATCACCTGTCAGAACTGTTTCGGTTATTCCTTTTGTTATTTAGTGTTCAGTTTCAAATAAATAATATGAACACGTAGCACGCTGCACCTTGGTCCTCACCGTCTTCCTATGAATGCTGTTACAGAACTACCCACCACCAAAATAACCAAGCAGCATGGAGAAGAGGACTGGACATGGGAACAGGCGGAGGCAGCAGGAGAAGGGAACCGAAGATACGAGGGAACACGGCTGGCAAGGAAGCCCGAGAGGCAGCCCCAATCATTTTCTGGGGGGAGGCACACGTGGCAGGTTGGAGTCAGGTTGGAGACCTGAGCCCACTCCCCGTGCATACCATGGCGATCATGGGACTGGTCAGGCCCCGGGCTATGGGGGGAAATTGGAGGTGAGCAAAGGAAGCGAAGCCGAGACTGTGAAGGAGATGATGGGGAGATTGGAGGAGAGAGCAATGAGAGAGCTGCTGTGTTGGTGCATGAGGCACAACATCCGCCCGACGGAGCGTGTCCGCAATTTGATGTCACCTGAGTCAGCTCTCCATACTCGTCCTGAGGTGCGTGCTAGCCATCTGGTGAAGACTGTGCCAGCCCCATGCACCAGGCCTCCTGTGCACCGCCCTAGCCCTGCACGTCCTGTGCCAGCTCGGCGCTACAGCTCTCCAATACGTGCTCTGAGCCCGGTGCTCTACATTCCAGCTCCCCGCATCTGCCGGGCTAGGGTGAGGATCCGGCCAGGATGGGTTGTGCAGGCCCTTAGTTCGAGACCTCCAGTGCGCCTCCACGGCCAGGTCTATCCTGTGCCTCCTTCAAGGACCAGGCTGTCTCTCCATCTCCTCCCTCCAGGTTCTCCTTCCAGTCCGGAGCGGCCAGAGTCTCCTTCCAGTCCGGAGCGGCCAGAGTCTCCTTCCAGTCCGGAGCGGCCAGAGTCTCCTTCCAGTCCGGAGTGGCCAGAGTCGCCCAGACTCCACACCTTTGGTGGGGTGGGGGGTACTGTCACGCCCTGACTGTAGATTGCTTTGTATGTTTCTATTTTTGTTTGGTCAGGGTGTGATTTGGGTGGGCATTCTATGTTTGTATGTCTAGGTTTTTGTATTTCTATGTTTCGGCCGGGTATGTTTCTCAATCAGGGACAGCTGTCTTTCGTTGTCATTGATTGTTTCAAATAATGAATATGAGCACGTACCACGCTGCACCTTGGTCCTCACCTTCTTCCTATGAATGCCATTACACAGAGCAACAGAACAAAAAGCAACAAGACAAAATCCATAAAAGCAACAAAGTGTTTCCACACCTCACAAGCTACAGACAACAGACAACATGGAAAGCGGCAACACACAGTTAGGGACCATGTTCACAAATCTGATTGACCTAGCAATGTCTTCATGTTTTTTGTGAAAGTGTGATAGGTGGTGCAGTTATGTGTGTCTGATGGCAGTGTATTCCAGACATGGGAAGCTCTCACAGAGAAAGCAAATTTAGTAAAGGTGCTTTTCCTTAAGGGAACTATACAGTCACCTCTCATGGCAGACCTTGTGCATCTGCTGCCATATGTTTGGATTTCTGTTTAACAAAAATACTGAGTGGAGGGGGAGCCAGGCCATTTAGGATCTTGAATATAAGATATGCGTCGGTGTATTGCACAAGATTTTCCCAACTCAGGAGCTCATGCTTTCTGAGGATGTAACAGTGATGATGGCTATTGGCTTCCTATCAAGCACTTCGAGAGCCTGTTTGTAGACAGACTAAATAGGTTTTAATGTTGTACAGCAAGCTTGGGCCCAACTAGTCAAGCAGTATGTTAAGTGGGAGAGTATCATAGATTTTAAGTACAGTTTTACTACCTCTGTAGTCAAACAATTTCATATAAACCGGAAATTAGCTAGGTTTAATTTGGTTATTTGAATGACCTTTTTCACATGCTTTTTAAATGAGAGGTTGGAATCAAGTATGATGCCAAGGCACTTAAAATCAGATACCACCTGGAGCTTCTCCCCTGACACATAGACACCTGGCTCAGTAGCATCTGTTGCCCTCTTTGTGAAAAACATGCAGACAGTTTTTTTCACATTGAGATGCAAACACGAGTCACTGAGCCACTTTGTAATTCTGGACCATTACAGTAGTGAATTCTTGTGCAGC
The DNA here is from genome assembly GCF_057628025.1 of Oncorhynchus mykiss. Lineage (NCBI taxonomy): Eukaryota > Metazoa > Chordata > Actinopteri > Salmoniformes > Salmonidae > Oncorhynchus > Oncorhynchus mykiss. The sequence continues at coordinate 14,225,397 of NC_143041.1, read as the reverse complement.
TTGTTGTTTGCTCTTTGCACATGCACATATATCACTGTATCATCTGCATACATTTGAACTTCAGACCCAGTACAGACAGATCATTAATGAACAGGCTGAACAGAAGGGGCCCCAGTATTTTATTTTATTTTTAATTTTACCCCCTTTATCTCCCCAATTTTGTGGTATCCAATTGTTAGTAGCTACTATCGTGTCTCATCGCTACAACTCCCATACGGGCTCGGGCGAGACGAAGGTTGAAAGTCATGCGTCCTCCGAAACACAACCCAACCAAGCCGTGCTGCTTCTTAACACAGCGCGCATCCAACCCGGAAGCCAGCCGCACCAATGTGTCGGACACCGTGCACCTGGCAACCTTGGTTAGGGCGCACTGCACCCGGCCCGCCACCGGAGTCACTGGTGCGCGATGAGACAAGGATTTCCCTACCGGCCAAACCCTCCCTAACCCGGACGACGCTAGGCCAATTGTGCGTCGCCCCACGGACCTCCCGGTCGCAGCCGGTTACGATAGAGCCTGGGCCGAACCCAGAGTCTCTGGTGGCACAGCTGGCGTTGCAGTACAACACCCTTAACCACTGCGCCACCCGGGAGCCCCTAAGAGCTGTGAGCACCGAGTGAAGTGCTGAGAGATTCATTTTGGGAGGCGCTCCGCACAGCCATAAAAGTTAGTCTAATTTACTTGAAAGTCTATTACTTTAGGACTTTGTCTTTCTGTTTCTTGGGTATTTACATTGCTTCGTTCACAAGCTCGGTTGTTTTTCAATATTAGTTTGAGTCTGCTGGTTGTAATTATGGCGAACAAAAATTTTGTGGATTTTTTCATCTACCTGCCAGTGGCTTGTTGGCCAAAAAATACATTTTAGGCCCTGGAGCTGACGCCTTCAAGGAACGGGACACAAACCCGAAACGCTTATAAGGAATCCAGCTATGCTCTCAGACGAACCATCAAACAAGTAAAGCGTCAATACAGGACTAAGATCCAATCCTACTACACCCAGTCTGTAATACCTACCTGTTTCAAGCAGACCACCATAGCCCTGTGCCCAAGAAAGCCAAGGTAGCCTGTTAAATTACTATCGTCATGTAGCACTCACATCTGTAGCCACAAAATGCTTTGAAAGTCATGGCTCACATCAACACCATCATCCCAGATAAAACGAACCCACTCCAATTTGCATATCACTCCAAAAGATCCACAGATGACAGAGTCTCTATTGCACTCCACACTGCCCTTTCCCTCTTGAACAAAATAAACACCTATGTGAGAATGCTGTTCATTGAGTACAGCTCAGCATTCACTAAGCTAAGGTCCCTGGGACTGAACACATCCCTCTGCAACTTAACACTGGACTTCCTGGCGGGCCGTGCCCTGGAGGGGAGGGTAGGCAACAACACATTCGTCATGCTGACTCTGAACACGTGGGGCCCCTCAGGGGTGCATGCTTAGTCACCTTATGTACAGTTGAAGTCAGAAGTTTACATACACCTTAGCCAAATACATTTAAACTCAGTTTTTCACAATTACTGACATTTAATCCCAGTAAAAATGCCCTGTCTTAGGTCCGTCAGGATCACCACTTTATATTAAGAATGTGAAATGTCAGAATAATAGTAGAGGTTAATTTATTTCAGCTTTTATTTCTTTCATCACATTCCCAGTGGGTCAGAAGTTTACATCCACTCAATTAGTATTTGGTAGCATTTCCTTTTAAATTGTTTAACTTGTGTAAAAAGTTTTGAGTAGCCTTCCACAAGCTTCCCACATTAAGTTGGGTGAATTATGGCCCATTCCTCCTGACAGAGCTGGTGTAACTGAGTCAGGTTTCTAGGCCTCCTTGCTCGCACACACTTTTTCAGTTCTGCCCACAAAGTTTGTATAGGATTGAGGTCAGGGCTTTGTGATGGCCACTCCAATACCTTGACTTTGTTGTCCTTAAGCCATTTTGCCACAACTTTGGAAGTATGCTTGGGGTCATTGTTCATTTGGAAGACACCAAGCTTTAACTTCCTGACTGATGTCTTGAGATGTGCTTCAATATATCCACATAATTTTCTTCCTCATGAAGCCATCTATTTCAAGAATGGAACCAGTCCCTCCTGCAGCAAAGCACCCCCACAACATGATGCTGCCACCCCTGTGCTTCACAGTTGGGATGGTGTTCTTCACCCTTTTTGCTCCAAACATAACGATGGTCATTATGGCCAAACAGTTCTATGTTTGTTTCATTAGACCAGAGGACATTTCTCCAAAAAGTACGATCTTAGTCCCCATGTGCAGTTGCAAACCGCAGTCTGGCTTTTTTATGGCGGTTTTGGAGCAGTGGCTTCTTCCTTGCTGAGCGACTTTTCAGGTTATACCGACATAGAACTTGTTTTACTGTGGATATAGATACTTTTGTACCCGTTTCCTCCAGCATCTTCACAAGGTCCTTTGCTGTTGTTCTGGGATTGATCTGCACTTTTCGCACCAAAGTACGTTCATCTCTAGGAGACAGAACGCGTCTCCTTCCTGAGCGGTATGATGGCTGCGTGGTCCCATGGTGTTTATACTTGCGTACTACTGTTTGTACAGATGAACGTGGTACCCTCAGGCGTTTGGAAAACCAGCAGTCTCCGGACCTCGTCGGGTTAAGAGTTGAATACCCCTGTCCAAGAACATCACATAGTCTGAGTGGACCAATGATTGCTGTGATTCTTGTTTTGATGTGCTGCACGCCGTCAATAGCCGCGTTCCAGGCCGCCTACATTGTGGCATTGCAAATACTATCAGTTGATCTTGTAATCAATTATCATACTCAAGTGTTTAACAATAAATGTTAACCACTTGGCCTACTTCCACATTTGCTAAGATCTGATACATTTACAGATGTGATCATATTAAGTGTATACATTAAGAGGATTTGAATGTTAAAACCTCTTTTTCATGGAAGCATTGGCTTCATTTGAACAGAAAGTGTATGGCTTTGCCAACCTGTATCACAATTTGCTGTGGCTAGCTGTTGGGGGGAGGAACATGTCATTACCTAGAATAGAGTTCATCCTTGGAATGGCTAACCAGTTATTCTATACTGTACAAAAATATTAACGCAATATGTAAAGTGTTGGTCCCATGTTTTATGAGCTGAAATAAAAGATCCTAGGAATGTTCCATATGCACAAAAAGCTCATTCCTTTCAAATTAAGTGCACAATATTTTTTACATCCCTGTTAGTGAGCATTTCTCCTTTGTCAAGATAATCCATCCTCCTGACAGGTGTGGCATATCATGAAGCCGTTTAAACAGCATGATCACTACACAGGTGCACCTTGTGCTGGGGACAATAAAAGGCCACTCTAAAATGTGCAGTTTTGTCACACAACACAATGCCACCGATGTTTCAAGTTTTGAGGGAGCATGCAATTGGCATGCTGACAGCAGGAATGTCCACCAGAGCTATTGCCAGAGAATTGAATGTTCATTTCGCTACCATAAGACGCCTCCAACGTCGTTTTAGAGCATTTGGCAGTACGTCCGACCGCATGTAACCACGCGAGCCCAGGACTTCCACATCTGTCTTCTTCACTTACGTGATGGTCTGAGACAAGCCACCCGGGCAGCTGATGAAACTGTGGGTTTGCACAACTGAATAATTTCTGCACAAACTGTCAGAAACCATCTCAGGGAAGGCCATTTGCTTGCTCGTCATCCTCACCAGGGTCTTGACCTGACTGCTCTTTACGGATTAATCCCAGTTTCAACTGTACCGGGCAGAAGGCAGACTGTTATGGCGTTGTGTGGGCGAGCTGTTTGCTGATGTCAACGTTGTGAACAGAGTTTCCCATGGTGGTTGTGGGGTTATGGTATGGGCAGGCATAAGCTACGGACAACAAACACAATTGCATTTTATAGATGACACTTTGAATGCACAGAGATACCGTGGCGAGATCCTGAGGCCCACTGTCGTGCCATTCATCCGCCACCATCATGTTTCAGCACGATAATGCACGCCCCCATTCCTGGAATGTGAAAATGTCCCAGTTGTCACCCATTGATAATGTTAGGGATGCTCTGGATCGACAGGTAGGTCAGCGTGTTCCAGTTCCCGCCAATATCCGGCAACTTCGCACAGCCATTGAAGAGGAGTGGGACAACATTCCAGAAACAACATTCCAGAAACAACAGCCTGATCAACTCTGAGAAGCAGATGTTGCGTGGCATGAGGCAAATGGTGGTCACACCCGATACCGACTGGTTTTCCAATCCATGCTTTTTTTAATGAGTCTGTGACCAACAGATGCATATGTATTCCCAGTCATGTGAAATCCATAGATAAAGGCCTATTTGAATGCATTTCAATTGACTGATTTCCTTATATGAGCTGTAACTCCGTAAGATCTTTGAAATTGTTGCATATTGCGTCAATATTTTTGTTTAGTGTACATTCCATAACAAGTGAAAGCAAAGGGAGTCCGGTTAAAACTCAAATCATATTTTTATTGATGTACTAGGTGGAAGTACAGTATCAGTATGTAAGCAGTTACAGTATATTTCATTGTTTAATGCAATATGGCAAAATCCTACTCGGTAGTCCTTCCAAGTTGCTCATTGCCAGAATGTTGTGAACCATAACCTTTTTACATAAATCTAATAAAATAGCTTAATGCCTTGCTCATTGATGGCTAGTATGGAGTTCTGTTTATGTAACAGTATCAGTGTAATAAGAGCGAATTACTCTACCAAAGCATTTTGCTATACTTTTACATAATGCTATCACAATACACACTCATTACAAAATAAAAGATTGTCAGTATTATCAATAAAAATGACATACAACCCATTGCTGAAATAACATTTATTCAAACTGCATTCATTTTGTTGGTTATAAACTGAAACCATAATGCTTTGACACTGAAGCAGAAAATGAAACAAAACCATAACCAATTAAAACTATATAAAATGTGAAGCACACATGTCTGAATTCAATTTCCCTCCACCCAGACCAAGCCTCTATAATAAATCTGTCCTGCAGCGTGTGCCGTCCTTTGGTCTGACATGCGTGTTTGGAAACATGCGAGTGCAAGACCAAGTCAAGCTTCAGCGCTTGATTAAGATGGCGGGAAGGATAATTTGTATGGATCAAGAATCAGCCACCAACCTATACACAAAACTAAAACGTGAAAGCATTTTACAGGACAGTACACATCCCCTTCACTCAAAATTCAGTCGCAGCAGCAGCCGGAGAAGGGGAAAGAGACTTCTTCAAAAGAAAATCAAAACCGATAGATATGGGGACTCTTACTCCAACAGTCATTAGGCTGTATAAGTGTCTGTTGGTCCCTCGAGTCTTCAGCATATTGCACTTTCATTTTAAATGTGTAGCTATAGCACTTTGAATGAATTATATTGTGCCGTTTCTCGGTTTTCATGTACAGTCTTCAGCACATGACCAAATTAATTTCCCCGATGGGATAATAAAGTGGATCTAAATGCAGTTTTCCTGCATAGTCTACAGTAGGGCACAAATGAAAGATACATATGGTAATTTTAAAACAAATTGACTTTCATAGGACTATTTTTTTTCACCCATTAGCAACTTCATTCATTTTTGCAGATGATCAGATATTCAGGTAGGGCCTGGTGACCATTGAAGATGACATAGGTGTCCACACCCCCTTTCACGCTGTCATAAAGAGTGATGGGGTCTCCACTGGGCATCACCGGTGGCACAATAAGATCTGGTGAGCCATGTGTGGACTTCCCTGTCAGCACTTGCGCCTCAACGAAGTACAGGTATGCCTCGTCTGCCAAGCCTTTCCACTGCTTCTTTGCCCCATCCACGCTGCCACTGAAGTAGATCCCCTCTCCATAGCGTTGCACTACGGATGAAAGTAACACATCAATAATGAAATTAAAGATGCACTATCCAGAAATCGCTCCATTTCCTGGTTGCTAAAATTTGAATAGTTGGCCTAATTTCAGTTTGTGACAAAACAAGCAAGTATAGTGTAGAGAATCATTTTGACATCTAACCCACTGAAATATATTCTCCACAACCAAAAATATTGTATTTTCAGCTGTTCAAAGCTGGTATTCAAAACCTAAACTTAAGAACAGGAAGCACAGAAATAGAACAAATCTACACTTCTTAGACTTGCTTTCAATGAGTGACCGATCTATAAAACACATTTTTATGTGAATTTGGTTGGGTCTAGAATATTCAGAGGTGGAAACTTTGTGGGAATTACCATGTTAAATGTAGATGTTTTTTGCATTGGATATAAACTCAGCAAGAAAGAAACATCCTCACACTGTCAACTGCTTTTCTCTTCAGCAAATTTAACGTGTGTAAATATTTGTATGAACATAAAAATCAACAGACATAAACTGAACAAGTTCCACAGACATGTGACTGACAGAAATTGAATAATGTGTCCCTGAACAAAGGGTGTGTGGCCACAAGCTGCATTAAGTACTGTGGTGCATCACCTCCTCATGGACTGCACCAGTTTTGCCAGTTCTTGCTGTGAGATGTTACCCCACTCTTCCACCAAGGCACCTACAAGTTCCCAGACATTTCTGGGGGGAATGGCCCTATCCCTCACCCTCCAATCCAACATGTCCCAGACGTGCTCAATGGGATTTGGGATTGAGATCCGGGCTCTTCGCTGGCCATGGCAGAACACTGACATTCCTGTCTTGCAGGAAATCACGCACAGAACGAGCAGCATGGCTGGTGGCATTGTCATGCTGGAGGGTCATGTCAGGATGAGCCTGCAGGAAGGGTACCACGAGGGAGGAAGAGGTCTTCCCTGTAATGCACAGCATTGAGATTGCCTGCAATGACAACAAGCTCAGTCCGATGATGCTGTGACACACCGCCCCAGACCCTGACGGACACTCCACCTCCAAATTGATCCCGCTCCAGAGTACAGGCCTCGGTGTAACGCTCATTCCTTCAACGATAAACGAGAATCCGACCATCACCCCTGGTGAGACAAAACCGCGACTCGTCGTTAAAGACGATGATGTCTGGTGAGGACCTGCCTTACAACAGGCCTACAATCCCTCAGTCCAGCCTATTGCAGACAATCTGAGCACTGATGCAGGGATAGTGCGTTCCTGGTGTAACTCGGGCAGTTGTTGTTGCCATCCTGTACCTGTCCTGCAGGTGTGATGTTCGGATGTACCGATCCTGTGCAGGTGTTGTTACACGTGGTCTGCCATTGCGAGGACGATCAGCTGTCCGTCCTGTCTCCCTGTAGCGCTGTCTTAGGCGTCTCACAGAACGGACATTGCAATTTATTGCCCTGGCCACATCTGCAGTCCTCATGCCTCCTTGCAGCATGCCTAAGGCACTTTCACGCAGATGAGCAGGGACCCTGGGCAGCTTTCTTTTGGTGTTTTTCAGTCAGTAAAAAGGCCTCTTTAGTGTCCTAAGTTTTCAGAACTGTGACCTTAATTGCCTACCGTCTGTAAGCTGTTAGTGTCTTAACAACCGTTCCACAGGTGCATGTTCATTAATTGTTTATGGTTCATTGAACAAGCATGGGAAACAGTGTTTAAACCATTTACAATGAAGATCTGTGAAGTTATTTGGATTTTTACGTATTATCTTTGAAAGACAGGGTCCTGAAAAAGGGACGTTTCTTTTTTTGCTGAGTTTATTTACCATATGAAGACAGAAACATTTTACCTTATCATATGTAGACATTGCAAATGATTAAATCCTTTCAATAGAAAAAAAACAAAAAAACTATTGTTACAAATTGAACTTTAAATAAATTAGTTTACTCTTCACATGGGATGATTTCTCTGAAAAGAAAAATATATATATATTGAATGATCCCCAATGCTCAATTACATCTCCCAAAAATGTTGTCAACATACATCTGTAAAATGATAGGCTAGAAACTAAAGCTTTGGTTGTCTTCCTCTCAGGCTTCAATGTCTTCTCCTTGGACCTCCTCAATGTCAACCTTTTGAACATCAGATTCTGAGGCCGCATCTTCACTGTCACTTTCTAACCTTGTTGAGGATGGCTCGTTGTCAGGCTCAAAAAGACTCAAATTTGCCCCGGATAGCCACCAATTTTTCAACCCTTGTATTGGTCAACCTGTTGCGTGCTTTTGTGTGTGTTCCAAAACAGGAACCAGTTGCGCTCTGAGGCGGCTGATGTTGGTGGGATTTGGAGGATGATGGAGGCAACAGGGGAAAGAGCCTCAGATCCACAAAGTCCCTTCCACCAGGTGGCTGATGAGATCCGTTGGCACAACTAGCATATTGCATCTCCATGCCAAAGTCCTTGCTTGGAAGTGTACTTCACCAGACTGCCAAGAAATGTGCCCTCATCCAGGCCAAGGTGGCGAGACACAGTAGTGATGACACCATAGGCCTTGTTGATCTCGGCACCAGACAGGATGCTCTTGCCAGGATACTTGGAGTCCAACATGTATGCTGCGGCATCTATGGGCATCAGGTTAAGTCTTCACACTTTTTGATGTATTTCAGAACAGCAGTTTCCTCTGCTTGGAGCAACAGTGAAGTGGGCAGGGCAGTACGGATTTATCTTACATCTGCAAGCAGAGTCTGAACATCAGACAGGATGGCATTGTCTCCCTCAAGCCGTGCAATGGCTACTGCTATTGGTTTCAGGAGTTTCAGGCTGCTTACCACTCTCTCCCAAAATACATCATCCAGGAGGAACCTCTGATGGGGCTGTCCATATCGGCAGACTGTGATATGGCCATTTCTTGGAGAGACTCCTTCCCCTCCAGGAGACTGTCAAACATGATTACAACACCACCCCAACGTGTGTTGCTGGGCAGCATCAATGTGGTTGGCTCTCTTGTAGAGTGTATCCATTGTTTTCAGTGTCATGATGTCCTTGAGGAGCAGATTCAATGCATGAGCAGCATAGTCAATAGGTGTGATGGGAGGGTAGGACACCACTTTAGACCAAGCAGCCTTCATGTTTGCAGCATTGTCTGTCACCAGTTCAAATGCCTTCTGTGGTCCAAGGTCATTGATGACTGCCTTCAGCTCCTCTGCAATGTAGAGACCGGTGCATCTTGCCCCTTGTGTGTCTGTGCTCTTGTAGAATACTGGTTGAGGGGTGGAAATGTAGTTAATTATTCCTTGCCCACGAATGTTCGACCAACCATCAGAGATGACTGCAATACAGTCTGCTTTCTCTATGATTTGCTTGACCTTCACTTGAACTCTACAACCAGTAAATGAGTAGATTAAGCATCTCTGGTTGGAGGGGTGTATGCTGGGCGAAGAAAATTCAGAAATATCTTCCAATACACATTGCCTGTGAGCAGAGGTGAACCAGTTGAATACACAGCTTAAGCAAGACATTCATCAGCATTTATTTGACTACATTCCTCCATTGAGTCAAAAAAACTTCTGATTCCAGGACCATTGAGCTGTTGCTATCGATAAGGTGTCTGATTCCAGGAGGACCATGAGCTGTTGCTATCGATAAGGTGTCTGATTCCAGGACCATTGAGCTGTTGCTATCGATAAGGTGTCGTTCATCATTTTCACCTCAAATAGAAGTAGAGGGACTTTTGTCAGAGGTTGCTTATTGTGAGCGCTGAGGGAACTTTATGCACTTGGCCAGATGATTCTGCATCTTTGTTGCATTCTTCACATATGATTTGACACAGTATTTGCAAATGTATACAGCTTCTCCTTCTACATTTGCTGCAGTGAAAGGTCTCCACACATCAGATGGTGCCCGTGCAATTTTCCTGTAGAGATAAGCGAGGGCAAAAATGAGTACAAAAAACAAATACAATTCCATGTACAGATAAATTGTTAAGCAGTTAGATTAAACTCCTCCTTTGTAAGATACATGTTTTAAAATGAAGCATGTATGGAAACAGGTGAATTCACACTCCTTAGCAGGCTCAAATAAGCTAAAACCCACATGGTAGAAAATACTAACTAGCAGATTGTTAACAAGTTAGAAATTATTTAAACACACTTTGTTGTAGGCTACTATTTACTAGTTAACAAAAAAATAATATGTAATATAAAATATATTCACCCCATCCAGTATTTTAATCAAGACTTACCAGAAAGCATGTAGTCCTTGGCTCAGACAGTGTAGAAGTGTGGGCTCAATAGCATCTCATTAGTGTGCAAGATCTTGAGAATCTGCACATGTGATGGAAGAATGCACTGTGCATGCAGAGGGTAAGTAAAATTCCCAAAAATCCCAGGCTTAAGTTCCCATGAAAAATGTCCTGAAAAATTCCGGAACGTTTCCGACCCTTTGCAACCCTAGTTGGGTCACCCAGAAGGTTACATATCGCAGTAATATATTAAATGAATTGCTTCACAACAATTATTTCAGAGCTATTCTTTAAACACAGTGCTGGTTCCATAAAAATAGAACACAAAGAATGTCATTAGAATGAATAGAATTACTTTTTATTCAAGGGTTGCACCTCGGTTGCCTCATGCCATTGTTATCAAAGTTCTACAGATGCCTCAGCCATAGTTGCGCCTAAAAGTCGAGTCGTGACCAGTCATTCTGAACAGGGGCTAGTGACTGTTTGGTCTAAATTACACTGTAGCAGCCAGGTAATACGATGACATTGCTAAAGTAGGCAAATTATTAGTCGGAAACAACTTTGCCATCATTATGATGTTGTCAAATTTACTTTAGACAGCAATGTTGACTTTAGTGGGCAAAGTTCATCAGCTCCAATTGAGAATGCATTAAGCAGAATATGCAGTTGCAATATTGTGACGCAATGTACAACTCATGAATAGGTGGCTTCTCTTACCGTCAGGTGATGCAAACTCCCTCTGGAAGCCCACTCTGGTGAGCAGATTACAGTATTGCGCTGGCAGGCGCTGGTACATTCGCTGAGAGGTAGACACGTCCAACTGCTTCTTTTTAAGCTCGAAGACCTGCTTCAGGGCACGGTTCTCCACTTTCTCAACCTGTGACACATTTGCCATAACCATATTTGATTGGTTATCAAGCAGTTAATATCACAGATTTAACATTAAAGGTGCAATCTGTTGTTTCTTGTGTGGACACTCACCCTGACAATATTAAGCCCGGGAAAATTCTGCTGTCTTTGTCTATAGTCAGAACTGCTCTCGTCAACAGGCTTCCTTGCGGAACTAGTGGAAGTGTTCAGGCCCATGTCAGTCTCCTCTTCTTTTGCGAAATCCTCTTGGACTTTGCAGCACATGGCTTCCACCTCTAATACAGCAGCTGTGACATCTCTAGAAGCCCCATGGATGTTCACGCCGGCACAACCATCTTTGAAGAACACCTCAATGGAAACTTTGAACTTGGTCTGAAAGGTCAGCAGCTTTCCAACCTCATGTTCACCAAAGTGCTGGATGAAATTGTTGCGAATGGTGAAGCCATTATTGGCGACAGCGTAGAAAACAGAAAACAACCAGGACCTGACCTCTCTTAATGTCTCATCAAAGGCACTGCTGAGCTCGATAGATGGTTGTGCGCTTTCCCTTGGATTTCTGGACTCAAAATGGCCAGTTGTGGGCTCAAATACTTGCAGACGAGACACAAAAAATAATAATTTAATCCAAAATACTGCATGCATAGTGCAAAAACCGCTGTAATAAATATGTTGTATCAAGAGTTCTGTTAACACACAAATGATAATAACATACCACTTCTACTTCTTTTGACTGGGATCTCACCTTGAGCGGAGGCACTGTTGAAGGAGCTAGAATATTGTGTTGCGCCTTGAAGAGATTTCAGTTTGTCTTCAAAAGCCTGTGGAAAAGAGCAGAAATATGTGATGACTGGTAACTAGGCTATATCAACTCTGGTGTCCATAAGAAGACAGACGGCAAAGAAATGAAGTATTTTGGTTTAGAAATGTATCATATTCGCAACTCTTCAGTTCAAAAACGGCTAAGGCATTTAATTTCAAAAGAGTGAAATCGTCAAAGAGCTGTGGGACGATTACCAGGCCACAAAGGATTAGTATAAAAATGACTGATAATACTTTGATCGTAATAATAATAATACTTTTACCCTATATGTCTCAGTGTCGTCTGGATATATAACATAATAGATATTCATGTTCGTGCCATTGTTTTGCTTGGCAAATTTCACTGCTGTGTCCATCATAATCTGGGCAACCTCTTGCTTGTTGAAGCCCAACGCACCAGTACCAATGGCTGGAAAGGAGATTGATGGCAGCCGTTTTTTTTGGGCCATGCCCAGACACTTCGAGATGATGTCACCAAGAATCTGTCATGACAAGAATACAGAAAGCTTACAAATTACTTGTCCAGTTTTTTTATTCTATACGTTATATTTCTAACTATATTTTACTATGTCTCTAGTCCAGATCTTTGATATACTACCCTTAACATATTGCTAGGAACAAGGTAGGATAACTTTTGTGTTTGATCGCAACAGTACATTTTTAGTGTAGTTGAATATCTAAAAACCTTATTTGCATTTACCTTAGATGCTTGACCTTTGTGAGGACATATCGTGTGGTACACGTAACTGCATGATAAATTGTGTCCAGTGGTCTCAATAACGTCACTGTATTTGTTGTGGTAGCAATTCGATATCTCCACCTGTATGCCTTCTCCAGCCTCGCCCCGAATTGCTTTGGAAATTGCCCCGGATGACAAATCAAGGTTGGAAGAAATTGTGTTCACAATGCCGCCCGTCTGTCAATAAAAGACGAGCAAGAGAGAATATCAGTTAATAACAGTTAAGCTTTTCATATATTTGGAAATATGTTCCAAATGCTGAACCAGAGCCAAATATTCACACACATTCCTCCATCAGTCATGTCTACCATTCAATTCTGATTATTTATCCTTTTTATGTCCCATTTTCTTTTAATTGTACCTTCTGTTTCTCAATGTATCCTTGTTTGAGGTTCAGAGTGACATTGTTGACTTTCATGAAAGTTGAGCCTTTTCCGTGACTCACAACTTTACTGTATGAAGCTTTGGGTGGCAGCCACTGAGCCGCCGCTGGTTGACTGTGTGAAACCGATGACCCCAGTACTTCACGGCATGCTCTCTCCATCTCCCCAGCCGATAGGTCATCGTGATTGACCAGGCGAACCTCTAAAGGAGCCCCGGAGTAATTGTGATCATGGTAGTGTTTCAGGGTTTTAACAATGAGGTCTGCACAGAGTGGCAGGGGAAAGTTGAACAAGCCAGAACTTATAGCAGGAATGGCAACAGACTTCAGATTATGTTTCTTTACCTCCTCTAGAATGTTTCTAACAACCTTTTCAAGTTTTGGTGTGGCAATATCAACATCATTTTTTGGGGGGTTGTATGGTAGGCTTGGACCAACGGCATGAATGATCTTCTTGAATGGAAGGTATCCAGGTTGGGCAACGATGGCACCTCCCGTTAACAACTTTCCATTGGCCTTTATGTACTGGTCACTGTCTTGCTGGATACCTGGGCCACCGGCATCGCTAAGCGCCTTGGCGAGACCTCCCCCATGACTGAGGTTTTCATTGGCCGCGTTGACCACAGCCTCTACGCCACGGTGAGTGGTAAGGTCGTCCCTCCATACAGACACCCTGAGGCCCTTGGACAGCAGGGTAGAAAACCTAATCTCAGGCTTCATGGACTGTCCTGCACCGGCAACATCCACACCATGGAGTACGGCAGTGCATCCAAACTTGCTTTGCAGGGCGTAAGTCAGAGCTGGTCCACATTGGCCCAGGATGCTCACTATCTCCTCCTCCAGAGGGAAATTATCTGACTTGGCCATGGCTCACACAATACAGGGTATCCAATGTTGTTCTGAGGACTGAGGAAAACATGAGTGTAAGGTGTCATATGCAATCAAGGCATACATTACACAAGTCAAATGAGCTTCTTATGAACATGACAACCTTTCATTATAGAAGATCTTTTTTTTTTGTAATAGTCTACATTATGTAATTCCGATTTGATTATTCTTTTTTTTTTCCATTCACATGGTCTAGCTTACATTACCAACAAGGTGCATGTTGTTCTAATAACTAAATATGATTGTATCACCTATTCATTTGAAAATTATAAAAACAATACTTTATTCACATCAGAGGAACTCTATAGGCTGGGACATCAGATCAAGCTGTTTTGCTGGAACAACACTGACCTTGAGGACTAGGCTATAATCAAAACTGAAAGTAAACTTACTTGACTGATCTGGATAAATAAGTACATTTAAAAAAAAGACTAGTCAACAATATCACTCACAAGCTCAACAATATTGAATTTAATATTACATTTGAGTAAAGCATAAATATCGCAGGGTGTAAATTAGGGTTGAATGGCGGGAACCCGCTTACCGAGATTTACCGCACAAAACCACTCCATTTTCCCAGTATAAATAATTGCAAGAAAATGGTAAATTATTTCTATGAACAGCATGGCATGAAATGGAACTGTTAAATGATGTGATGTTTAAACATGGCTTCTCTATGGCCTCTGCATGATCAAATCAATGCTCAAGGTGGGGACGTGGTAACTTTTTGGTTTGTGACAGGTACAATTGCTGCAGCATACATACAGTAATATAAAGACATGCATTTACTTATTGCAGTTGCAGAGTTAAAAAAAAACAGCAGGAGAAAGAGTCAGCCTACTAATTATACAAATAGGCCACATTAGATTTTAAAATCAAATTTGCTAGCCTATTACTTGCAACTTTGTAGGCTGCAACAGAATGGTGGTTTGAACTGTGTGTGTGTAATTCCAATACAATAACACAGTTCACACTCAAATTAGCCTACTGGAGCTAGTTTCACTTAATTACTCGAGACAGCATATACAGTGCATTCGGAAATAAAATATTTAGACCACTTGACTATTTTCGCATTTTTATGTTACAGCCGTATTCTAAAATGGATTAAAGGAATAAAACATCCCCACAATCTACACACAATCCCCCATAATGACAAAACCTGTTTTTGCTTTTAGAAATGTTTGCAAAAAACATTTGGGGTGTTCCTCCTATTCTTCTCTACAGATCCTCACAAGCTGTGTCAGGTTGGATGGGGTGTGTCGCTGCGCAGCTAATCGCAGGTTTATCTAGAGATGTTAGATCGGGTTCAAGTCTGGGCTCTGGCTGGGCCACTCAAGGACATTCACAGACTTGTCCTGAAGCCACTTCTGTGTTGTCTTGGCTGTGTGCTTAGGGTCATTGTCCTGTTGGAAGGTGAACCTTTGCCCCAGTCTGAGGTCCTGAGTGCTCTGGAGCACTTTTTCAGCAAGGATCTCTGTACTTCGCTCCATTCAATCGTTCTCTTGATCCTGAGTAGTCTCCCAGTCCCTGCCGCTGAAAAAAAAAAAAAAACATACCCATAGCATGATGCTGCCACCACCATACTTCATCGTAAGGATGGTGCCAGGTTTCCTCCAGATGTGATACTTGGCATTTCATCAGACCAGAGAATATTGTTTCCTCATGGTCTGAGAGTCTTTACGTGCCTTTTGGCAAACACCAAGCAGGCTATCATGTGCATTTTACTGAGGAGTGGCTTCCGTCTAGCCACTCTACCATAAAGGCATGATTGGTGGAGTGCTGCAGAGATAATTGTTCTATCTGCACAGAGAAACTCTGAAGCTCTGTCAGTGACCATCGGGTTCTTGGTCACATCCCTGACCAAGGCCATTCTCCCCCGTTTGTGCAGTTTATCCAGGCAGCCAGCTCTAGGAAGTGTCTTGGTGGTTCCAAACTTCTTCCATGTAAGAATGTTGGAGGCCACTGTGTTCTTGGGAACCTTCAATACCGAAGAAATGTTTTGTTACCCTTCCCCAGATCTGTGCCTCGACACAATCCTGTCTTGGAGCTCTACGGAGAATTCCTTCGACCTCATGGCTTGGGTTTTGCTCTGACCATGCACTGTCAACTGTGGGACCTTACATAGACAGGTGTGTGCCTTGCCAAATCATGTCCAATCAACATAATTTTCCACAGGTCAAGTCGTAGAAACAGGATGCACCGGAGCTCAATTTCGAGTCTCTCAAGTTCAGTCCCTTTGCTGTAAGTAATGTATTTGTTTTTTTAATGGGCTATTGTGTGTAGATTGATAGGGTGAAAAACATTTGATCCATTTCAGAATAAGGCCGTAAAGTAACAAAATGTGGAAAAAGTCAACGAGTCGATACATTCCGAAGGCACTGTACTCAGTGTATAGCTGCTGGTGCAATAAGTAGGGGGGATATAATGTCTCCAGTTGTATCCATTAGCTACGGACTGTTACAACTTTTGAAGCAGAGTGTGTCGAACTAGACATTTGAGTATTTCGCTACACTGTACATCAAAAAGAGGAAGCGAAAGGGAGATGGTTTGTTGAAGAATGGTAGAAAGTGTAAGCAGACTGAGCTGTACGCCAGATCGAAGAGAGGAGAAATGGAAGGGAATGAGGGTGAAGTATCAGAGCCCAAGGCTTGCACCGAGGGTCAGGATAAAGAGGAGTCTGGAGTGAAGTGAAGGGGGGACATTTCTTTTTAAAAAGTGGACCCTTTCCTTTTGGCTGAGCCATTTGTGGTTTCAGGGTGGATGAAAACAGAGTTGGGTGCTGTGGAATCGGTGAGGGAAACCAGAAGTGGTTTGTGATAGTTTGTTTATGCTGATCAGAAGGAGCAGGCGCTCTACCTTAAACGAATGGTGGCAAGAGATGTGAATTGTTTTGCCCTCAAGAAAAGGGTGCCATTGAAAAGAGTGATTATTGGGGTAGCAGTAAATGTGAAAGTTGACCAACTGAAGGGGAAGATTACCGGAAGGGATGCACGATATATCGGTGAACATAACGGAATCGGACGATATAACATAAAAATGCCAACATTGTTATAAGCCCAACATCTAGTTTTACGCCGACATTTATAACTGATGTCAAAGCTACCTGTATAAAAACATACGTACAGTTGAAGTCGGAAGTTTACAAACATTTAGTTGGAGTCATTAAAACTTGTTTTTCAACCACTGCACAAATTTCTTGTTAACAAACTATAGTTTTGGCAAGTCGGTTAGGACACCTACTTTGTTGGAAAAATTACTTGCGTCATGCACAATTGTTTACAGACATTATTTCACTTATTCACTGTATCACAATTCCAGTGGGTCAGAAGTTTACATACACCAAGTTGACTGTGCCTTTAAAACAGCTTGAAAATTCCAGAACATTATGTCATGGCTTTAGAAGCTTTTGATAGGCTAATTGACATCATTTGAGTCAATTGGAGGTGTACCTGTGGATGTATTTCAAGGCCTACCTTCAAACTCAGTGCCTCCTTGCTTGACATCATGTGAAAATGAAAAGAAATCAGCCAAGACCTCCCAAAAAAATTGTAGACCTCCACAAATCTGGTTCATCCTTGGGAGCAATTTCCAAATGCCTGGGGGTACCATGTTCATCTGCTCAAACAACAGTACGCAAGTATAAACACCTCGGGATCACGCTGCCGTCATACCGCTCAGGAAGGAGACGTGTTCTGTATCCTAGAGATGAACGTACTTTGGTGCAAAAAGTGCAAATCAATCCCAAAACAACAGCAAAAGGACCTTGTGAAGATGCTGGAGGAAACCGGTACAAAAGTATCTATATCCACAGTAAAATGAGTCCTATATAGACATAACCTGAAAGGCCGCTCAGCAAGGAAGAAGCCACTGTTCCAAAACCATCATAAAAAAAAGCCAGACTACGATTTGCAACTGCACATGGGGACAAAGATCATTATTTTTGAAGAAATGTCCTCTGGTCTGATGAAACAAAAATAGAACTGTTTGGCCATAATGACCATCGTCATGTTTGGAGGAAAAAGGAGGAGGCTTGCAAGCCGAAGAACACCATCCCAACTGTGAAGCACGGTGGTGGCAGCATCATGTTGTGGGGGTGCTTTGCTGCAGGAGGGACTGGTTCCATTCACGAAATAGATGGCATCATGAGGAGGTAAATTATGTGGATATATTGAAGCAACATCAAGACATCAGTCAGTAAGTTAAAGCTTGGTCGCAAATGGGTCTTCCAAATGGACAATGACTCCAAGCATATACTTCCAAAGTTGTTGCAAATGGCTTAACCTTTTTGGGATAGGGGGCAGCATTTTCACTTTTGAATGAATCGTGTGCCCAGAGTGAACTGCCTCCTACTCTGTCCCAGATACTAATATATGCATATTATTATTAGTATTGGATAGAAAACTCTGAAGTTTCTAAAACTGTTTGAATGATGTCTGAGTATAACAGAACTCATATGGCAGGCAAAAACTGAGAAAAATCCAACCAGGAAGTGGGACATCTGAAGTTTGTAGTTTTTCAAAGCTTGGCCTACCAAATGCACATTGAGATATGGAGGTGGTTGCACTTCCTAGGGCTTCCACTAGATGTCAACCGTCTTTAGAAACTGGTTTTAGGATTCTACTATAATGGAGGGGCTCATGAGACCTCTGAGTCAGTGGTCTGGCAGAGAGCCTTGGTCTCATGACACACACTCCCGACAGAGTCACTTCTCGTTCCAGAGCTTTTCTGAAGACAAAAGGAATTCTCTGGTTGGAACATTGATGTTTTATGTTAAAAACATCCTAACGATTGCTTAAAATACATCGCTTGACATGTTTCTAAAGGACTGTAACGGAACTTTGAGTTTTTGTCTGGATGAAGTGCCTGTGCCTCATGAAGATGGATTACTGGGCTGAACACGCTAACAACAAGTGGCTATGGACATAAATGATGGAACTTTATGGAACAAATCAGTCATTTATTGTAGAACTGGGATTCCTGGGAGTGCCTTCTGATGAATATCAAAGGTAAGTGAACATTTATGGTGCTGTTTCTAACTTTGTTGATTCCAAAATGGCCGATATTCCTCTGGCTGTTTTGGGTTCTGAGCGCCGTTCTCAGATTATGCTTTTTCTGTAAAAAATTATAAATCGGTCGACCTCTAATTAATGTTCTCCACAAGACGATGAAATGGTACAAGACATTCTATCATTTCATCGACATTGCTGTAGTGAATGCATTCATCCTACACAAGGAAATGGCTAAGAGCTGTGGAAAGCCCCCCCATCTCACAGCTAGCCTTCAGAGAGCTGCTCATCAGGGAGCTTGCTGGCTACAGCGCCACGTTCTGGCCCCTCTACCTCTGTCCCTTCTGCTCCTGCCACAAGTGGTGTTCATCTCCCCAAATTTATTTCTGCAGGCATGGATGTGCCTCAGGGCCAAAAGGGCACGGCATGGAGACGTCATTGTGTTCTTTGCAAAATGAAGTCCCCCATCACCTGCACCACATGCTTGGTGACCCTCTGCTTTACAGCAGAAAGAGACTGCTATGGCACATGGCATCAGCAGCACAATATTGTGTAGACTGTGAGGGTCTTCCAAATATTGAAAGTGTGTAAATAGCCACCCTTGATAATAGCCACCCTTGATATTTTGTAAATGTGGGGGGGGGGTTATTTTCTTCAAAATGTATAACTTCACCAATTTGGCCACTTGGGTACATTTGGGCAACTTGTGGGACACCTGGGTGACTTCATGCTAACTGTCATGTGGCACACTCATTCCAGAAGTTATCATTCTGAAACTTTGCACAAGTACTGTTGCCCTCATGTTTTTCACTGAAATTGAGGTAGAGTCATTAAAGTGACTATGCATAGATGACAGAGAATAGCAGTGGTGTAAAAGAGGGGGAGAGGGCAATGCAAATAGTCTGGGTAGCCATTTGATTGGGTGTAGAAGTTGTTTAGAAGCCTCATGGACCTAGACTTGGTGCTCCGGTACCGCTTGCCATGCGGTAGCAGAGAGAACAGTCTATGACTGGGGTGGCTGGAGTCTGACAATTTTTAGGGCCTTCCTCTGATACCGCCTGGTATAGAGGTCCTGGATGGCAGGAAGCTTGGCCCCGGTGATGTACTGGGCCGTTCGTACTACGCTCTGTAGTGCCTTGGGGTCGGAGGACGAGCAGTTGCCATACCAGGCAGTGATGCTCTCAATGGTGCAGATTTAAAACCTTTTGAGGATCTGAGGACCCATGCCAAATCTTTTCAGTCTCCTGAGGGGGAATAGGTTTTGTCGTGCCCTCTTCACGACTGTCTTGGTGTGCTTGGACCATATTAGTTTGTTGATGTGGACACCAAGGAACTTGAAGCTCTCAACCTGCTCCACTGCAGCCCAGTCAATTAGAATAGGGGCATGCTCGGTCCTCCTTTTCCTTCCTCATCTCCTTTGTCTTGATCACGTTGAGGGAAAGGTTGTCCTGGCACCACATGGCCAGTTCTCTGACCTCCTCCCTATAGGCTATCTCGTCGTTGTCGGTGATCAGGCCTTCCACGGTTGTGTCTGCAAACTTAATGGTGTTGGAGTCGGGCTTGGCCGTGCAGTCATGAGTGAACAGGGAGTACAGGAGGGGACTGAGCACACACCCCTGAGAGGCCCCAGTGTTGAGGATAAGCGTGGCACGTTTTGTTACCTTCCTGACAGGAAGTCCAGGATCCAGTTGCAGAGGGAGCTGTTTAGTCCCAGGGTCCTTAGCTTTGTGATGAGCTTTGAGGGCAATATGGTGTTGAACGCTGAGCTGTAGTCAATGAATAGCATTCTGTACATAGGTGTTCCTTTTGTCCAGGTGGGAGAGGGCAGTGTGGAGTGCAATAGAGATTGCATCATCTGTGGCTCTGTTTGGGCGGTATGTAAATTGGAGTGGGTCTAGGGTTTCTGAGATAATGGTGTTGATGTGAGCCATGACCAGCCTGTCAAAGCACTTCATGGCTACAGATAAGACTACCGACCCGTAGCACTCACTTACACAGGTTACCTTAGTGTTCTTGGGCACAGGGACTATCGTGGTATGTGTGAAACATGTTGGTATTAGACTCGGACAGGGAGAGGTTGAAAACGCCTTTAAACCATCGTAGAAGATGTTCCAACTTTACCACAGTGCCAGTTTACTTTTTATATTGTCAGAATGTGAGCACTCAAGCGTTTCAATCGCAGGTGTGTATGCAATGCGCTGTCATGATTGCTAAAGTTATACACTGTTCGCTCAATTTCAGTTTGTGAGAGAACAAGCACTAACTGGTGCTGCTGGGAATCATCTAAATCGCAGTGTAATATTTTCAATAAGCAAAAATATTTTGTTTTATAGTTGTTTGAAGCTGGTGGACCAAAACTGAAAGAGAGACTCAAGCGCGAGTCTTTGCCAAGTTACAGGAAATAAGATACAGGGGAGGGGAGATTGGTTTGGAATACAGTTCTGTTTCAATTCACCTAGCTTCTTCACAGGGGTAAAATCCTAAGAAATTATATGGGTGTGTTCGTAAATTCACTCTGGAATGTTTGAGTGCGCTCTAAGCGTTCGTAAATACATATCGCTCTCTGAGCGTTCAAAGCGCACACTGGAAGCTCTGGCCGAGGAGTAGTGTTGATCCATCATACACTAATGAGAGAACACCGAACTCTGACATGGTCATAGTCAACGAGTGTTGACAGTTCGTAAATTCCTCAGTTCTTCTGTGCTCTAGCACTCGGATGAGAGCACTTGACTCGGAGTAGATAGCCGGAGTGAATTTACGAACGCACAATGTGAAGCAGTTTTAAACACTTTCCAAATGTCGGCCTTGTTAGACACACTTCCTCTCTGCTTACACAAGTCAAAATAAAAATCCTGCACGTGCGCCATAAATGGACAACAAATAGCCTACTATCCCATGGATCCAAAACACACTCACAAGCAAAATACAGAAACGGGCTCTCTTTAAAACGAGCTTAATCTAACAGTCCGTTTCCAGATGACAATATCCCTCCCATTGTCACAACGTACCTACTGTACTTTTACATCAATCGAACCAACCAGCAAAGTTGCAAAGAAATAGTGAAGCTGCGTAGTCTACTCACCTGACGGCAGCTAATGTTTATAGCAAAGGCAACTGACGAGTCGACTGGATATTCAAAAATATGGAATTCAACGCGTCGAGTCGTCGTCGACAAAGCTCAAAACTGAAAGAAATTATCAGTAAAATGAAATTTAAACACGCCCCCGTCTTGGAAGCGAAACATGATTAGGCTACCGTTCTCCTAGCAGCAGGATATTATGCTGGCAACACGATCGCGGATTTGTTTTTTTTCTTCAAAATAAGAGTCCCCCTGCAAAGACATGCTAAACTATGGTAGTATCGATTTTTTGGCGGTCTAGGGTGACCACGTGTTCCGTATTGTGCGGGATAGTCCCGAATTTTGGCCCTTTGTCCTGTGTCTCGCAATCATGTCCGCATTTTATCAACAAATTCAAAACATATCGTATTCCTGTCAGACATTCCAACCTGTCTCTTGCAGTCACGTTATGGACAGAAACACCATACGGATGTGGTACTGGCAGTGGCGACCTGTCATCTGTCATTCAGAGCCCCACCTGTTTTGAGCCCCACATTTTTTTGCAAATATATATATATATAAATTGGGGGCTTGCCTGTTTTGATGTTATTTTGGCATTAATACTTGTCACATATCAATTTGCAAACAATTTTAAAAAATAAAAATACAATTGAGTTAATAAAGCCGAAAACAAACAGGTAGCTCCAAAATGCAGGTCTTCAACCTAGCACAGTGCTTTCTGTGGTGGTGGTGCTGGCCTGCAGAAAATAGGAGCATTGCACCGTGATTGGCTCAGTGTTCTGTCACTCAAGGGGACACTCGGTCACCCGCCCTTAGTCGACATCAAATGTAAGCCCTTTGTGTCCTGCCATAGACTTAAATTAGAAGTGCCCTTCCAAGAAGGCTCAAGGTCATTGGCCACAGATACAATTACATCAAATCACTTTATATCTACAGTAGCTTTGATTGGATTGATCATGTCAACGTCTTACTTTCAAAATCTTAGCTAGCAGTCATCATCATGAATCAAGTAGACAATATACTGGCAAATCCTTTTTAATCCTTGTCATATGAAGATAATTTATAGATAACATGTATCGGTGCTCATCGGCCATTGGACATAAACATTACACAATAAGTTGAAAATCGCAAATTCAACAATGAGTGGTTTGCATGGAATCGGTGACAGTGGCTAACTGCAAGCATTGCAACTGGGAAGTCGGGAATAAACAAGCTCAAAATACGTTTTGAACGGTCATCCATCTTGGAATTGTAAATCCTTTCTCTTTCGTTGATGACAAAATTTGCCCACGAAGGACCGCCGCGTCACCTTCCTGTTCAAGTGAGCACATTACAATATCGAGAGTCCAAAAATGTCTTATATGCTGCTGCAGAAATGATGTAATATGCCAGGGAGATATGTATACTGCAGCTAAGAAAGTAACACTAACAACGGCCCATGTTCTGAAGTCTGTTGCTGTATATTCCAAAAGTGCTGAACAAGTAGTTATATTGACTAGTCCGTTCTGGCTCGGTCATTAATGTCTTAGTCAAAATTACGGATTGCCTCTTATCCGCTTGTCGTCCACTAATAAAATAGTTTGTACATCTCAATTGTCAGTAGAAAGCACATTTGTTTAAGCAAGTCAGCCATACCAGCTGTTTTTTTTAAAGGCAGTAAATGAGGCTAAATGAACTGTTTCGCTGCCAGACAAGGCTACACTGTTAGCCAGGTGTAGCAGTGGTAAGATGTTGGGAGAGCTGCTGTTGAGAAAGCTTTGTGTAGGCCCTAACAGTTTGTGGGCACCTGTTTGTCACTGTTAGAGTGCAATTAATGTATTGTTTAGGGTTGTGTTGTGGCTTTGCTGGCATGCATCACACATTTTTAGTTTGTTGCTAAAATCCCCACTGGGTACTGGTGATGTTAGGAAACTTTGCAGTATTGAATTTTTTATGTATTATTTCATACATCGTTAGCCCAGAAAATCTTAAGTGTTATTACATACAGCCGGGAAGAAATGTTGGATATCAGAGCGGCCAGGAATATGACTTTCCCGAAGCGGATCCTTTGTCCGAATAAACATCTCTCCAGGAAGAAGAAGGTCGGGGGTGTATGTTTCATGATTAACAACTCATGGTGTAATTGTAACAACATACAAGAACTCAAGTCATTTTGTTAATCTGACCTAGAATTCCTCACAATCAAACGCCGACCATATTATCTCCCAAAATAATTATCTTCGGTTGTTGTTACAGCCGTGTATATCCCCCCTCAAGCCGATACCACGAAGGCCCTCAAGGAACTTCGCTGGACTTTATGCAAATTGGAAACCATATATCCTGAGGCTGCATTTATTGTAACTGGGGATTTTAACAAAGCAATTTTGAGGAAAAGGATACCTAAATTCTATCAGCATATCGACTGTAGCACTCGCACTGGAAAAACACTGGACCATTGTTATTCTAACTTCCGTGATGCATACAAGGCCCTCCCTTCGGCAAATCTGACCACGACTCCATTTTGCTCCTCCCTTCCTATAGGCAGAATCTCAAACAGGAAGTACCCATGCTAAGGACTATTCAACACTGGTCTGACCAATCGGAATCCATGCTTCAAGATTGTTTTGATCATGCAGACTGGGATATGTTCCAGGTAGCCTCAGAGAACAATATCGACGTACACGCTGATTCGGTGAGTGAGTTTATAAGGAAATGTATAGGAGATGTTGTACCCACTGTGACTATTAAAACCTACCCTAACCAGAAACCGTGGATGGATGGCAGCATTCGTGCAAAACTGAAAGAGTGTACCACTGGAATTAACCATGGCAAGGTGACTGGGAATATGGCAGAATACAAACAGTAGTCATTCCCTCCGCAGGACAATCAAACAAGCAAAATGTCAGTATAGAGACAAAGTGGAGTCACCATTCAACAGCTCAGACACAAGATGTATGTGTCAGGGTCTACAGACAATCACGGACTACAAAAGGAAAACCAGCCACGACACGGACACCGTCTTGCTTCCAGACAAACTAAACACCTTCTTTTCCCGCTTTGATGATAATACAGTGCCACTGACGCAGCCAAGGACTGTGGGCTATCCTTCTCCGTGGCCGACGTGAGTAAGACATTTAAATGTTAATCCTTGCAAGGCTGCCGGCCCAGACGGCATCCCAAGCTGAGTCCTCAGAGCATGCGCAGACCAGCTGGCTGGTGTGTTTACGGACATATTCAATCTCTCCCTATCCCAGTCTGCTGTCCCCACATGCTTCAAGATGGCCACCATTGTTCCTGTACCCAAGAATGCAAAGGTAACTGAACTAAATGACTATCGCCCCGTAGCACTCACTTCTGTCATCATGAAGTGCTTTGAGAGACTAGTTTTTTTCAGCAGGATAGAACAGCTGCCTCCGGTAAGACAACGGCTGGCGGTCTGTGTATATTTGTAAAAATAAATGAAATCTAAGGAAGTTTCGAGGTTTTGCTCGCTTGAGTTAGAGTATCTCATGAAAACGTGTAGACCACACTATTTACCGAGAGAGTTTATCAATTCTTTTTAGCTGTCTATTTACCACAACAAACCGATTCTGAAACTTGGACCACACTCAATGAGCAGTATACGGCCATAAAAAAAACAGGAAAGTGCCAGTCCAGAGTCTGGGGACTTTAATGAAGGGTAAATAAAATCGATTTGACCTAATTTCTACCAGCATGTTCAACCTTTTAAGCATCAGACACTTGTTTTCAATTTTCACCAAAAATGACATACCCATATTCTAACTAGCTCAGGACCTGAAGCAAGGATATGCATATTATTGATACAATTAGAAAGGAAACACTTTGAAGTTTGTGGAAATGTGAAATTAATGTAGGATAATATAACACATTAGATCTGGTAAAAGATAATGCAAACAAAAAAACGTGTTTTTTTATTTTATTTAATCATCTTTGAAATGCAAAGGAAAGGCCATAATGTATTATTGGAGTTTAGGCCCAATTTTTGCCACTAGATGGTGGCAGTGTTTATGCGAAGTTTCAGATTGAGCCAGTGAAGCATTTCAAAACTGGACAATATTTTGTATCAAGTCTGCCCAAATGTGCTGAATTGGTCAATTGATACATTTAAGTACATAACTATAGAGAACAAACAAAAAGTATATGGTAATACACAATTTAAGTTTACACACTCCCAGGAATGTCATACATGATGGATGGATCATTAGCTTACACACTAACTTTCACACATCGAGATGGCTGGGCGGGGTGGGTGTGGAGCCAGAGACAGCAAGGGTTCAAACTGTAGAACCCAGTTCCTACATTTGAATTTAAAAATGGATTTTATCAAACAGAACTATAGTACATTTTATCTCGGGACCCTCGGGAAGACAAATCAGAGCAAGATTTTATTTGGATCTCTTTGTGTCCCCATTTAGACTAATCTTCCAAGAGTCCTTAAACATTAAAATACAATTTATAATACAAACACATTTTCACATATAACACACTATTACAAACACACATAATATACTAACATAATGACCCAATAAATACTCAATCTACTATAGTCCCACAACATTTCTATGTTGTGCCTAAAAATGCATCAGGTCAATGGCTTGGCCTGACAAATAAATATTTTTGAAGTAGTATCCTAATAAAATCACCTTGCTATAGGTTTATATCACCCCAATTATGCATAGCTTTCCAACGAGTTTCTTAAACCCTTGGTTTGCCTCTTGGACTTGGGTTTTGGACTGATTCATGAATCATCGCCTATTTCTCCAAAATGGTCTTTTGTGAGAAAATAAAATGTTATTACTTAGCCTTCGTCTTATTATAACTCCTGTCTTAAAGTCCTATGCAATGGTTGTTTGGTTGTTTTAACTTGTGCTCCTTCCAACCTCCCTTTCAATTGCTGGATAGCATTTCTTACAGAAATCTCTCATTTGATAGGCCTAGCTGTAAAGAGAGGAGAGGTGGCAAAGCCCCCCAACAAGAGAAATGGGACAATGGATATTTACACGCACCTTTGTTGGACACCTTGATTAACTCAGCTTGGTGATTAAACCTTCTTCAACTTGATCTATTTCGAGACTATTGGTGAGAGACCTCGTTGCTTTATCAGGTAGACAACAATGCTTGTTGTTGTTGTTGGTCAATGTTGTTGGTACTATTACTGTTTGTGTATGTAGGCATATGTGTTGATAATTTAATATTCCTACTTGAGTTGGGGTAAATTGGAGGAAGTTCTTTGAATTTACAAAATTGAGAGAACTTGACATAAATAGCTTTTCCTTATCAGCCTATTAAGAAGTAAATTAAAATAGATATGACTACCTCTTTTCAATGATTGCATTGGAATATAATTTATCTTCCTGAATTGATTGCCAAAAAAATTCAAATTGATCCCAATCCTGAGGCCCAAATCCGACAATCAAATGAGATGAGGATCCTACTGCACTCAATGCATTACGGTTTCATAGGCTACCCAAGTCACTTTCATTTACAGTTTTACTCTGTGTTCAAGTAGACATAGTTATCGAAAGCTTGTTTCCTTATTATTGTTAGTCATTCAAAATGTACAAGCCTACAGTGGTTTAATTGGCATAACTGTGTAAACGCCCCAAAATATATACATAATGCAAATAAGGATGTTCTCTTTTGTAGTGCATGTTCTCTGGTTTACACGTTTTGCATTTTATCTACTGAGTTTTTCAAACCCCAAAGTTCTCTACAATGTGTATTGCATTGTGGGCTATGGGGGGGTTAAATAAAGTGCTGATGGATATGTAGGACACAGTCCCCCTCCAAAACAACACATACATTATAGACCTTACTGAGTATTTTCCAACACACTTTAGCTGAGACAGGTCAAAAAGTTCTCTACAAGCCAATATCGATCCCATGTACTGACTATTACAGTGTATTATTGCATTGGAGGCTATTTAGTGGGCGGAGTGAAAAGCCAGCAGCAGGCTGTGCTACACAGCTCCCCTCAAACTACACTGAGTACTTCCCACCCAATTTTAGCTGAGACAGGTAGAAAAGTTCTCTCTCAATAATCTCAACATACCAGAGTCAACATTGTATTTTTTCATTATTGATTTTAGTTTTTATTAACCATATTTTGTATTGGTTTTCAAAACTGTCCTATTGCCTTTTCTTGTTGGCACAATAAAAGTGTCAATTGATTAAAAATCTAACTTTTGAAGGAGTTTTGAAATACGGGCTGTTATTTTGAAGGTTCTGACATGAACATACAAACGTGATGTCATCATTTGTGCTGCTGGCAGAATACTAGTTTCAAAAATACATTTAAGACTTGATGATTGCAAACTGTAAGAAAAAGTATGTGTACAGTCAGTGTGCTAATGTAATGTATTGATGTCAACGATAAATAAAGCATATATACAGACGAATGATCGATACCGATCATGTTTCAATGTCATTTATATAATATCATTTCACACGAATCAAAAGTGAAACTAAACTGATACAGGCTACCACACCTACAGTGAATATATTTGTTGTTTGCCAGTTGAGGTTATTCAGGCTGCAATGGCAGATACATACGCATTTGGACTGCTTGTTGAGCAGGAGGGGAACCCCAATATTCCCAAACTGAAAAACAAGTTGGTAAAATACACTTTATATACAAAAGTATGTGGACACCCCTTCAAGTTAGTGAATTTGGCTAGTTCAGCCACACCCGTTGCTGACAGGTGTATAAAATCGAGCACACAGCCATGCAATCTCCATAGAAACATTGGCAGTAGAATGGCCTTACCGAAGAGCTCAGTGACTTTCAATGTGGCGCCATCATAGGATGCCAGGTTTCCAACAAGTCAGTTTGTAACATTTCTGTCGTCCTAGATCTGCCTAGGTCAACTGTATCAAATCAGTTTATTTGTCAAGTGTGCAAAATACAACCTTACAGTGAAATGCTTACTTACAAGCCCTAACCAACAGTGCAATTTTTAAGTAAAAAAAAAAAAATTGGTAAACAATAGATTTAAAAAATATTGAATAAAAATAGTCTATATACAGGTGGTACCGGTACAGAGTCAATTTGCGGGGGCACAGGTTAGTCGGGCTAATTGAGGTAATATGTACATGTAGGTATAGTTCAATGGACTATGGATAGATGATAAACAGAGAGTAGCAGCAGCGAAAAAGAGGGGGTGGCGGGACACACTGCAAATAGTCTGGGTAGCCATTTGATTACCTGTTCATGAGTCTTATGGCTTGGGGGTAAAAGCTGTTGAGAAGCCTTTTGGTCCTAGACTTGGCGCTCTGATACTGTTTGCCATGCGGTAGCATAGAGAACAGTCTATGACTGGGCTGGCTGGGGTCTTTGACAATTTTTAGGGCCTTCCTCTGACACCGCCTGGTGTAGTGGTCCTGGGTGGCAGGCAGCTTAGCCCCAGTGATGTACTGGGCTGTACGCACTACCCTCTGTAGTGCCTTGCGGTCGGAGGCCGAGCAGTTGCCGTACCAGGCAGTGATGCAACTAGTCAGGATGCTCTCGATGTTGCAGCTGTAGAACCTATTGAGGATCTGAGGACCCATGCCAAATCTTTTCAGTCTCCTGAGGGTGAATAGGTTGTCATGCCCTCTTCACAACTGTCTTGGTGTGTTTAGACCATTCTAGTTTGTTGGTGAGGAACTTGAAGCTCTCAACCTGCTCCACTATAGCCCCGTCGATGAGAATGGGGGTGTGCTCGGTCCTCCTTTTCCTGTAGTCCACAATCATCTCCTTTGTCTTGATTACGTTAAGGGACAGGTTGTTATTCTGGCACCACCCGGCCAGGTCTCTGACCTCCTCCCTATAGGCTGTCTTGTCATTGTTGGTGATCACGCCTACCACTGTTGTGTCGTCTCCAAACTTAATGATGGTGTTGGAGTCGGGCCTGTCCATGCAGTCGTGGGTGAACAGGGAGTACAGGAGGGGACTGAGCACGCACCATTGTGGAGCCCCAGTGTTGAGGATCAGCGAAGTGGAGATGTTCCTACCTACCCTCACCACCTGGGGGCGGCCCATCAGGAAGTCCAGGATCCAGTTGCAGAGGGAGGTGTTTAGTCCCAGGATCCTTAGCTTAGTGATGAGCTTTGAGGGCACTATGGTGTTGAACGCTGAGCTGTAGTCAATTAATTACATTCTCAAGTAGGTGTTCCTTTTGTCCAGGTGGGACAGGGCAGTGTGGAGTGCAATAGAGATTGCATCATCTGTGGATCTGTTTGAGCGGTATGCAAATTGGAGTGGGTCAAGGGTTTCTGGGATAATGGTGTTAATGTGAGCCATTACCAGCCTTTCAAAGCACTTCATGGCTATGGACGTGAGTGCTACGGGTCTGTAGTCAATTTGGCAGGTTACCTTAGTGCTCTTGGGCACAAGGACTATGGTGGTCTGCTTGAAGCATGTTGGTATTAGACTCAATTAGGGACATATTGAAAATATCAGTGAAGACACCTGCCAGTTGGTCAGCAAATGCCCGGAGCACACGTCCTGGTTTAAAGGTCTTACTTGCGTCAGCTACGGCGAGTGCGGTCACAGTTGTCCGGAACAGCTGATGCTCTCATGCATGCTGCAGTGTTGCTTGCCTCGAAGCGAGCATAGAAGTGATTTAGCTCGACTGGTAGGCTTGTGTCACTGGGCAGCTCGCGGCTGTGCTTCCCTTTGTAGTCTGTGATAGTTTGCAGGCCCTGCCACATCCGACGAACGTCGGAGCCGGTGTAGTACGATTCAATCTTACTCCTGTATTGGCGCTTTGCCTGTTTGATGGTTCATCTGAGGGCATAGCAGGATTTCTTATAAGCTTCCGGGTTGGAGTCCTGCACCTTGAAAGCGGCAGCTCTACCCTTTAGCTCAGTGCGAATGTTGCCACAGTCACTGTGGGGACAACGTCCTCGATGCACTTATTGATAAAGCCAGTGACTGATGTGGTGTACTCATCAATGCCAAAAGTCCCAGGAACATATTCCAGTCTGTGCTAGCAAAACAGTCGTGTCGTTTAGCATCTGCTTCATCTGACCACTTTTTTATAGAGCGAGTCACTGGTGCTTCCAGCTTTAATTTTTGCTTGTAAGTCGGAATCAGAAGAATAGAATTGTGGTCAGAGTTTCCAAATGGAGGGCGAGGGAGAGCTTTGTACATTTCTCTGTGTGTGGAGTAAAGGTGGTCTAGAATATTTTTCCCTCTTGTTGCGCATTTAACACGCTGATAGAAATGAGGTAAAACTGATGTACGTTTCTCTGTATTAAAGTCCCCGGCCACTAGGAGCACCGCCCCTGGTTGAGCGGTTTCCTGTTTGCTTATTTCCTTATACAGCTGACTCAGTGTGGTCTTAGTGCCAGCGTCCGTTTGTGGTGGTAAATAAAACAGCCACGAAAAAAATTTCTGTGGTGGTAAATAAACAGCCACAATTTTATTTAATGAAAACTCAAATAGTGTGGTCTACAGTTTATCATCTAAGATACTCTACTTCAGGCGAGCAAAATCTAGAGACACTTAGATTTTGTGCCACAGCTGTTGTTTACAAATATACACAGACCCCCCCACCCGTCTTACCGGAGTGTGCTGTTCTGTCTAGCCAGTGCAGCGTATATCCCGCTAGCTGAATATCCATGTCGTCATTCAGCCACGATTCAGTGAAACATAAGATATTACAGTTTTAGAAGGCAGGAAAAAAGGGGATAATATGGGTACTTTATGAAACAGGAGTATTCCATGCTAGAGTGGCTACTGCCTAGGAATGCTAGTTCCAGACATTGCCATCTGCCAGCCTTTGGGCTAGTTGGATTGAGGAATGCTGAAACTGACCGTTGAAATGCCATCAGATGAGGTCAACACAAGTGCACAGTGGTGATGTGCAGTTTGCAAACAATTAGTTATTTTTGAACGACTCTTTACTGACTTGAGTCATGATTCGTTTTTCTGAGTGACTCGTTAATTTTTGTGGTTCGTTTGACGTGCTGGCTGCAATGAGTCCTACAGTATGATACATGCTCCTCTGGCTCAGCGGCTCCAGATACATAGCCTGGATGACGCGACCCATGCGACTACATGGCGAAGAGCCGGTGTGCATGGCAAAAGAGCTCTATTTTCATGTAATTTGATCATAGCACCGGGTCCAAACCAAGTGCCAACGCCTTTTAGCAAACTCCATGCATTTACATTTGTTGGATGACAGGAAAATAAAGCTCTTTAGCCATGCAAACCAGTGGTGGGTTTTCCATCAAAATAAATAATTATATGCAGAAGATTCCCATACCTACTGCAAAATATGTTGGTGGATCTTTGATGTTAGGGAGCTATTTTGCTTCTGGTTGCCTCTTGCTTGACGACTAAAACTGAATTATTCCGCTGCCTTGTAGTTGCTACATACTTAAGTAGGAGACTGCCATCGCTGAAGTCATTTGTGGTGATGTCGAAAATAGTGGTTTTGTTCAAAACAAAGTCATCAGCCATTGGCTATCTCTAACCAATAAGAGTATCAAAGCCAGACACATTTTCTAAACGCTGCATACCCACATATGTTCTGGCTCAACCCATTGGTTTTTGGGACCAATCAGAACGGTTAGAATGTTTGCGTTCTAGAAATCATAGGAGAGGTACTCAGTCTCTTTTCCGCAATGAGTCCCTAACATCCGTGGTTGTAGAGTTTGGTCGGAGAAAGGAGTCTGGGTAGCCAGGTCAGGTTGCCTCTGCTAGGAGGCTAAAACTTGGCCGGAAGTGGATCTTCCAGCAGGACAATAACCCCAAGCACCCATCAAAATCCACAATTAAAGTTAATTGACCACAAAATCAAAATTTTGCAATGGCCATCTCGGTCACCAGACTTGAACCACATTGAAAACCTGTGGTTTGAATTGAAGAGGGCAGTCCTTAAGCGCAGGCTAAGGATATCATAGATCTGGAAAGATTCTATATGGAGGAATGGTCTAAGATCCCTCCTAAAAGGCTCAGTGCCATTACCCTCACAAGGTGAGGTATTGAAAACAGGCGCCAATAATTTTGACCCCTACCTTTGAGAAATACATTTTTCTGAGCAATTGTATTGGTATAATAACATTTTTTTTGCATACAATATAGCTCCCTATTTGTCATTTCTTTGTCATTTTTGCTCACCTTTATCAAGGGTGCCAACAATTTTGGACCGGCCTGTAGATAATTGGACAGTGATGTTCCATCCAAGACCTTTAAACCCCATTAGGTTACTCTGTCTAATGTGTGTCCTGTATCATGGGAGAAGAGGCAAATCTGACTGTACTCTGGTGCTGTTCAGGCCACAGGTCTTATTTATAGGGTCAGTGTAGACCTTATACATTTATCTAGTTTTGTTGTGTTGAATAAAAATAGTTGCACTCCCATGTATTGTTATTCAAATACATTGAATAAGTGCATTCTATCCAATCTCTAAAAGTCCTTCTCTTAAGCCTCAAGCAGCCACCTTTATCTGAACACAATATCCCTTTGTATTGCTACGGGCATTGTACACTTGTAATTCATGTGGTATACAAAGCTAGGTGGAATCAATAAATTCATATAGGCCTACTGTTTTATTTTAAAATACCATATTTATTGACAATTCGATTCACAAATCAACTTTTGCAACAAAAAAACAAATCATTTTACATTTAGACCTTTAAAAAAAATATATACAAAATATACATTTGTGAAGCACAACAAATAATCAATCACAGCAAGTCAATATCATAGGGTTCAGCTTCCAGCATTTGTATGAACACAGACAGAGTTCCAGAGCCTTGGTTGCTTCACCCAAATTGGTGTATTCCCATCCCAATCAACCCATAGCCTGTGCCTTCAACACCTCACGAAGTGTCTTCAGAAAATATTCAAACCCCTAGACTTGTTCCACATTTTGTGTTACAGACTGAATTTAATTGATTAAGTTTTATGTTTTTCATCACTGTCCTACACGCAACTTATAGTGAATTATGTTTTTATTTTTTTTCCCCACACAAATTATTATTATTATTTTTTTATAAATTTGACCTTTAACTAGTTAAGAACAAATTCTTATTTTCAATGACGGCCTAGGAACAGTGGGTTAACTGCCTGTTCAGGGGCAGAACGACAGCTCAGGGATTTGAACTTGCAACCTTCCGGGTACTAGTCCAACGCTCTAACCACTAGGCCACCCTGCCGCCCCAAATAAAATATGCCCCTTTATGGCAAGCCAAAATAAGTTCAGGAGTAAACATTAGGTTAAGTCACATAAGTTGCATGGACTCACTGTGTGCAATAAGTGTTTAACATGATTTTTGAATGACTACTGCACCCCACACATACCGATAATTGTAAAGGTCCCTCAGTGGAGCAGTGAATTTCAAAAACACAGATTCAACCACAAAGACCAGGGAGATATTCCAATGCCCTCGCAAAGGGCACAGATTGGTAGATGCGCAAAAAAAAAAGACATTGAATATCCCTTTGAGGATGGTGAAGTTTTTAATTACACTTTGGATGGTGTAGCAATACACCCAGTCACCACAAACATACAGGCGTCCTTTCTAACTCCGTTACGGGACAGGAAGGAAACCACCTAGGTATTTTACCATGAGCACAATGGTGACTTTAAAATTGAGTTTAAACGGCTGTAATAGGAAAAAAACTGGCGATGGATCAACAACATTGTAGTTACTCCACAGTACTAACCTAATTGGCAGAGTGAAAAGGACGTTTTTTACAGAATAAAAATATTTCAAAACATGCATCGTTTGCAACAAGGCACTAAAGTCATCTAAAACACATTGTGGCAAAGCAATTCACTTTTTGTCCTGAATACAAAGAGCTCGTTATGTGTGGGGCAAATCCAACACGTCACATTACTGAGAACCACTCTCCATATTTTCAAGCATAGTGGTGGCTGCGTCATCTTATTAGGTAGTCTTGTAATTGTTAAGGACTGGGTCGTTTATCAGGATAAAAAAGAAACGGAGCTAAGTTTAGGCAAAATCCAAGAGGAAAACCTGATTCAGTCTGCTTTTCCACCAGATACTGGGAGATGAATTCACCTTTCAGCAGGACAATAACCTAAAACACAAGGCCAAATCTACATGAATTGCTTATTGAAATTTTACTAGGCAAATCGGTTAAGAACAAATTCTTATCTACAATGACAGCCTACTCCGGCCAAACACAAACGACGCTGGGCCAATTGTGCGCCGCCCTATGGGACTTCCAATCACGGCCGGATGTGATACAGCCTGGATTCGAACCAGGTACTATAGTGACGCCTCTTGCACTGAAATGCAGTGCCTTGGACCGCTGCGCCACTCGGGAGTCCCAAGTAGACAGTGAATGTTCCTGAGTGGCAGAGTTACAGTTTTGGCTCAAATCTGCATATGGCATGACCTGAAAATGGTTTTCTAGCAATGATCAACAACCAATTTGACAGAGCTTGAAGAATTTTGAAAATATTAAAATGGGCTAACGATGCACAATACAGGTGTGGAAAGCTCTTAGAGACTTACCCAGAAAGACTCACAGTCAGGGGGTTGAATCTAATCAAGATTTAATAGGGTTTCTTTTTTTAAAATAATAATTTCTCGTATTTTGTGCAGATCTGTGACAAAAAAACAACAACATTTAAATCACACTTTGGAAAAAAGGTTGCGAACTTTCTAAAAGATTGGATAGGTGTGAGCAACATGGATTTTTATCGCCGTGTTGCTTATGCCGATCCAACCCTTTCAGATCTACACA
This sequence comes from Oncorhynchus mykiss, assembly GCF_057628025.1. NCBI lineage: Eukaryota > Metazoa > Chordata > Actinopteri > Salmoniformes > Salmonidae > Oncorhynchus > Oncorhynchus mykiss. The sequence continues at coordinate 14,189,844 of NC_143041.1, read as the reverse complement.
TGCCTAGGGGAGCTGGGCCGTAGAAGAGGGTTAAGTAGGTAGGTGTCTAGGTCGGTCAGTGTGGTGAAAAAACGCTAGCGACACCTGCAGTCCCATGCTCCACTGAGTTCACATTACATACTCAAACTGAAACAATATTATCATGACCAAGACTGGGCATCCATAAGGTCTTACTCATGCATATATTTAAAGCAATGAATAACAAATGGCAAATGAAAACAATGCATTGAAATGTACTGTATGTGCAACGTGTGGATGCATTCTACTGTAGTGTATAAAAATCAACATATTCAGTTACTGACTTCAGACATCCGTTTTCCCTCGTAAGCTAGGCTCATTCAACAACAGTAGGATAGACTGGGGGCAGTTGTAACGGGGGTCAATTGTAACACCTTGCATATCTCCAAACTTGCTGTGATGAAACTCACACAGTGCATGCCCATGTAATGGTCTCTCTCCCTGCTTGAAAAGTTACAGCGAAATATCTCTGCACATTTTATGGGCAAATATTATTCTTTTTTTTAGGGGTGAATGTAGTCCCCCCCCACCCCAATCGGATGTATTTTTCCTTTACGCTCCAATAATTCAAACTAGCATAATTATCATCACTATATACTGGCTGAATATTGACGTGACACTATTGTTGTCTCTTGACAGGCACATGAGGTTGTGTCATTGTTGCTAGGGTGGGGGGCAATTGTAAAGCAGTGTTAAAAATGACTCTGAGCCAAGCTGCCAAAATATGAAAACAAGTGATTTTTACATGCATGATACAAATACTAACTAAATAGCCTTGGGGTCCAGTAGCATACCAAAGAAGTTGTAAACAGTTGTCTAGGAACCATCAGACTATTCAGATGTTTTGAGAGGAACTGAATGGCCATGCTCAAACATACTGTAATCATTGGTTACGTACATATAAATACTCATTTGTTGCAAAATCATTACATACGTCTATGATAATTCATTAACATTCATGTTTTTAAGTTAAGTGAATTTATTTGGTTTATTTTTTAGGTGTTACATTTGACCCCAGCTACTGTTAAAAAAAAAACACATTTCAAACCCTCTCTCTGGCCCTGGTACTTGGAGACAAACTTTGACTTCTTACAGCTGAGATAGGCTGAGGTCGAGGGTTGGTAGCCTGAGTCTATAGATGGGTTAGCTGATAACGTCACGAAAACAAGGCGCACGCTTCAAATGGGGCAGAAGTCTGTGAGAGGTTGTGATTCTGGATGGCCAGATAGCTACTAACAATGACAAGAAACTGCCACGTGGGGAGTCGTGACTCTTTTTGGTTAGTTTCATCTAGTTCTTGATATCATGTCTTGTTTTGAGGTGTTTTGACTGATTTCATGTCAATGCTAATATGGCTAAAATTAGCTCGGTAACTAATCAACAACTGTAACAAGAGCTCATTGTCCAACATTTATTTAGGTTTTCAATAAACATAGTCGACGAAATATAGTTTACATGTTGTCAACAACCTAAAGTCCTGTCTGTTTGGACCCATTGTTGCGCACGAGTCGGTTTTGTTGCTAAACAACCAACCCATCTATTGTCCTGCTGCAGAAGGCCACTTCACACCTATGTCCTACGGACCAGGTTCCCAGGGAACAGAGTCAGCTGACCTGGTCAGCCAATCAGTGGCTTAGCCTGGGAGCATCAGAACCCCACACTGCCTCTCAACTCTTCAGTTCTTTCCAGGAGGGCAGGTTGAGAAGGGATTTAAACTGATGTTCTCCACCTCAACTCACATCTGGACCCTTTCCACATGGACAACACTGCCTCCCAACTGGTGTTAGTGAGTCTTTGACATTGAACCACTATACATTATCACTTTCATTAGTTTTCTCCTCTTCTTGTTTGCCATGTATGTGCGCTTGTCCGTTCCTGTCCTCAGAATACCAGCTGACCCAGCCCCAGCCCTGGGTCCACGGCCCTCATCGGCCCATAAGGACAGTCTAGTGTTCTCTTCCCGTTTGCCGTGTGTTTGGTGTATGGAAATAAAGTGTGAATTGTATCCCTATCTCCTACTGGTCATTTACGCCTAACCAGGGTGCTGGGAAAGTTGTACCATAATCTAAACCGGTACCTCTTTCAGAGACCACCAAATGGTGTGCTTCTTTTTCATGGTCCTTCGAGCCGGATAGGTTAAATTGTCCTGGACTATGACCAGTAGTGAAGGGATGCAGTTCATGCTGCATACCATGCCCAGGACGAGGCACACACACCGGCAAGAAGAGGAGGACCGGGAACTCCGGAGACTCCAGTGAAAAAGGAAGAGGCTCCAGCGTATCACAGATGCTGTCATCAAGAAACTGCGGGAGGTAGATGCGAGGGGTGGCATGGTAACATCAGGACAAACCCAAGGCACTATGTGGGCATAGAGAACCCGCAGCGCTGGTCCTGAGTCCTGCCCGTCCAGCAGCCACTAGCTCCACAACCTCCGCCTGGCTACTGGCAGCACCCAAAAGTCTGCACTTCAAGCAAAGCATTTCCCCGGTAGGCCGTCATTGTGAATAAGATTTTGTTCTTAACTGACTTGCCTAGTTAAATAAAGGTTACATTTTATTTTTTTAAAGCCCCTGAGCACCGATGGATCGACCAACCGCATCCTGAGCTCAGGACAGGGCAACAGCCTCAAATGGCTTGGGTGCCATGGCCACCGGTCCAGCCACCCCCTCACTCATGTAGAGTGGCCACCGGCACGCCAGCCAGTTCTGCCACCACCTGGACTCCAGCATGTCCGGTGGTCACTAGTGCACCAGGAGGTTCTCCGGCCAGTGCCCTCGCCCAAGACTACCACCAGGACTCCAGCACGTCCAGCGGTCTCCAGTGTCACAAGTGCTCCAGCCAGTGCTCCCAAGCTAGTTACTCGGACAGTCAAACGGTCACCATCGGAACCTGAGCACATCCAGCAGCCAGCTCCGCACCCAACTTGCACCCCCGGAGGCACCACACCACAAGCAGCACCTGAGCCAGTGAAGCCATTGCCAGGACTGCAGCCAGTCCAGCAAGCGTCAGAGCTCCAACCTGCAGACAACCAGCCAGACCTGCAGCTACCGGTGCCTGAGCCAGCACCCTAGCCAACACTCCAGTTACTGTCACTCCTGGGCAGCCATAACCGGACTCAACTCCGGTGCTGGTCCCTACACTACCTGCTGCCCTTGCAGAACTGCTCGGCCTGGACCTGACGCCCACGACGACTCTCCAGCAAGAGTCCCAGTTGGCGTCCCATCCAGCACCAGAGCCTCCAGCGCCATGTACTCTGGACCTGCAGTCGGCTGACCCTGATCCTGTTCTGGTTCCAGCATCAACTGCAGTCCTCAAGAACTAGCCCTGACCTCGGCACAGCGTCTGGCCCTGTCCTGGACCCACCGGCCGACTACGCTCCAGTCCCCACACCATCGGCTGATCCAACGGCAGCCCTGGATTCCCCATCTGGACCTGATAGGATACAATTAGCGGCTAGCATGCTACACAATATATACAAGAGTTAACAGTTAACTGCCCTGGTATGAATGATTAGGAGTCAGATGTAAGTTTACTATTTATAAAAAATGACTGGCTTAGTTCAAGTGGTCTCTGAGCAAAAAAACAAGACAAAAATCGGTTACCAGACCACCCTATCTGGGATACATATTAGATAAGTGTTTTTACATTATATCTTCCTCACACACATCTCTTATCAGATTATGTAACTACTAACTACCCTATGAAATAGTGTACTTAAAAAGTAAGTACCTACACTCCAGTGGAGGCTGCTGAGGCGAGGACGGCTCATAATAATGGCCAGAATGGTGTAAATGGAATCAAACACATGGAAACCATATTTGATACCATTCCACCAATTCTGCACAATCCATTACCATAAGCCCGTCCTCCCCAATTAAGGTGCCACCAACCTCCTGTGGTACACTCCAATCAAAGGGAGCCTATGAAGGGCACAAGTGTGCGAGCTCCCTGAGTCGAGGTGTTAATCCTAGGCACCATGTTTTTGTGCTCTCTTAGGCCCAGAACAGACTCCTAGTCAACTTAGCATTTGACCTTCATTGTAGCCAACAATCAAAATAGGGAGAGCGGGTGTGGCGCACACATGATAAAATATATCCATTTAAATATACAGTATGACTTGGGACGCAAGGTTTTCCTGACCCCGTGAGCCAACCAGGGAACAACTCTGGGTCTCACGATCAGATGACATGGTCAGAAAAAACTCCTGGCCCTGAAGAGGTAATTCACCAGAAGCAGAAAGCACGATGGAAAAGGCCGGTTTGTGCAACATGACAGTTTGTCTGACAGCACATGATACATACATCAGCTATAACAAAAGCATCAATAAATAAATACAATGTATAAATACACAGGATAGAAAGAAATAAAAACTGAAAAGCTGCATGGGCAATGGCAACTCATGACAATCTGCTTCCCAAATGGTACCCTATTCTCTATAGTGCTCTACTTTTGACCAGAACATTATGGGGCCATGGTCGAAAGTAGTACAAAGGGTGGCATTTCGGACACAGCGAAAGTCATATATCAGGGATAAAAAAGTTCAAATGGATCTACTGATTCGATCACCCAACACAGACAGGTAGCCTGGTGGGTGAGTCTTTCTGCTTTTAGGCCGGGATTCAACACGAAACGGTGCGTGAGCGCGCTTGACATGGGTCATTTCCAATTGAGCCGACATCCGCAGCGTTTACCTTAAATGCGATCTGCACGAACCCAGTAAAATTGCCTTTGAAAGCAGCATTGTCTACAAGCGTGATCTGATTGAATCCCGGACGTAGTCAGCTTGTGCGTTGTTGATGTCGAACGCAGAAACATGCACCCAGGCTAGTAAAAAGGCAACTGAATGATATGAAGCACCTTCAGAATACCCTGGAACGCTCTAGAAGGTATTGTAATCGAGAACACCACAGACAAAACCTTGTTAACTACAGTTGAAGACAGTCCCCTCTTTACTACAGTACTCTGGTGGGAAGAATAGGATGGAAGAATGTACACAGGGATCAAACCAGTCTATGATGATTATAAAATAACAAAACCTTCCTACAGTACATGAGTTTCAAAGTGGCATGCTAGCACATTCAAATACAACTGACCTAAACAAGACTAATACAGTTGTACTTTTTCAAAGTACATTATATTAATATATATTCTTTATTGCATTACAGCAGGAGGATTGCCCTTGGCTTAGCTCGGGAGTCGGAGCATGTGTGTGAAACAAATAAATATTTGTTAGAAAAGAAATGGGGAAAAAAGAAAGAAAAAACAAAATATATTCTCTTACATTCTGGTTTAGAAAATGCCATGTTCATTATCTGGCTACAAGGCTGGGTTCTAGAGAGTAGCCTTGAGATTGCTTGCTGAGAAATGCTTAGTGTGTTTCCCTAGGTTCCCCATATTGACTTGAATCCAGTTTCCTCCAGACATCACCTGATGGTAGGTGTTTTTCTAGTCTGCTATTGGGATACTCTCCTCGGGCAGTGTTTCCCCTATATGCATTTTCTTTTTATATACACTACCGTTCAAAAGTTTGGGGTCACTTAGAAATGTCCTTGTTTTAAAAGAAAAGCACATTTTTTTTGTCCATTAAAATAACATCAAATTGATCAGAAATACAGTGTAGACATTGTTAATGTTGTAAATGACTATTGTAGCTGGAAACGGCAGATTTTTTATGGAATATCTACATAGGCGTACCGAGGCCCATTATCAGCAACCATCACTCCTGTGTTCCAATGACACGTTGTGTTAGCTAATCTAAGTTTATAATTTTAAAAGGCTAATTGATCATTAGAAAACTATTTTACAATTATGTTAGCACAGCTGAAAACTGTTGTCTGATTAAAGAAGCAATAAACCTGGCCTTTAGACTAGTTGAGTACCTGGAGCATCAGCATTTGTGGGTTCGATGACAGGCTCAAAATGGCCAGAAACAAACTTTCTTCTGAAACTCGTCAGTTTATTCTTGTAATGAGAAATGAAGGCTATTCCATGCGTGAAATTGCCAAGAAACTGAAGATCTGGTACAACTGTGTACTACTCCCTTCACAGAACAGCGCAAACTGGCTCTAACCAGAATTGAAAGAGTGGGAGGCCCCGGTGCACAACTTAGCAAGAGGACAAGTACAGCCTCACATGTCCTTAACTGGTAGCTTCATTAAATAGTACCCGCAAAACTCTGGGATTCTGGCTTTCTAGGCAATTTGTAAAAGGGTTTTCTAATGATCAATTAGCATTTTAAAATGATAAACTTGGATTAGCTAACACAACGTGCCATTGGAACACAGGAGTGATGGTTGCTGATAATGAGCCTCTATACGCCTATGTAGATATTCCATTAAAAAAATTGCCGTTTCCAGCTACACTAATCATTTACAACATTAACAATGTCTAAACTGTATTTCTGATTCCATAAAAAAAATTGTAGTTTTCAGCTACACTAGTCATTTACAACATTAACAATGTCTACACTGTATTTCTGATCAATTTGATGTTATTTTAATGAACAGTGTTTTTTTGCATTTCTTTCAAAAACAAGGACATTTCTAAGTGACCCCAAACTTTTGAACGGTAGTGTATCATAATTTTTGGGATGATAAAATATTTTCAGCGTAAACTTAAATGACTAAAACCAGATATAATGTGTGTAGAAAAGATAATGGAGCAATATTTTTTTTGACTTAGATAATCTTTGAGGACTAACAATCACCAAAATAAAACTAGAATATAAAATTCCCAAAATGTCATGGCTTTGATTTTGTTATAGTTATCTGAGTCACTCAGATACCGTAAGAACATGGCATGAGCCATAGGAAATTATCTTTAAAACTGTAAAATGTTCTCTCCGCCCCATGGCAAAATTGCAGGAAATTTGCTTTAAAACAGCTAAATGTTGCTTCTGCGGCCAAGAGGAGGGCCTCTAAATCCACACCATTGGCCACGCCAACTACCCCCCCACATCTACTTAGCCACCGCTGCTGAAAAAAATCCTGGTGGAAACCCTGTCTGGTATTGGGACAAAAGAAAGGAGGAACATGCTGAAGTGTGATAATCCCTATGTGATACAGTGTGAGACAATATCATTGACCAGTGACTGTGGGAGAAAAAAAAATCAATTATACCGTAATACAATTTAAACAAGGATCCCTCCCACCCCAAAAAAAGATTGGATTATCGCAGTGATAAACCACCCAGCAGGTGTAGCAGTTTGGTTGAGGTTAGCGCTACCTGCTAGGAGCCAGTGCTTTCGGGCTGAGGTGGGTTGAGTGCTCCTGGGTTCAGGTCAATGGGCACTGAGGAGGAGTGTGATTATGAGCTTGAGGTAGAAGTTCCCCTCAACCACAGATCTAGGATCATATTACCCTTTCTCCAATTCTAACAAACAAGAGGGATGAGAAACGATCTGACCCAGTGTCAGCAGTTAGAACCAACTTCAAGGGCTGATTGGTTCCCAGCATGTATTGCCACGCCCCTCTGTTCATTGTCTGAGCCAATCAGAAGGGAGAGTTCATCCCTAGTTTGGTCTCAAACTGTAGCTTCTGTCTCTTCTGGTAGCGAACCCTCACCCTGCAGACAGAAGGAATGGACAGATCAACACATAAGAACAGTTTTTCACCCCACATGACTATCCCTTCCCTAATCCTCTTCTCTCAACCATTCGGTCATCTGCAATCTTCTGCCTTTCTCTCTCTCTCCCTCCTATCATACCACTCCTACTCTACTTGCATAGTTAAATAAAGGCTAAATAAAAATCCTTTCCCCTTCCTACTTCTCTCCTCCCCTCACCCTCCTCCATCTTACCGTATCTCGTGTAGTTTGACAGCCTCATTGAGCAGCACCACCACCAGGGAGGACAGGGAGACCAGTAGCCAGGCCAGCATGGGGATGTCCTTCAGGTCAAAGGTCAAATGTGCCAACCGGTCCTGCCACAGCTGGTAGTCCACCGTGGCCTGCACCAACTGACCCAGCAGACTGGAGGTGGGGAGGAAGGGCGGGGAAGACCGAACGAGTGAGAAAAGAGTATCAGTTAAAACAATCTTGCCAAAACAAGCTGAAACTTCTCTATTGCAGCTGCCCTTTAATACTGGTCAGAAACAGTTAGGCTGCACGCGCACACACACAAACACTTACACAACGGGGACAGTGAGGCACCACCAGGTGTTGCTGAAGGGGTTCTTCTTCCACAGCGGCTGAGAGCGATGGACATAGCTCAGAGAGATGACCACTGGGAAAGGAGGGCGAGAGAAATGGAAAGAAAATAAAACGTACATACATGAACCTTGGCTCTCTATATAGGGCCCTGGTCAAAAGTAGTGCACTATATAGGAAATAAGGTGCTATTTGGGATACAACCGGACTTGATAGATGCAGGGGTGAGAGTGACACAGAAAGCTCCTCCTGCCTCCCGGGTGGCGCAGTGGTCTAAGGCTGTGCCCCCAGAGACTCTGTGTTCGAGCCCAGGCTCTGTCGCAGCCGGCTGTGACCGGGAGGTCCATGGGGCGACGCACAATTGGCCTAGCGTCGTCCGGGTTAGGGAGGGTTTGGCCGGTAGGGATTTCCTTGTCTCATCGCGCACTAGCGACTCATGTGGCGGGCCGGGCGCAATACACGCTAACCAGGTCGCCAGGTGCACGGTGTTTCCTGCGACACATTGGTGCGGCTGGCTTCCGGGTTGAATGCACGCTGTGTTAAGAAGCAGTGCGGCTTGGTTGGGTTGTGTTTCGGAGGATGCATGGCTTTCGACCTTAGTCTCTCCCGAGCCCGTACGGGAGTTGTCGTGATGAGACAAGATAGTAACTACTAACAATTGAATACCCCCCCACCCCCCCAAAAATAAAGCTCCTCCTACCTGTGTGCAGGGCCAGGAACCCAGCCATGACTTTCTGAGTGAGCAGCAGGCCGTTGGACAGCTCCCTGAACCAATGGGGAGCGTCCTGAGCCGAACTGACCCTGAGGATATCACTACAGCTGATGGTGGTGTTCTCTGCCATGGTCAGGTTGTTGGCCCTCAGGCAGACCTCGTGCAGCGTGAAGCCAAAGCCCAGGAGGTAGGCACACACAGTCAGGCCAAACCTCAAAAGGAAACAACCCAGGAAGTAGTTCTGCGTCTGCAGGAAGTAGATATACACAAATCTAAATGTTAAAAGGAATGCCATGGTACACATGTCATGATTAAGATAGATAACACACATCTGATTCAGAACTAGAAGAGGTGAAGGGAGCATATTTGGAGTTGGCCAATCATGAAAATGAATATAAACTTAGCATAGTCTAACGCAGGGCTCTTCGACCCTGTTCCTGGAGAGCGCCCCTCCTGTAGGTTTTCACTCCGACCCGGTTCCTGGAGAGCTCCCCTCCTATAGGTTTTCACTCCGACCCTGTTCCTGGAGAGCTCCCCTCATGTAGGTTTTCACTCTGACCCTGTTCCTGGAGAGCTCCCCTCCTATAGGTTTTCACTCCGACCCTGTTCCTGGAGAGCTCCCCTCATGTAGGTTTTCACTCTGACCCTGTTCCTGGAGAGCTCCCCTCCTATAGGTTTTCACTTCAACCCCAGTTGTAACTAACCTGATTCAGTTTATCAACCAGCTAATTATTAGAATCAGGTATGCTAGATTAGGGTCGGATTGAAAACCTACAGGACGGTACCTCTCCAGGAACATGGTCAGAGTGAAAACCTACAGGACAGTAACTCTCCAGGAACAGGGTCAGAGTGAAAACCTACAGGACAGTAGCTCTCCAGGAACAGGGTCAGAGTGAAAACCTACAGGACAGTAGCTCTCCAGGAACAGGGTCAGAGTGAAAACCTACAGGACGGTAACTCTCCAGGAACATGGTCAGAGTGAAAACCTACAGGACAGTAACTCTCCAGGAACAGAGTCAGAGTGAAAACCTACAGGACGGTAACTCTCCAGGAACAGGGTCAGAATGAAAACCTACAGGACAGTAGCTCTCCAGGAACAGGGTCAGAGTGAAAACCTACAGGACAGTAGCTCTCCAGGAACAGGGTCAGAGTGAAAACCTACAGGACAGTAACTCTCCAGGAACAGAGTCAGAGTGAAAACCTACAGGACGGTAACTCTCCAGGAACAGGGTCAGAATGAAAACCTACAGGACAGTAGCTCTCCAGGAACAGGGTCAGAGTGAAAACCTACAGGACAGTAGCTCTCCAGGAACAGGGTCAGAGTGAAAACCTACAGGACCGTAACTCTCCAGGAACAGCCCTGGTCTAGTGTACAGTAATACGTCTAAAACCGGGCCGGTGTGGGTAAACTACAATACGTACCTTTCTGGGGATGGCATCTTGGTTCTTCCCCGTGGCCACGTTCATCACAGAACTTTCTGGTGGCTTTCCTAAGAACGACACACTGCCAACACAACACACATAGTTATCATGTGTAATGCTGCTCTACTATATAACATTTCAGTTTGAAACCCATTTGGTTAGTAACAGTGATACCTGAGCAGTGGACAGCTGAAACAGGACAGCCAGAGGATATCAGTGATGTTCATGGGAGGTGGGAGCTGGGCGAGGCAGGCCAGAAACTACACAACGGCAGGGAAACAAACAATACTTTCAGAAAATATTCAGCTAAAACTGTTGCATCCCTCAGCTCTTTTATTATAGAAAAAATAAATAGGCTGGTATGAGAAACTGGGGTGACAAAAAGAGCATTAGTATTTCAAGAATGCGAGGCTCAGGACAGTCATGTTCTCTCTCTCACCTGGATGAGGACCAGGGTCAGCTGACACTGCAATAGGAACAGGAAGCTCTTGCGGATGCCGTACGTAGTGTGACGCGCCTTGAAGGGAATCATACACGTAAAATAAATATATTGTATCTCTGTGTGCGTGCAAGTGTACGTGTCTCACCTGTTCTATGAGTTTGACCATGCTGACAGACTCCCCCTGGTGGAAGGTGACAGAACAGGCCAGGGTGTTGAGTTGACCAGAGAGACTGAGGGGAGACAGACCCTCCACCTCCCCGTTCAGGCCTGCTCCTGTCGCGTAGCCGAACGTCTCCCACGAACACCGCGACGGGTACAGGGGGTCCAGGGCGATGCTGGGGGAAGGACAGGTGGTTTTGTTGTTATTCATCTTTGTTTATGAGGAACGGTATTGTTGACTTCATAATTTCATTAATGCCTGAAGCAGTTGTGTTATCAGGTTGTAAGTGAATGTATGGACGCACATCTTAGACTATTTATAAATGAACTAGGCAACAGCTGCCGTGTTTGTGACAGGCGTTTGTTTCACGTGTACCTGAGGTCGCTCTGTAGGAAGAGGCAGCTGTTGCGGAAGTTGGCAGAGCTCCCCAGGCAGCACGTCACCTCTCTGTTCTCCTGCATGATCTTTATCATCTCACACATAGCTACACACACACAAAAAAAAGATTCAGAACAATCTCACACACGTACAATGAGCAAAAAATATGAATCTAACAATTTCTAAGATTTTACTGAGTTAGTTCAAATACGGGAATCAGTCAACTGAAATAAATTCATTAGGCCCTGATCTATGGATTTCACATTACTGGGAATACAGAAGGTAGGGTCGTGGATCAGAAAACTAGTCAGAATTTCGTTTGACCGCCATTTGCCTCATTCTTCACATTGAGTTGATCAGGCTGTTGATTGTGGCCTGTTGAATTTACCCCACTCCTCTTCAATGGCTGTGCCAAGTTGCTGGATATTGGCGGGAACTGGAACGCGGTCGTACACGTCAATCCAGAGTATCCCAAACATGCTCAATGGGTGACATGTCTGGTTAGCATGCAGGCTATGGAAGAACTGGGACATTTTCAGCTTCCTGGAGTCGCCTGCCCATACCATAATCCCACCATGGGGCACTCTGTTCACAACGTTGACATCAGCAATCTGCTCGCCCACAAGTTGTCATAAACGTGGTCTGCGGTTGTGAGGCCGGTTGGACGTATTGCCAAAGTCTCTAAAACAATGTTGAGGCGGCTTATGGTAGATAAATTAACATAACATTTTCAGATAACAGCTCTGGTGGACATTCCTGCAGTCAGCATGCCAAAAGCACACTCCCTCAAAACTTGATATCTGTGGCATTGTGTTGTGTGACAAAGCTGCATATTTTAGAGTGACCTTTTATTGTCCCTTGCACAAGGTGCACCCGTGTAATGATCATGCAGTTTAATCAGCTTCTTGATATGCCACACCTGTCAGGTGGATGGATTACCTTGGCAAAGGAGACATGCTCACTCACTGAGATGTAAACAAATTTGTGCAAAAAAATTCAGAGAAATAGGCTTTTTGTGCTTATGGAACATTTCGGGGATCTTTAATTTCAGCTCATGAAACATGGGACCAACACTTTACATGCATATTTTTGTTCAGTGTAGCTGTAACAAGCATAGCTACATTGCAAATAAATTATTGATATTGATAAAATAAACTTAAATACCATGATCAATTGATTTGTATATTAAAAACATAGTAATGTCTTTGTACCAAATACTAAGCATAGTATAAAGCAGAAAAGGTTGATTCATGTATGGGAAGTGAACTGTAATATGTTCTCACTTACTCTCTGGGGTACAGTCGGTGAAGAGAGGCACCAACAGAGGCACGTTGTCAATGTTCTTCAGGTGAGGACGAACCTGGTGGATACCACGAGGTAGCTTCGCCTGGAGGGGGGGGGGCGAGGGCGAGAAAGAAGGGTTAGCAAGAAACAGGTCACAAGTCACAGTTGAGAAGAGAAAACGAGAAGAAAAGAAAAGAGAAGGAAAGACAAACAGTATTTGTCCTGTACTCTGTTGCAGTCCTCCAGGAAGCTGGGAACATCAGCAGTCTCCTCCTCTGGTAACAACGGCCCTTCTGCCTCATCTCGGGAGTCTTGGTGCAGGTCATCATGCAGGGAGTCCTGGCCTGGGCTGTTGGGGGCACCGTCACAGGGACTGTCCCTGTTTGGGGTCAGAGAGATGTGACAGTTCCACCCTGTCTCCAGGCCCATCTTCTCTGCAAACACCTTACACATACACAGGAGAAACAGACAGACAGGCAGATTGTCACCATTGTCATCAGCTTTGCCGTCACAAACATCTCAGAAAACACACCGTACTGCACCACATCGTCACCACCACAAACATCTCAGCAAACACACCGACCTTGCTGCGTAGTTCGTCCTCCATGGAGAAGTAGACGAAGCGTATGCAGGCGGTGACCAGAGCGTCTATGAGCCTGACGGTGTCCAGACGAGCCTGGAACTGGGATGACACCATTCCCATGAAGATCTGACCACTCAGAGCCTGAACACAGTCATCCTTCTCCACACCTTCTCCTATACCCTCTATGGAGAGATGTCAGGGGAGAGAGAGAGAAAGGAGGGGGACAAGACATGAAAATAAATATAAGCAAAAGTCACACGAAGGTACAACACAAAACACATTGTAAGTGTAGCTGCATCATCCTCTCTTCCCACCCTCTCCCCTCGCACCACCCTCTCCACTCGCCCCACCCTCTCCACTCGCCCCACCCTCTCCACTCGCCCCACCCTCTCCACTCCTCCCTTACCATCAGAGCTCCAGGAGTTCCTGCGGGAGTCGTATTTGATAGGGGTGGTGGAGGGCAGTTCTACCCCAGAGAAGAGGTTGGGTCCGGGGGCTAGCTCCACACATTTCCCATTGAGCTGGTTGGACAGGGACACCTGCATGGGCTTGTAGGCAAAGGCAGAGCAGTAGCCCGACAGACAGGCACGCTGGTAGAAGTCCAGAACTTTCTTCCTGTAGGGGGGTAGCCATATAAAGAGTGAATAATGCATGAAGGCCTTTATGTTTATTGTGGTATACGCAGAATTCTATATAATTCCAATGCAAGAACCCCCCAAAATTGTGCCCAGTCACTGATATCAGCAGCCCCCTTAGCCACGTTATCCTGGTGCCGGGTCTGCTCATTATGTTATTATAAGGCTGCGATAAGACTACATAAGGCTGCGATAAGACTACATAAGGCTGCAATAAGACTACATAAGGCTGCAATAAGACTACATAAGGCTGCAATAAGGCTGTGATAAGACGACATAAGGCTGCAATAAGGCTGTGATAAGACTACATAAGGCTGCAATAAGGCTGTGATAAGACTACATAAGGCTGCTATAAGGCTGTGATAAGACTACATAAGGCTGCAATAAGGTTGTCATCAGGCTGCTCTGACCTGTCGGAGCCAGAGAGGGGATAGATGTCGGATCCGTCCCAGACATCAGTGCAGGCCTCCAGGATGAGGTCAGCTGAGCCGTGAGACAACATCTGGACGTTATCTAGGGGTGAGAGGTCAGGGGTCACAGAGGTGCAACAAAACAATTCCAAGAAAGAGGTCAAGGCTAAAGAAGAGGGTAAGAGACGGAGAGAGCGAGTGTGAAACCAGAGAGATGGAGTGAAAGTGAGCGAAGGGGAAGAAAGACAAAGAATAAAAGAGCTATAGAGAAAGAAAACGCTAGCTATTCTCACTGGAAGAGGAGTCTCTGATGAAGAGGGAGATGAGGTGGCTGATGGGAGGTTGTCTCTTGGTGAAGTTGTGTAGGCGTCGAGGGACAGACTCCTTGGCCTTCTCCCCACAGGGCAGCTGGTACAGAGCCAGGTGGTTCTCCTGTTTGAACAGCTCCCTCGCCCCGGGAGTGAACCCTGAGAAACACACGGGAAGAAAAATAATGAAATAGAAGGGGTCAAGTTGTGTGTGTATGCATGCATGCGTGCGTACGTGTGCATCTCTTCCCTTCCTTCTCCTCACCTATAAGCCTGGACAGCTCACACAGTCCCCAGGGCACGTGGACAGGCAGCACGGCCCCGTGGCTTTCCTGCAGCGCCAGGTTACTGAGGTGGTCGGAGAAGCGGCAGAGCTGCTGGGTGACGCTGGCGTTGCACAGGTTGAGCAGGATGTTGAGGCCCAGGGGCTTGAGGCTGGGCAGGTGGCACTGCCAGCCCTGCTCGTCGAACTGGATACTCACCGGGTTCTGCTGGTCCTGAGACAGACTCAGCATCTCCAGGTGGTAGTCACACACGTAGTCCTCCGCGTCATTGTCACAGCAACCCACCATGTCCTGAGAGAGGGGTGGCGAGAGAGAGACAGGGGAAAAAGGAGGGGAATGAATGCTGTGCAGTAAGATAGTGATGACAAGAGATTGATTGATATATTGTGTGTGTGTGAACGCGCACCTTACCTGTTCAGGGCCCTGGTCCCCTCCCTCGGTGTTGTGGCTGAAGCTGACATTAGATCCCGAGGGGTGTTTGGTGCGTGTCTCCTGCGCCTGCCGCCGAGGCTGAACTGTGTCTTCGGAACGGCCGGTGTCATGTGAAGTCTCACTGGGCTCATGCCCGCCCCCCATCCCATCCATCACTGGCATACACAGCAGAGCCTCCCCCTCCTGGGTCTGACAGATAGGAAGACCAGCCAAATCAGACTTTCAATCACTGAAAAGATTCTATCAACTGTCAAAGCGTGTCTCAGTCACTACCTCAGACGCTTTAAAGGAAATAGATCATGGTCTCACGTCAGATAACGCGACGGTCGTGTCGCGTTAGAACGACTCCATCTGACGGAAGACAATGGAAACTAGATACTAAAAAAGAGAGCAATTCTATCATCATTGACGTTCTATATTCTAGTACTACAGGTTTAAAATGTCACTTACAGGACCTCGTAGACAATAAGAGCCCTTATAGGTAACCGAACGATACATCTGATTTTAGTGGGCAAAGAACAGGAGAAGATGAAGAGCAATTGATGAAAAAGTAGCAATCTACAGACGTATACCCCCCCCCCCACCCCAAATACACACCTTCTTGTCTACTCAAAACACAAACACGCACCTCGTCACGGTCATCGTCGGGCTCCATGCGGCAGAAGGAGTTGACAGACAGGTCGTCTCGCAGGTCTTGCTGACTGTCGCTGTGAGGCGGCTCCACGCGACCACTGAAGAACAACACGGTCTCTGGACTGGGGTTAGGCCAGGATAATACACCCTGTTTGTCCACACAACACAACACCTGGCGAGAGAGAGAGAAGAGTTATACCCGTGTTCATTTCGACGGCGAAAATATTCATCAAACACCTGCATTGCAGTGGCAATTGACAGGACGATAACAGATAACAGTCCTCAACTGGCAGCTTCATTAAATAGTACCCACAAAACACCAGTCTCAATGTCAACAGTGAAGCGGCGACTCCGGGATGCTGGCCTTCTAGGCAGGGTTCCTCTGTCCAGTGTCTGTGCTCTTTTGCACATCTTAATCTTTTCTTCTTATTAGCCAGTCTGAGATATGGCTTTTTCTTTGTATCTCTGCCTAGAAGGCCAGCATCCCAGAGTCGCCTCTTCACTGTTGACATTGAGACTGGTGTATTGCGGGTACTATTTAATGAAGCTGCCAGGTGAGAACTTTTGAGACCGTCTGTTTCTCAAACTAGACACTAATGTACTTGTCATCTTGCTCAGTTGTGCACCGGGGCCTCTAACTCCTCTTTCTATTCTGGATAGAGCCAGTTTGCGCTGTTCTGTGAAGGGAGTAGTACACAGTGTTGTACCAGACTATTGTGGAGGACTTAATTCTTCTGCTGCCGCGGATATAGCTGGGATGATGCTGGGCAAAAGGCCCAAAAAACTATACAGACAATGACTTCATCAAACAAGACTATTTCACGACGCATCAGTGACGTGGCAGGAGATGTTTTGAAACAATTACTGCTTCGCCTACAAGCCAGTGAATTCTATGCGTTACAGCTGGATGAGTCAACAGACGTGGCAGCCGGGCACAGGTCCTGATATCCATTACGTTTATGGGGGTCAATTAAGGAAGACATCCTCTTCTGGAAACCAGGACAACAGGAGAGTATATATTTAAAGTACTGGACAGCTTTGTGACATCCAATGGACTTTGGTGGTCAAGATGTGTTGGTATCTGTACTGATGGCACAAAAGCCAAAACAGGGAGACATGGGAGTGGTAACGCGCGTGCAAGCAGTTGCTCCCGACGCCACTTGGGTACACTGCAGCATCCACCGAGAGGCTCTTGCTGCTAAGGGAATGCCAGAGAGCTTGAAAGACGTTTTGGACACTACAGTGAAAATGGTTAACTTTGTTAAAGCAAGGCCCCTGAACTCTAATGTATTTTCTACACTATGCAATGATATGTGCAGCGACCATGTAACACAAGTGCGCTGGTTATCAAGGGGCAAAGTATAATAAAAAATAAATAAATTGAGAGACGAGCTTAAAGTTCTTACTGACCATCATTTTCACTTGTCTGACCGCTTGCATGATGATGAGTTTCTCACACGACTTGGCCTATCTGGGTGATGTTTTTTCTCACCTGAATGACCTGAATCTAGGATTACATTTTCCATTGTCCGCCTGTGACCTACCATTAGTGATCACCAGCCCCTAGAATCAAAATGTTTATTTTACAAAACGTTTAGGCTACTAATTTGGAGAAGCTTAGTTACCGTGACTAGACAGTCACAAGGAATTTGACTACTTACGACAAAACTTAGATTATAATATAGCTACAGCATGTCAAGGGGCAGGGCTCCAGACTATGACCCTTTAGTAGCATTTTGTGACCTTTTGACTTGGCTGTACGAGTAAAACTATTTATTTAGTCTCATCAGTGCGATCTGAACATTCATTATAATGGTCACCTCACTCAAATGTCTCAAAACTTGATTTGGTCAAACAGTAAAGTGCATTATCTTCATGACTCCTGTAATGAAAGTGTCTGCCCAGCCCATGGGCCTGTTTCGCTGGGACCTGCTGCTGTGATGAGCGAGCCACTCTCCCAGAGATAAAAAAAAAAAAAAGGCTCGTGATTGTATAACATTTCAAAATCCATTTGTGACAAATACATAGCTCTGGAAGCAACTGTTGTTCTCAGCTTTCTGTGGGTATAATTTTAAATTTGTCATATCTTAATCTTGAGCTCAATAGCAACTATTTTACAACCAAGATATTTGATATGGCTTTTAGATCATAGCGTATGAAATATGCACTTGCAATGGCCGATGCACAAGGTAGCAGGAAATGCAACAGGTTTTTTTTTTTGGGGGGGGGGGGGGGGGGGATTAGCTCCAAAATAATTTTGCCTTTGATATTAGTGCACATAAAGATCAGGGTTTCCTTAGCCAGAAATAGCCGGCTTTTGGCCAATATTTATTTTGTTGAGAAGACAATACATAAAATTGTAGCCAGCCAATTGTCGGGGAGAAGGAAAAATCCCATCGCAAAATAATGCTTTTTTTTAGCCTATTCATTGATGGAAATACCTGTCTTTGTAAATACATTTGACTGGTCAAACTTATCGGTATATAAGTTAATTTGCATAATTGAGTAGAATTAAATTGGCACGTGTACAGTATATTCGTTATTTATCTTATTTGTGCGCATACAGCATTCAGATGGGGCTCCCGCGTGGTGCAACAGTCTAAGGCATTGAATCTCTGTGCTAGAGGCATCACTACAGACACTGGTTCGATTCAAGGCTGTATCACAACCTGCCGTGATTGGGAGTCCCATAGGACGGCGCACAATTGGCCCAGTGTCGTCCGGGTTAGGGTTTGGCGGGGGGAGGCCGTCATTGTAATTAAGAATTTGTTCTTAACGAACTTGCCCAGTTAAATAAAGGTTCTCTCTCTCTATATATATATATATATTTTTTTTTTACAGATAAGAGCATTTAATACATATTATGAGGCATGTCTTACCATGCTTCAAAGTTGCCTATCAGATCTCCTCTTTCTACATTTCTACCAGATATCTCTGTCACATGAAAACGTCTGACAATGTTGTTTCCCACTAATTCTATTAAGGAATGAACATTCACGAGTAGCCTAATGCCTTGCGCGCATTGCTGTGCATAGAATGTCAAGAAATAATACTTCCAACACTTTAAGCTAAATGTTCTGATCTGTTGCGCTTACCTTTTTTTAAATGTAGCTTAGGTCTACTGGTTGAATTTGGGATCTGTCCTCCCACAACTGTTCCAGAGTCTGTTTGGAATAGGCTATTTCTTTCTCGACTAGCTGACCAATAGAATAGGTCAACTTTTCTACTATGGGTGAACAGTAGATTGACAGGCTAGGTATTTTGCTGCTCGTTACTTGTCTCGTTGGCTGAGGAAAAGTAAATGTGGACAGTTAATATAACATCTTCAAAGTGCACATCAGAATTCGGTAATGTTCTGTCATTCTGAGCACCATGGGTAGCGGGCCAAATCAGGTTACACACCCAATGTCTATCGGCCTGGGTTATGTTCTGTCATTCTGAGCACCATGGGTAGCGGGCCAAATCAGGTTACACACCCAATGTCTATCGGCCTGGGTTATGTTCTGTCATTCTGAGCACCATGGGTAGCGGGCCAAATCAGGTTACACACCCAATGTCTATCGGCCTGGGTAATGTTCTGTCATTCTGAGCACCATGGGTAGCGGGCCAAATCAGGTTACACACCCAATGTCTATCGGCCTGGGTTATGTTCTGTCATTCTGAGCACCATGGGTAGCGGGCCAAATCAGGTTACACACCCAATGTCTATCGGCCTGGGTAATGTTCTGTCATTCTGAGCACCATGGGTAGCGGGCCAAATCAGGTTACACACCCAATGTCTATCGGCCTGGGTAATGTTCCGGGTCAAATGTCCCGCGCCACATTTTCCTAATGCAGACCCTGATAAAGCTGGAAGCAAATTCATCTCCATTGAACAAAATTCATAAAATTCTGGAACCCTATTTTAAAATTCTAATATAACAATACCTTTTCAACCAACAATTCATGACAATCACTGGATTAGGTTGTACATCAAAACATACTGGGTTATGCTGTCTGGACATGTCAGATGAAAATATATTTATTGAAAAGCATACCATCTCAGTAGTCTATTACATAGTCAAAAGCACTATGAATGACTTTATTGAAGTGATAAAAAAAATAATTATATCGTGTGACACCACAGAAAATAATTGGTGCGACCAAATCATGGGCTGGTGACACCAATTGAAAAAGTCAGTGGCAACAGTGTCACCAAGAGAACATGTTAGTTTGGAGCCCTGTCAAGGGGTGTGATTTTTTTATCAGCTGCAGAGTAATGTGTTCTTCTGCCAATTTGGCTGTTGTGAAGAGAATCCGATACGATATTTTTCTCCCCAATTTCGTCACATTCAATTGGTTGTCTTGTCCCATTGATGCAACTCCCGTACGGACTCGGGAGAGGCGAAGGTCGTGCATCCTCTAAAACACAACCCCGCCAAGCCACACTGCTTCTTGACACACTGCACGCTTAACCCGGAAGCCAGGTGCACCAATGTGTCGGAGGAAACACTGTACACCTGGTGACCGTTGTCAGCGTGCACGCTAGAGCGCGATGGGACAAGGGCATCCCGGCCGGCCAAACACTCCCCTAACCCGGACGACGCTGGGCCAATTGTGCTTCGCCTCATGGGTCTCCCAGGCGGGACCTGCTGCGACACAGCCCTGTATCGAACCAGGATCTGTAGTAACGCAGATAGCACTGCGATGCAGTGCCTTAGATCGCTGAAGCACTCGCAATAGGATGTTACAGAGAAAAATATGTCGGCAGGGTGGGAAACATTTATTTGATTGTTTTCGTACCTATAACCCCCTCTGAATTTTTTTTTTACTAAACTAAATAGACAAAATAATTGTGCCAAAAGAGAGTGCCAAAATGAACACTGTTATATAAACACACTGAAGAACAACACTGTCTCCGGACTGGGGTTAGGCAGAATAATATACCATGAATTGTCAATACAACACTGTGTGTGTGTGTGTGTGTGTGTGTGTGTGTGTGAGACGCACACGTACAAACTAGTACTTACAGTGACAGAGCCGAGTGTGTGTAGCAGGCTGGAGGTGTAGCAGAGAGTCTGGGATTCTCCCCTCAGCACTCCCACCAGGTGTCTCCACACACACCGCAGCATCTCCTGCACACACACAGTTACGCTACATCACATTTACACCCACTACTGGAAAAAAAGATAAACAAGTCATAGTTGACTAAATTTTACGTTTGTCAGACATTATAAGAACGCAAAACTGGTCTGATGTTGAAAGGAGTGCCCAACCCTCAACATTGCTTGTGTAGATCGCAATCCGAAAAGAATGGTGAAGATTAAACGCAGGAAGACTGTCATTACACTCCTCAATCAAAAAACCTGCTGAAATTCCAAAGCCTATGAACACTATTGACATATTGAAATCCATAATGTCTTCAAAAAGTCAAGACTTGCTGCTAAGGCGATTGAGTCGAGCTGCTACCATAGTATGGGAGGACAGACTGCAGAATTACAGACTGCAGGGTTAGATGAAGCACATGAAATAGCCTTTATGCTCGGTTGCAGTCAGTAGCATCTATTCTACAGCATATATTCTACTAGCTATATACTAATGGTGGGAAAAGTGGGAAAATAAATAATCTCAAGAACACCTCAAACTTTCCCAAAAGGTTTTGGAACCTCAATGCGAGTAAAACACAGCATTGGTAGACGTCCTTTAGATGTCTTGAGTCTGACCGTACACTCTCAGATGCTTCCTTTCCTTAACTCCTTTCCTTAACTCCTTTCCTCATGAAATCATATTGCGCCCACCAATTAGGTCCTTTTCAGATTAGTGTTCATCAAGTAAGGCACTTGAGGAAAGGAGGGTGTTTTGAGAGTAAAAGGAGACAGCTAGAGGGGCTGATTTCCCCATCATGCATTACAAGCAGGCTCAGGGTAGGGGCCAATCCAGAACCAAGCTCAAGCCCTTCCCCTTCTAGCGGGGAGGGTGCTGGGGGTTAGTTCATGACTGGGCCAATATGTCAGTAGCGCAGCAGGGGTTGGTGGGGACTGGGGTTCGTGGGTGTCGAAGCGTTACGTGATCAGGTGAAGAAATGGTATGATGACAAATTACCAAAACAAGATTAGTCAAATTTGCCCTCCCATCAGGGAAGATCTGATTGGCTGACAAATAGAACTGATAAAAAGATATCGTCATGCCAGATGAAGAAAATCAACAAAATAAGAGAAACAATGCAAAACTAAATACATGATTGTAGTACTAAACTCGAACAACAAAAGGAAATACGTGAGGGCGTGAGCTGCGTACAGGGTTTCATGGTGGGCGGTGCAGTGGCGAGAGCGGGCAGCGTGAGGACAGGGGGAGGGCGAGGGAGCTGAGAGTTGAGAGTTTATACCTGGGAGGACACCACTTCAGTATAGCTGCTTAGAGTGTCCTCAGAGAACTTAGCAAGCTGGGGTGAGAGAAGAGGCTAGTTAAACCACACAGGAGCCTCTCTGTCTCTCACATGGCACGCAAGTGTGTGTACGCGCGTGTCTCACCAGGCCAGTAGGAGAAGCTCTGCTGGACTCAGCCAGGACACTAGCCTCTCCATAGGCATTGACCAGCACCCACATGACAGGAAACAGCAGGGGAAGGATGGGCAGCACTCCCATCAGCTGGAATACACAAAACACTTACTACAATAAGGAGAATCTACTATATCTTATTGCACATTGTAGTGGAAATTTCCTGTATTACCAAATCACAAGAGAGCAAACCACACACAAGACAGAGTTATCATAAAGTCCATCTTTAATTATATGAGCTCCATCACAACCCTGTGACTCTCAGATCAACTCAGTGTCTATAAATGAATTCTCTGAGAGTCCTTACACATTGCAACTGAGATCCTTTATAGCAAAGACACACATTTGCCAGACAGCAAATTATCGTTCAGCTTTGGTCTCCTAAACTATGTTCTTATCTCGCTCTTGGTACCACTCAGAAACAAAAACACTACCTCTTCCAATGGCATATATCAAATACACCCCCTCCTGGACAAGATCACAGAGAGACAGTGACTGGCACACAGACATTGTGGAGCCAAGAGATAATTGGTTCCCCCTCAACCATCCCTTCACATGGTTTAAAAGATCTGTTTACACATGACACATTCACAGATAAGACTAACCAGACCTCTCCCCTCTCTGGGCCCACGTAACTTTGCCCACATAAGCATGCTATAAAATGAATAAAACATCTTATTTATAAATGTTAACTAAATAATTCTGATTCTGCCAGGACAACATCATCTCTGGATGAGATTCTGTCCCCACAGGTTAAGCCTACCCTGACATATCATGTATGAAAAATAAGGAGAAGAGGCACGACCAAGAAAATGTGTCGAGTCTCCATACCTGCAGCTGGATGAAGTTGAAGCGCCCAGGAGTGAGGCCGGGGGCGCCGCAGAAATACCGCACCGTATTCACGACCAAGAACGCCACCTATAGGAGGAGAGGCGTGACATATGAGGGACCGCATCCAGTAGATATAAAGAATTAACTGTGCATCTGTGCGCGTGTGTGTACGCTTGTGTCTCACCAGTACTATAGGGCAGGCGAACTTGGCCATGATCGACTGCACGGTGAACCTCTCATTATCCAGGGCTGTGATTGGTCGAGACAGAGCCAGGTCAAGACTGTTCCTGTGCAGTACAGAGTGGAATTCAGCCAGGGGTGTCAGTCATTTTATAAAACTTTATGGGACAGTTTACTGGACCCATGCAGATCAAGCCTAATCCTGGAGAGAAAAGCATGTTTAGTTCAAGCGTAGGCTTAATCTGGGTATGGGAGACTGCTTAAAAAGTGACCATTTCAGGCTTCCCTCGACTCTAGTTCCATGATTTGCGCAAACTTTATACTTGAGTTCAATTTTTGGACCTTCTCCAATAAGAATAAACTTCATTTGTATAGCACTTCTCAATGTAAATAACAAAATGCTTCACATCATAAAATAACCAAATAAAAGCACTAACAAAGAAACAAAGACGGGAGAAAGGAGAAGAAAGATGGCTCCTCCTCCTCCGCAAAACTAGCTAGTGGTGAACTGTTACCTCAAACTCGTTCACCTCACCAGTCAAGTCAGACGGTCCAGCCTCAAAGGTGGACTTGAGGGGAAGCATTACCAACCTGACGCTGTCGAGGATAGGGGTGCGGACCACCCTGAAGAGGCGGTGCTGCTGGGGGCTCTGGGGAACCCTCTTCTGGTCCCCCCGGGGGGAGGGAGGAGGGGAGAGAGGTGGGAAAAGGTCACCTGGCTCCAGAACTATATGCTCATCATCCTAGAGAAAGGAGATGTAGAGGACACAGGGAGTGAATACAGGTGAGAGACATACACATATCTCATCCTTGATTTTGTATTTATTATGATCCCCATTTCCTGGGATCCAGCTAAATTAAGGCAGTTATACAATTTTTTTTAAACATTAGAATACATTTCACAACACATTGTGTTCCCTCATGCCACTACTCTACTACCACATACAGTGCCTTGCGAAAGTATTCGGCCCCCTTGAACTTTGCGACCTTTTGCCACATTTCAGGCTTCAAACATAAAGATATAAAACTATATTTTTTTGTGAAGAATCAACAACAAGTGGGACACAATCATGAAGTGGAACGACATTTATTGGATATTTCAAACTTTTTTAACAAATCAAAAACTGAAAAATTGGGCGTGCAAAATTATTCAGCCCCCTTAAGTTAATACTTTGTAGCGCCACCTTTTGCTGCGATTACAGCTGTAAGTCGCTTGGGGTATGTCTCTATCAGTTTTGCACATCGAGAGACTGACATTTTTTCCCATTCCTCCTTGCAAAACAGCTCGAGCTCAGTGAGGTTGGATGGAGAGCATTTGTGAACAGCAGTTTTCAGTTCTTTCCACAGATTCTCGATTGGATTCAGGTCTGGACTTTGACTTGGCCATTCTAACACCTGGATATGTTTATTTTTGAACCATTCCATTGTAGATTTTGCTTTATGTTTTGGATCATTGTCTTGTTGGAAGACAAATCTCCGTCCCAGTCTCAGGTCTTTTGCAGACTCCATCAGGTTTTCTTCAAGAATGGTCCTGTATTTTGCTCCATCCATCTTCCCATCAATTTTAACCATCTTCCCTGTCCCTGCAGAAGAAAAGCAGGCCCAAACCATGATGCTGCCGCCACCATGTTTGACAGTGGGGATGGTGTGTTCAGCTGTGTTGCTTTTACGCCAAACATAATGTTTTGCATTGTTGCCAAAAAGTTCAATTTTGGTTTCATCTGACCAGAGCACCTTCTTCAACATGTTTGGTGTGTCTCCCAGGTGGCTTGTGGCAAACTTTAAACAACACTTTTTATGGATATCTTTAAGAAATGGCTTTCTTCTTGCCACTATTCCATAAAAGGCCAGATTTGTGCAATATACGACTGATTGTTGTCCTATGGACAGAGTCTCCCACCTCAGCTGTAGATCTCTGCAGTTCATCCAGAGTGATCATGGGCCTCTTGGCTGCATCTCTGATCAGTCTTCTCCTTGTATGAGCTGAAAGTTTAGAGGGACGGCCAGGTCTTGGTAGATTTGCAGTGGTCTGATACTCCTTCCATTTCAATATTATCGCTTGCACAGTGCTCCTTGGGATGTTTAAAGCTTGGGAAATCTTTTTGTATCCAAATCCGGCTTTAAACTTCTTCACAACAGTATCTCGGACCTGCCTGGTGTGTTCCTTGTTCTTCATGATGCTCTCTGCGCTTTTAACGGCCCTCTGAGACTATCACAGTGCAGGTGCATTTATACGGAGACTTGATTACACACAGGTGGATTGTATTTATCATCATTAGTCATTTAGGTCAACATTGGATCATTCAGAGATCCTCACTGAACTTCTGGAGAGAGTTTGCTGCACTGAAAGTAAAGGGGCTGAATAATTTTGCACGCCCAATTTTTCAGTTTTTGATTTGTTAAAAAAGTTTGAAATATCCAATAAATGTCGTTCCACTTCATGATTGTGTCCCACTTGTTGTTGATTCTTCACAAAAAAATACAGTTTTATATCTTTATGTTTGAAGCCTGAAATGTGGCAAAAGGTCGCAAAGTTCAAGGGGGCCGAATACTTTCGCAAGGCACTGTATCTATAATACAAAATCCATGTGTACGTGTGTGTATAGTGCGTATGTTATCATGTGTAGGCAGTCATTGTAAATAAGAATTTGATCTGAACTCACTTGCCTAGTTAAATAAAGGTTATATTAAAATGTGTGTGTATGCATGTGTCTGTGCGTCACAGTCCCCACTGTTCCATAAGGTGTATTTTGATTTGTTTTAAAAAAAAATCTAATTTTACTGCTTGCATGAGTTATCTGACGTGGGATAGAGTTCCATGTAGTCATGGCTCTATGTAGTACTGTGCTGGACTTAGGGATTGTGAAGAGACCTCTGGTGGCATGTCTTGTGTGGTATGCATGGGAGTCCGAGCTGTGTGCTAGTTTAAAAACAGACAGCTCGGTGCATTCAGCTTGTCAATCAATACCTTTCACAAAATACAAGTAGTGATGAAGTCAATCTCTCTTCTACTCCCGAGCCAGGAGAAGAAAACAAATGACTGATGTCTGAGGAAAGCAAAGCCCTCCTCTCCCGGTCTAAGTGCTATGATGTCTCTCTCTACCCATCCTCTCCTCCCTCCATCCCTCTTTTTCCACCCTCTTCACCCCTCTCGTTGTACCTTGATGCCTCTGAGGGAAGCGAAGGCCTCCTTTCCTGGCCGTAGTGCTATGACGTCTCCCTCCACCAGTAGGGACACAGGCAGGTTGACCAGCTTGGAGTCGCGGTAGGCCCAGTGGAGCGACCAGGAGGGGGAGGAGGGGGTGTACAGGTCAGGGTAGAGGGAGGGAGACCACCTCACCCCATTACCCAAATCTGCCCATCCCGACAGGTAGTCTGGAGGAGGGAGAGAGTGCAGAGGGTAAAAGATCGGATCACAAAACAAAAATGGTGGAAACTTGCCAACCTCAAGTAAAGTAGTGTTTATTTCACGATGTTTTCCCTCCAACTGTCCTAATGTCAACTATTCTCCTCTATATCTCCTCCCTCCATCCCAATCTCTGCTCTTCCGCTCACCGTTGAGCTGATTGATGATGCTGTTGAGCCGGTGCACCATCTCAGTCCTCCTCAGCCTCTGCTGTCGACCAATCAGCATGAAGCTCAGCGTGAAGAGCAGGAGGAGGGCTGCAGCGTTCACCAACTCGATCCCAGAACTAGAGAGAGGGGAGGAGGAGCGAGGTGTCAAAATTGACATATTTCACTGACTGTTTTGTCTTCCTGGGTTTCACAACCTTAGTTCACCTTGAAGTATCTCTGACAGGAATATTTGGGTAGCCGTGACAGAGGAGCCGTCTAACTAATAAACACTAAGGCCGGCAGAATAGCCCTATATTCGTGTAACCGACCGGTTATGGATGAAGAGCATCATGAAAATAAAATAACCGTAAAAAAAAAAAAAAATGAAACGAACAGCTGACTGAAGACCAGACCGCCAGGAATTCGTGAGGTTGAGGTCTGTTTCTGCAGTAACATGGACTCTTAACGTGAAACTGTTGCTCCTTGCTGAACTTTGTTTTACTGCGTGTTGTAGCCTTGTAGTCTTCGGTTGCCTAGGCCAGTGTTTCCCCAACTCTGGTCCTCGGGGACCCTAAAATAGTACATTTTTATGTTGTGGACAAGCACACCGGATTCTACTTGTCAACTAATCATCAAACCCTTGACAAGTTGAATCGGGTGTTTTTGTCCGGTGCTTACAATGTGTGTGTACGAGGAACTCGAGGAACGGAGTTGGGAAACACTGTCCTAGGCAATGCCCCTCTCCCTTTGGCAGCAGCACACATAGAAAAGAATGAATAAAACAGGCTTGGAAGCTCTAACCCTGGCAATTTGACACAATGGCTGCCTGGTATTATGATGCAATAACTTCCATGGGAATGTAGAATGTTCATTCAAGTGATAACCGAAGTAATGCAATGGAATGTACTTTTTGTATATACAGTTGAATCAACAAGTCACAGCACATATTGAGGTGCATCGCATTAACACACTTCTTGCTATTACTTCCTGCTTCGCTCTCGTGGGTTCACTCGGCAATGGCCACCAGTCCACCCATTATGCCACAACGGACTTGAATGGGGACGCCGGTTCTATTCCTATGGCAGCACAAGCAATCAGGGGCGGAAGAGGAGAAAATGTGTCTTAAAAAAAACAGTAACACTTTCCTTGACACCCAGCGTCATAATGATCATACAGCTGACATAACCAGTAATATGGTCATAACACATAACACACTGGCATATATTGTGTTATTTTATGGCTGGTTATGAAACCTACATAAGAGTGTGAAAACCCACAAAGCAAGGCAAAACACTCCATTACACCATAAACATACTGTTGACAGGTATGCCATGTTAAATATATACGTTTATCATATTACATTTTCATTGTAATTGCACACACATTGATGTCAGACATGCACCTACCCCCAATGCTCTGTTGCTGATGACTGGGATGAATGCAGGAGCAGATATCAGGAGCGGGACAAAGACACCCTCTTTTTTGACTGACGGCTGACATAAGGGCATGTACGTGATAGTAATCTAAGCCAGATTGGCCTATGATGGTTATAATGCTTCTTAACAGGGTCATAAAGTGTATTTTCTACAAGTTATTTCAAAATATGATTACAAAAAAAACATGACTAAAGAATTCATTACAACAAAGGATGTAAGAAAAAAAAACATTCAAATGAAAGGAAACTGCTTGGCAGGGAAAAAACTCATTTGAATAAATGCGGGTTTTTGACAATTGTGTGTGTGTGTCATAACCAGACATAAAATAACACAATATGCCGCAACAGATGTAAATACAGTGCATTCGAAAGGTATTCAGACCCCTTCACCTTCTCCACATTTTGTTACATTACAGTCTTATTCTAAAATGGATGAAATCAATAATTTCCCTCAATCTATACACAAAGTGTATATGACAGAGTGAAATCAGGTTCAAAATGTGTTTTTTTTTTCAAATGTATTAAAAATAAACAGAAATACCTTATTTACATAAGTCTTCAGACCCTATTGCTATGAGACTCGACATTGAGCTCAGGTGCATCCTGTTTCCATTGATCATCTTGAGATGTTTCTACAACTTGATTGGAGTCCACCCGTAGTAAATTCAATTGATTGGACATGATTTGGAAAGACACACACCTGTCTATATAAGGTCCCACAGTTGACAGTGCATATCAGAGCTAAGACCAAGCAATGAGGTCGAAGGAATTGTCCGCAGGGCTCCGAGACAGGATTGTGTAGAGGCAAAGATCTGGGGAAGGGTAAGAAAAAATGGCCAGACAGAAGCCACTCCACAGTAAAACGCATGACAGCCCGCTTGGAGTTTGCCAAAAAGCACCTTAAGGCCTCTGACCATGAGAAATAAGATTCTCTGGTCTGATGAAACCAAGAATGAACTCTTTGGCCTGAATGACAAGAGTCACATCTGGAGGAAACCAGGCACCGCTAATCACCTGACCAATACCATCACTACAGTGAAGCATGGTGGTGGCAGCATGATGCTGTGGGGATATTTTTCAGCGAAAGGGACTGGGAGACCAGTCAGGATCGAGGGAAAGATGAACGGAGCAAAGTACAGAGAGATCCTTGATGAAAACCTGCTCCAGAGCACTCATGACCTCAGACTGGGGCGAAGGTTCACCTTAAAACAGGACAACGACCCTAAGCACAAAGCCAAGACAACTCAGGAGTGACTTCGGGAGAAGTCTCTGAATGTCCTTGAGTGGACCAGCCAGAGCCCAGACTTGAACCCGATCTAACATCTCTGGAGAGACCTGAAAATAGCTGTGCAGCAACTCTCCCCATCCAACCTGACACAGCTTGAGAGGATCTGCAGAAAAGAATGGGAGAAACTCTGCAAATACAGGTGTGCCAAGTTTCTAGCGTCATACCCAAGAAGACCCGAGGCTGTAATCGCTGCCAAAGGTGCTTCAACAAAGTACTGAGTAAAGGGTCTGATTGCTTACGTTTTACATAAGATTTCCCAAAACAATTTCTTGCTTTGTCATTATGTGTTATTGTTTGTAGATTGATGGGGGGGGGGGACAATTTAATCAATTTTAGAATAAGGCTGTAATGTAAGAAAATGTGGAAAAAGTCAAGGTCTGAATACTTTCCGAATGCACTGTATCTGGGTCATGACAGTGTTATGACAAGTTATGTCAGCTGTTAGGACATTACGACATGGTTATGATCGTGTTATGACACTGGGTGTCATGTAAAGTGTTATTACGGTGACCGCAGCCATTTGGATGGCCAATAACTATGACTGTCAGAGCCCTAATTCACACAAGCACACAGTTACACACCTGCCGTGTGGCTGGTCGCCGTAACAACAGAGAAGTCCCAACACCACCAGCAGTGTAAGGGCAGCTCCTGGCCAATGGAGACAGGAGTGTCGGTTGCCATGGTGAAGGAAGCTCTTCACCCACTGCTCCTATAACAACATCAACAAACAAAACACGTGTTTGACACATCTCAATACGCGTGTGTCCGTTTTTGGTTATACTATCCTTGTGGGGACCAGAAGTCCTCACAAGGATAATAAAACAAGGAACATTCAGACAAGTGGGGACATTTCGCCGGTCCCCACAAGGAAAAAGGCTACTTCAGTTTCAGGGGTTAGGTTTACAATTAGGGTTAGGTTTAGGGGTTTGTGGTTAAGGAAAATATGATTTTGAATGGGAATCAAATTGTTTGATCCCCTCAAGGACAGAAAAACAAACGTGTGTGTGTGTGTGTGGTGCGCATGCATCTGTCCGTGTGTCAGTGTGTGTGTGAGGTGGTACCTACCTGTGCAGTCGGTTGTTTCCCACGGCCTGTGGTCTGGTGCTGGTCAAGCAGGGTGGTGAGCTGGTCCCTCAGTGTCCCCAGAGCCTGACCAGTGGACAAGCCAAGGGTCCCCACCCCCTCCTCCTGAAAACCCACAGGAACAGACGCACACACACAGACAACAAAAAAAAAATACCTATTTTGAAATCACATTACAGTCAAGAAAGATTCAAACATTTCAAAAGGCCACAGATTCATGGACACTGGAGACACAAAGCACCTTCTCCATATAGCCAGGCGGCCCATGACAGCTGACACAGCAGTACCCTGCTAGCTGCATTGCCTTGGTCTTACGCACAGGCGTACAGACACGCACAACCACAACAATCAATATAAACAGATGTGCATAATCAACCATTATCCTAAGTTCACATTTGTTGCCCCGAGTTTCGGCGCTTCTGTTATATGGTTCTAATAAGCAAAACTCATTCTTGTTTGTTAAACCGTTAATAGGCTCGACTGAATTCGACTATCACCAAGGAGCTAAACTCACTGCTGCCAATAGGATTGTATGGCTTTGTGATTTTAATCAGCGTAATACAGCAGAGACGATGTGATGTACGGTTCATGATTCATCTTTGCACAACGGAAGTGACGCAAACTGCAGAGAAACAACCATATCTAACATGTCAGTGGGAACCCAATCTTTTCCCACACAACTTCATCTCAGCGCTGGTGTTAAGCTCTACATCCCACACAGCTATAAATAACTCACAATTTTCCAGAGTAAAGGAAGCCTGCAGAAAATCCTCCAGACATGGATAAACACACAAACGCACCCTGCGCATAACCCTGTTTTAAGCAGAGCACCGACAACAACACGCCCGCCAGCAAATTGACCTGGATTAACCAAACACACACACAGACACGTTTCCCCTCATTTCTCTTCCCCACCCATCAGCTCTACGGACCTTTCATCCCCATTCGGACTTCTTACTTACTGTCCCCCTCT
Source organism: Oncorhynchus mykiss (assembly GCF_057628025.1). NCBI lineage: Eukaryota > Metazoa > Chordata > Actinopteri > Salmoniformes > Salmonidae > Oncorhynchus > Oncorhynchus mykiss. The sequence goes on along the minus strand of NC_143041.1, from coordinate 14,158,117 downwards.
TCCGGAACCAAGCTCTCAGCTCCAGGTCCAGGACCATGATACAGTTGTTCCTTTTCTTTCTCACTTTCTCTTACTGTTGTCTGCTCTGTGAACCTGTCGTCGATCGACTAAAAAGAGTAATATTGTATCCAGGTGTGAAAAGTGTGTGTGAGAGGAGAGGACAGAAAAGACCTGCAGGGAAGGAGAGCGTCTGATGACCGGAGAGAAAGGGCACCCAGGGGACTAGTCAGTCTGACGTTAGAGCCTGGGTGACACTGCCTCAGCATCCTAATGCCTCCCTAGCCTGTCTCATCTGGCTCTTTTCTCTGTCTCGCCCAGCCCTAGCCCATCCCAACACAGAGTGCCGGCTGGACTGTTCTGGCTGAACGTCCCTCTTTCTGTGCAGTGGCTGGCTCCATGATACTGCTGATACAGGAGAGTGACCAAGCCGAGTCTGCCAACAGAGAGAATGAGAGAGAGAGAGAGAGAGAGAGAGAGAAGGGGAGAGCGAGAGAAACTGGCCTCACTGAACCCTGGCCCCAGGTCCAGAGGAAAAGACAGATGAATAGAGAGAGAGAGGGGAGGCAGATGAAAGCTGAAAGAACAGAAGACATAAAAAGAGTGCACGGGCAGCAAGAGGAAAAAGGAGATGCAAAAGAGAGAGAGAGGGGGGAGAGAGAGAGAAACTGGCCCATCCAGGGTTGTGCTTTGTTCCCTTCCAGCCAACACAGCACATAATTCAACACTGCAGCAGTGGAGGGATGGAGGGAGAGAAACGAGACAGACAGAGAGACGTCAGTGAACCTTGGTTCTGGTCCATAGGGGTGAAGAGAGTAGAACAGTGAATACACCCACAGAAAAACTAGAATCAAACACAGTCAGAGTACATAGAACATACAGTTGTGGCCAAATATATTGCACCCTTGCACTTTTGACGAACGTATAGAAATTGTGAGAACAATAGTAGGACCAAAGCATAGTATACATTGTTTAAGGAATATATCAGTGAATACCACCTCTTCCAGGGTTATATAGGAGACACTATATCTCTCTCTGTACTCAGCCAGGGGGCAGAAGAACCATGCCTAAACCAATTTAGGATGGGATGAAACGCTAGTGCCAAGAAATACAATTTAAAGTTTAGTACGGCTAGTCCTACATCTTTTCCGCTTTGCAAGTTTGTTCATTTTATAGGGCTCGATTACCTTGCCATGTGTACTGAACAAAAATTGAAAAAGCAAACCCGCTACAGTTTGAATGTTTTTACTTAGTTACAGTTCATATGGGGAAATCAGTCAATTGAAATCAATTAATTAGGCCCTAATCTATTGATTTCACACGACTGGGAATATAGATATGCATCTGTTGGTCACAAATAATTTTAAAAAAAATGGGCCTCTGGATCTCGTCACAGTATTTCGGTACATTCAAATTGCCATCGATAAAATGCAATTGTGTTCGTTGCTTATGCCTTCCCATACCATAACCCCACCATGTGGCACTCGGTTCACAATGTTGACATCAGCAAACCACTCGCCCACATGACGCCATTTCATGGTCTGCTGTTGGGAGGCCAGTTGGCATTTGTGTGTCACAAAACTGCACATTTTAGAGTGGCCCTTAATTGCACCTGTGTAATGATCATGCTGTTTAATCAGCTTCTTGATATGCCACACCTGTCAGGTGGATGGATTATCTTGTCAAAGGAGAAATGCTCACCAACAGGGATGTAAACTAATTTGTGCACAAAATGAGAGAAATAAGCGTTTTGTGCGTTTGGAACATTTCAGGGATCTTTTATATCAGCTCGTGAAAACATGTGATCAGCACTTTACATGTTGCGTTTATATTTTTGTTCAGTGTACATTTTGAAATCGCACTATTTTATTCCAATAGCCAGAAGGTGAAAACAAACAAAAAATGTATTTGCCAAGGCAATAAAGACCTGGAGAATAAACCCTCCTCCTCACAGCTGCCCATGTCCCTTAATGTTGATTATGTGGTGGCTACTGACAAGGAGCACATGGCTGAGCTCTTTAAAATCACCACTTCATTAAGTCAGGATTCCTATTTGACTCAGCCATGCCTCCTTGCCCGTCCAACATTTCCTCATCTACCAGCCCTTCTAATGCAACTAGCCCTGATGCTCCTCCCTCTTTTTACCACTTCCCTGCAGGTGGTCACCGAGTCCGAGGTGATAAAGGAGCTCCTTAAACTTGACCCCAAAAAACATCTGGGTGAGATGGTTTAGACCCTTTCTTCTTTAAGGTTGCTGCCCCTATCATCGACAAGCCTGTCTCCGACCTTTTTAACCTGTCTCTCCTCTCTTGGGAGGTTTCCATTGCTTGGAAGGCAGCCACTGTGCATCCTTTATTGAAAGGGGAGATCAAGCTGATCCAAACTGTTATAGGCCAATTTCTATTTTGCCATGTTAATCAAAAGTGTTGGAAAAATATGTCAAGAATCATCTGACTGGCTTTCTTGACATCTATAGTATTCTCTCTGGTATGTAATCTGGTTCCCGCTCAGGTTATGGATGTGTAACTGTAACCTTAAAAGGTCCTAAATGATGCCACCATGGCCCTTGGTTCTAAGCAATGTTGTGCTGCTATTTTTATTGACTTGGCCAAAGCTTTTGATACGGTAGACCATTCCATTCTTGTGGGCCGGCTAAGGAGTATTGGTGTCTCTGAGGTGTCTTTGGTCTGGTTTTCTAATTACCTCTCTCAAAGAGTGCAGTGTATAAAGTCAGAACATCTGCTGTCTCAGCCACTGCCTGTCACCAAGGGAGCACCCCAAGGCTTGATCCTAGGTCCCACGCAATTCTCAATTTACATCAACAACATAGCTCAAGCAGTAGGAAGCTCTCTGGTCCATTTATATGCAGATGATACAGGCTTATACTCAGCTGTTGTATATGGTGCATGTGACAAATAAGTATGATTTGATAGGCTCATATGTCACATTAGATCATTAGAAACTGATTCGGGAGAATGTTTTGTGCCTATTTGAATGTAAAGTGTACTATTTTGCTTTAGGTTATAAGCTAGCCAGGCATTAATTAGGTTGTAATCAGAAAGTATAATGTTGGAGAGCTTTGATTGCCTGTGTATAGTACTTGGCCTTATTAGATTTGTCCAGAATGACATTTATTTATTTCCCAATAACCAGATGGAATTCAGTTAATTCTAACAATATGCTGTTCAGACAATCAAAAAACATAGGAGCATATGAATTTGGAGAGTACACATTAATAAAAGGCAATTTTCTTTCCATTCAAGATACATTTAAGGAAAGTGATTCTCCCTTCTTGGTCTTCGCCTTTACCAAGAATGGTGATTGAGTTACTTCTGTATCATTATGATTACACCTTTAGTTTTGTTAGGGGCTGTTAAAAGCAGCCAGTTTGTAAAAATGGTTCACTATTCTGTGTGTGTCCTTTTGGTTTCTTACTAGAATATCAAGTCAGCTGGAACGCTTGATAGGAATATTAAGCCCTTTCAAATTCCATGAGAGAAGAACTAGTGTAGCAACTGTTTTTCTCAAATGTAACAGTTATATTTATTGCTGATAAGCCCATGGATGAAAAATAAAAGTATGAACCACAGGAAAACCCACCCATTGGTCACTACCCGCTCAGAAGATCCTTTTCATACACACCACCACCCCATTTCAAACTACAATACATGATATCACCAATGTCCCATTCATTTCAGCATACTGTCAAAAGGCATAGGCCTTAAGGAAAACAGTAAAAACACTGAAGATTCTAATCTAACTCCGACAGTCTCTAGAACATCCATGGGTGTCTCCTCTCCTTGAGCAGTAAAGAAAAGTAGGCTTTGTTTCTGGCTGGACTGTTAAGAGCTAATAATTACATAATCCACAGCACATACTGTATGTGGGACCAGAGAGATAAAAGTGGAGAGGTGTTCTTCTTTGAACCTGTTGAATCAGAGCACTGGCTGTCAGTTTTCCAATCCCTACCCTATCCTACGCCTGGCTGCTGTTGACCCAGTCGCTCACTGTTAAATGCCTCTCCTCCTAGACTTGTATGTTTAACGAGCATTACTGACCCTGACAATAACTGCTAGCACACGCCGGAAATAGAGAGGGAGGAGGGTGAGAATGGAAAATGGTGAACATAAGTGGATGGCGTGGTTTCTGACCATTGTCAACTTATAAACATTCAGCTCAGGTCTTTTAAAATACCAGCTCATGACAATGACTTGACAGTAGTTTTTTGTAACACCTGACCAAAAACATCTGTTTCAATGTGCGTCTTGAATAGCCCACATTTATTGACCAACATCAAAAACCTAGGAGGAGCCCTCAGGAGCAGCTAGAAGGCAATTTGCGGGGATCAGTCAGCACACACACACAGAGACACACACACACACACACACACACACAGAGACACACACACAGAGACACACACACACACACACAGAGACACACACACACACCCCAAGGAGCCTCTCCGTTTAGCACCACTCCAGGGTGCCAGCTGACGTCATTTGGCGCTAGGCAACTCACCTGCTTCTTATCCTGTAGCTCCATGGCAACCAGCACAGGCTCTCACCATGCTCCGGGCCTCACACACACCTGACGAGGCTAGGCAGAGACTTCACCCTCTCGATCTCTCCTCGATACTCTCGATGTCGTCTTGATACCCCTCTTTGTCTTCTCGACACTCTTTCTCGATGCCCCTTCCAACCACAACTTAGGCTGGAGGAAAACGTCACCCACTGGCCCCCTGCCGGTGCCGCTATGCCAGCCTGCTCTGCCAGTCTGAGGGGAGGACCACGCACGCCCACTGGGACTCACAGCAGGGCACACTGGGAGCTGTAGCTAGATGCTCAGTCAAAGTTGTGTTGAGGAAATCGTCCTCATTACACGAATGGCTGGGTAGATCTTGGTAGGGAAGAGATAAATAAAAGGGAAGAGTAAATAATTATGCCGTTGGCATGACATATGGCATTCAGTCTGTAGTGATATTATACATTGGCTGTTGGTCAGAAGGCTACATGAGGTGAATACAATAGTGCTGTTGAAAACATTGTTAGTCCGAAGCCCTAAAGCTACTGACAACGCGCCACCACTATAAGCATATTTCTTCTTCTTTTATACAAAAACAACTGAGTCAGCAGGCTCTATTGGCTCACACTACACAACATTGTGCCTAAAGTTACCAGCAGAGAGAGAAAAAGAGAGCCAGCCAGCCAGACACCCAGAGACAGAGAGCTAGAGAGGACAGACAGGGAAACAGACAGAGACATACATATAGAGGGAGAGAGACATACAAGAGTCTGAAACTTTCACTCTTAACAGGTAGTACAGGAACCACACCCCAGAAAGCAACTGGGGCAAACTAAAGTACATATACGGAAACATTTCATTGGAACTAATATAGCCCAGTCACAACATCCTATGTCAGAAACAGAACTAAACTTGTCCGATGCCCGTCTATCGCTAAATCCACCTGGCTGGACGACGTACAACATATTTAATGTCATCACTTTCTGCGTATGCTTATCCTTGGATTAATTTACCGATTTTACCTGTACTATTAGACTGTCTGATCTACAGGAGAGATGCGAGGAGCCAAATACCACACGGTGTTATTATAGTGACTTTCTTGTGTGCATATCGCGATCCTCGTTTCACATGCTAGCAAGTGAGCTTACTAGCTAACTGGAAATCTATCGTGGCGAGCTCATATTTTCTGCAATGGAAAAGCATGCAATGCACTAAGCTAAACTTCGCACAATCAACATTGTGACAAAACAAGTGTCAATGTCGCCTTACCTAAGCACTGTTTCTCACTCATTGCTAGCTCGCGAATAGTACGCGCTAACTTAGCTAGCTGACGTTTCCATACCTGCAACCCAACGTCTAGGTTCGTCTTCTTCGCGATGTCAAGAACAGCCTGCGATAACATGAACACTAAGCACTATTAATGTACCATATATCCGCATATCTATCATACTCACGTACAGGTTGCAACACGGTCTATATCTCGTCACCCCGTTTAAAGCTAAATCGTCTCTCAAATATCAAGTGTACAGAGAGGAAGCAAGAGAACCAACTCGGCAGAAAATCTTTCTCCAGCGGGTGGCGTTTTTTCGTTGTTTCGCCCACCAAGCAAGGTCAACGAGAGTGTCACATTTGGTCAACAAAATTGTGTATGGCTTATCTGCTACATGAGGTTTATTTGATCGGATAGCAGTTTCACAATGCTTAAGTTGTTATGAGCGCACTGACATAAGTAGGACACGTGAACTTTGAGAAAAACAACTTTATATTTGAGTTATTTCAAGATGCCTATGCATATTCATATCACGAGGCGAGTAGCATAGAATATCCACTGAATACAGGCGGTTCAAGTCAACAACTCTAAGCGAATATTCAAAGCAGATGAGGGAGTGGCGTTTTTGGTTGGGGGCGATGAAGCACAGTTGTGATAGGTTGGGATTCCTGGAGGGCTTACCATATGTGGAGTCCTGCTCTTTTGATTGGCGTGTGTGGGAGGGGCGATGGCCCAAGTCAACCGTTCTATTTTGAAATAGGATAGCTACTTCTTCTTCGTTGAGGCCTCATGGCGGACCACATCCTTTAGTGGCGAGTTGCCGCCACCAACTGGACGAGGGTAAACATTTCTCCAAAGAGTAATTCCATTACGGGGAGGGAAAAATAACATTAATCTACACAAACGAACAAAAAAGAAATAGCCCATTCCTTCAGTCATTTGAGAACTCAACTACCCTGCTCAGGCTTTAGGGCTTGAGAGGGTAGGACGGCACGATACAGTACTCCATGTAGCTCTTCAGATGTGAAATCTTTTAATCCCAGAAATGTTTCAGCCGCAGAAGCAATGATGTCATGTCTATCTTTCTTGACTTCTTTTCCGCGTGCGCAGTGCCATTTACCACCATCGCTATAAAAGACAGAGTCCACTTTCTTCACATGAACAATTGCTGGGTCCACTGGTGATTCACCGGACTTTCAAAGATACTCGTTCTTTCTATCCTGTTGACAGCCTCTGCATTGGAGACTCACCACTGCCCTGATTTTAGCAACCTCATTCTCTTATACCCTACTCAGGCATTCCAAGAATGTCACCTCATGTTCTCCACCACAGTTACAACCCTTTGCTTCTTGGCCATTATTTTGTGCGCCACAGTCGGGGATCTCCTTCAAAGTGATCTTTCCTACACGTCCCACATCCACATCGTGGCTTCTTTCTTCTGCAGACACGTACTACATGTCAAACATTTTACAGCGCTGACGCTGCAAAGGACTGGATACAAAAGCTCTGACAAGATAGTACACAAATCCCATCTGCACTCGGGTCAGGAGGGATTCCATATCAAACAACAAAAGGTACATACAAACTGTTCTCTTTCCTGCCATCAACAAAACCATTCATCCTACAAGCATCAGCCACTCCAGGAGTATTATTCAGTATATCCATGTCAAGTTCTTCTGAGACTCCAGAAACGACTCCCTTGACAGGTGACCTTCACCGTAGCTCAAAGCACGGCACAGCATAATCTTCAAATCGAGTGAGACCCACCGTACTCTTTTTCTGAGCAGCAGAAACATAAAGCAATTCAAATAAGTCCACTCCTTGTGATCTTCATCAACTTCACTTTATCCAAACCTTTCCCCACCATTTTGAAAATGTCCAACGCATTCAACAAGTCGGGCCCCAACATTCCCAGAAAATGTACTCCTACCAGATACGAAGGGGTATTATCAACACAAGACATTTTCTTTCCCATCTTTCGGACAAAAAGTCCATTCATCTTCATTTCCACCACCATCCGATTCAAGTTCCTCTTCTGCTTCCAGCTTTATCTATCTCAATCAACTCATCCAGGGCCTCAATCAACTCATCCAGGGCCTCAATCAACTCATCCAGGGCCTCAATCAACTCATCCAGGGCCTCAATCAACTCATCCAGGCTGATGGCTGAATAGAATACAGTAGAATTAAATTATAAAAATTACGTTTACAGCCTTGTATTGGCTACACACTCACAAGACTAACAATCACAAGTCTCAGACCATAAAGTTCAAGGCAGGGCTGGATGATCACAGTACAAGGCAGAGTAACTGCAACACTAGGTAACCAACTGACAAGGAAACTATAGGTTTCGTAACTTTAAATTAGGGCAATGCATGTTTTGTAATGGTTTCTCTGCAGTCCTCACCATTCTTACAAATATCCTGTTGGACTCCTCAGCTGTATCAGTCAAGTCAGAACGAGAAAGGACAGTTTGTGGTTTTCTAAAGTTAAGTAAGTAGCCTTGCAAAGTTAAGTAAGTAGCCCTGCTCCTATGAGCTTGATGTACAAGTACACCCCCTGGACAGGAAGCTAGTCTATTGTAGGGCCTTAACTCCAATCTATCTCCCTAATTCTGAGTGCCAAGCAGAAGTGCATCAGGTCCATTTTTTACAGTGTTTGGTATGACAGCTGGCGAACAAACTCCCAACTTTCCAATCTCAAGGCATACAATCAAACCACAAGGCAACTGAGTGGTTTTGTAGGCCTATCATATTAAACACAGCTGGAAACCAGTACCTCTTTATGACAGTTTTTCCATTCGCAATAAACCAACCACATATAATTTAAACAATGCCTTATTCAGCAATACTTTTTAATAGTTATACACAAAGTAAACAAGAACAGTTTCATCCATCTACAAAATAATTTGATTTAAATTACAAAAATATTTACTACAAAGAAACACATTGATAAATCAGTTATATAAAGATATATTGCACGGAAACCTAACACGTACAAAGCAATATTCAAATTTGGACATTCATTGGTATTCAAAGGCTGTGATGTTTTTTTTTAAATAATGAAATGTTTTAGATAAAAATCTGAAGGCATTGATTTGTTTTGATATTTATCAGTGCAGGTCCGCTTATCAATAGGCTCCCTCTCTGAGTGCGTGTTTGTTGGGAAATTGAGAAAATGAAACCTGTAGTGGATAGAATTCATTTCTCAACCATTTTCATCAATCAATCACCAACTGGAGTATCACTGACACAGGAGAAGGAATGGTAGATGTGGAAAGTGATTCGCTTTCATTGCGTATATGAATCAATGATTGACAGTTGTAGAACTCATTTCCTATCCAACTGCAGGTGTGTGTGTGTGCGTGCGTGTGTGTGTGTGTGTGTCTAGGGGTTGCGGCTGGAGACAGAGCTATTGATGGGTGGTCTCACCAGCTCCTCCATGATGACAGCAATGATGTGGCACAGCTTCTTGGCCTGTAGGGCAGAGCACACACACATTAATGGAATGCACACTTTATCAAGGAAGGTACTGTACTAAATGATCTGTACTGTACTAAATGAAAGTACTGTACTGTAGTGTTGTCATGCCTTTGAACAATTCACTTCATTTGAATACGATTTGAATAGAATATTTCCATTTCCATCAGTTGACTATTGAGGAAGTTGCTTTGGCTAAAGGTATCAAGCGTAGCCAGGGGCGTCATGCACCTCAGAATCTGAGGGGGCACAAAGTGTGTGAGGGTAGCTAGGGGGTGGTACGGAGGGGGGCTAGGCCCCCTGTCTGTAAATTGGATAAATTATCATTTTTCAAACACCTGAATCTAGAGCCATAATCATTATGCTTAAGTCTATGTGAAAAATCAGTTTATTTTTCTGCTTATCTTAGCATTCCTCTTGAGCTGTCTGTATCCACCTGACTGATATGCTTCTCTGCATCTCTGCTAAAATCTGTGTAAAATATTGAAACGATTGTCTTATTCAGTCCATCTAGTAATTGCTTGCTAAGATAATTAGACAAAGCTAGATACTCTCATTTGATTGATAGCCTGAAATGGCTTCTTGGTAGCTAGTTATGAGGTTGGGAACCTATTTAGGCTAGCTAAAGCCAACTCAATAAAACCGTTACTAGTAATACAGAGAAACAACAATATATTTTGTATTTTGTATTACATTTTTTTATTAAACAGGACAAATCTGAGGGAGCATGTGCTCCCTTATGGGCATGATGCCACAGAGTAGCCAAGCACGGTTTAAGTGTCTTCTTGAAATCTTATCTCCCAGGTAGCATGTGTGTGTAATGTGTATTGCCCTTAGTGACCATATCCCTTTCACTGTGTAACCATACACTTTACGGACACTAAAGAACAAACCCTTCCACCAGTGGTCACCAACCTTTGTTCCTGGAAAGCTACGGTGTGTTCAGCAATTTGCTCTAGTTCCACACAAAACCGGGGGTTGGTGGCCCCGTCGTTCACTGCTGTGTATTGTACTTCACCTGTTTGAGGTGGATGGTGATGGTTTTTAGTCCTGGGTTGCCGTAGTTGATCTCCACTCCAGGCACCTTCTTGTCTTTCTTGTGTTTAACTGAGCGCAGTGACTGCACTTCCACCAATGGGATCATGAATGCCCGCTCCTGAACAACACAGGAAAATTATAATAAAGAATTAACAATAGCAGACATCTATAAAAGCCATAGATCCATATAGTCAGTCAAGATCGATCATTTCACCCATATTTTGGGAAACACGGTGCCTGCATTTCCTATGTTTGGGGTGTCTCTCCCTACATAAATGGTGTTGTTGGGTGTAAATGCGGTACCTGCATATTGGGATGGCAGAACAGCACTCCTTCTTGGTTGACAGCCACCAGGCAGGGCGAGGGGCAGCTGCGATGGCTGACCTTCTGAGCCAGGAAGATATTAGAACCGAACAGAGGCAGGGAGCTCAGGCACTCTGAGGGTAGAGAGAACAAATCAATCAATACAGTTCTATTCATACAGCAGTATAGATACTGTATATATAATGCATTATCTAGCAACAAACACATTTATCACAAAATTCTTCCCAGCAAGCAAGGCAAAAAATGTAATTGTGTGCGTGCCTCACCGAGGAAGCGTGTCTTGGCGTCGCGGGGGCTGAGAGAGCGCATGGCGGTTATCTCTCTGAGGGAGATGGTGTGGATCTGCTCCAGGTTGGTGCTGCCCCCTTCCTGTTGGGGGAGGTACCCCTTCAGTTCTAGCCTGACGGGGACAAAAGAGAGCGACTAACTATCAGAAACTATATCACACTTAACATAGGACAGAGAGAACAATCGCTTATGTCCGGTCTGAAAACAACAGTGTGGCTCACAGTGAGAGCTGCTGAGTGAGACACTGGGGCAGGTGCTGCAGAGTGCGGGGGCTAAAGGCTAGCGGTTAGGGTATAGGGGTTAAGGGTAGTACTCACACAGAAGGCTCTTGAGTGAGGCCCTGTGCCAGGTGCTGCAGGACAGCCAGCTCTGCCGTCTGCTGGACGACAGCGGCACCACTGCCTGGCAGCATCAGTTTGCCATCCAGGTAGTCACCCAGGACCTGCACGCAACAGACAGAGAGGGCCAGATGAGGTTCATTCATTACAGGGACAGAAGGGCTGTCACCAGGGCCTGACATAATGCAAAGTGGTTTCAGTGGTTATAACAGAACTCTAGGGGTCATTACTCTGGTACCTGTTGGAAGTGGAACTCCAGGTAGAGGTCGTTGTCGAAGTGAAGTGGGTGTGTCCATATGACGCGGTGGAAGGACAGGACGATGGAGCCGTCGTCCAATAGGAAGTCAAACAGGTACTCATCTGAGTGGAGAGGCCGCACCATCCCATCTGATGTAGGAGAGGAAGAAGAGAGGTAGTGATAAGGAAGGGATGAAAATAGAAGAGAGCCATAGAAAACTAGGATTTCCTTAGTTTTGCTGTCACACAATTAATATAAACTTTTTGTGCATTGTAGGTAAAGTGTTTTGGGGAGTCATTTGGGTTAAAACCTGTTAAGGATATGGCAGACATACGCCCCCTTTGGAGAGATTGGGTACCCCTAGTAAACTGGAAAAAAAATCTGTCAAAAATTGCTAATATATGCAAATAAAAATTATTATTGGATAGAAAACACTCTAAAGATTCTAAAACCGTTGGAATTATGTCTGTAAGTATAGCAGAACTCACAGGGCAGGCATTCTTCCAAACTAGTTTTTGTGGCCATGAAAGTTGGAGCAACTTTGACGTCATGGCCCCCACCCTTCCCAACGAGCTATGATTCTGGGGACACTTTCTTTCTCTTCCGCTAGATGTCCTCTTTCATTAGAGCTTCAAATCGTTCAAATCCCGCGAGAATTGACCCTATGGGAGTGAAATTAGTGCGTGCCACGAGAGAATAAGCTGTGCGTATGGGCGCGAATTGGTCCCAGCCATTCCTTTGTTTCCAGCACTCAAGAGAAGGGCAGACGATGGCCGATTGAATTGAAGTTTGTTTTGCACGTCTAAAACATCATAAAGCTTGCTTCTGCACTTAGTTTGACCTGTTTAGTCGACATATAATGTGTAATTTTGAAGTTTGATGCGCAACTTATCCGGACCAGAGGACGTTTTGGGTGCATTTCAGCTGATGTTATTAGCAGTAGCTAATACAAAGACGCAAGACTTGAAACCAAACGATGTATTGGGTAAGTATGAAGCCTTCCAGAACATTCTGAACGAAGACCATCGAAGGTAAGGGAATATTTATGCTTAAATCTGTGTTTCTGTTGACTCCAACATTACGTGGAAATGTAGCTTGGAACTGAGCGCTATCTCAGCATATGGGGCGGCAGGGTAGCCTAGTGGTTAGAGCGTTGGACTAGTAACCGGAAGGTTGCGAGTTCAAACCCCCGAGCTGACAAGGTACAAATCTGTCGTTCTGCCCCTGAACAGGCAGTTAACCCACTGTTCCCAGGCCGTCATTGAAAATAAGAATTTGTTCTTAACTGACTTGCCTGGTTAAATAAAGGTAAAATAAATAAAATAAAATATGGAATAGTGTGCGATTTCTGTAACGTTAAAAATAAATCTAACACAGCGGTTGCATAAAGAAGCAGTGTATCTTTCTAACTATATGTAGAACATGTATATTTAGTCAAAGTTTATGATGTCTATTTACGTTATCTTGCCGCGCTACATAGATTTCCTGCGGGCATTTTTGAGTAATTTCTGAAGGTGAACTCACTGTAAATGGACATTTATGGATATAAATGGCATATTATTGAAAAAAAAAAATATGTACTGTGTAATATGTCATATTACTGTCATCTGATGAAGATTTTCAAAAGGTTAGTGAGCGATTTATTTTTTAATCCTGCGTTTGTTGATTGCATGTTTTGGCTATTGAAATGAGCTGTGTCTGGTGGTGGTTTTACATATATATGTGCTATGTTTTCGCCGTAAAACATTTTAGAAATCTGACTTGCTGGCTAGATGAACAAGGTGTTTATCTTTCATTTGAGCTATTGGACTTGTTAATGTGTGGAGGTTAAATATTTGTAAGAATATTTTTGCGTTCCATGCGCCACCGTTTCAGCTGAACGTGGGAGGGTTGATCCCCAATTGGGAACCAGTATCGTAGACAGGTTAATAGATAGAGCATGTCTGTATGTCCACCTACCCTTGTCCCGAATGGCATGGATAGAAAACTCCTTGACTTCTGACGGATCCTGGATGCCCATCTCTGTACACAGCTCTTCCACCACCTCTAGAGCCACCTGGGCACACAGAGTCAATCTGTATCATAATGGTAATTCAAGGGAGGAGGGGAAGAGGAGAAAAGTAAAGGGAAGGAGACTTGACTTACGCTGAAGCTGCGTATTTTACAGATGAACTCCACTCCGCCTGGCAGCTTGATGGGGAACCGACGAGATTGTCTGCCAGCCTGCAGAGAACAGACACACAGCGACAGCTGTACCGTTTATCTTACATAATAACAAGATATCCACACTTATGTGGAATCCCTGCCTTACCAGTATGGCTTCCATCTCTGCGTGAGAGGGGACGTGTCTGCGACCACCGTGGATCAGAGTCCCGAACATGTTCTCCTTACAGTTTTGAGACAGCTCTGAGATAGAGGATAGACACATACATCATTGCATTAGATACAGAAAAGCTCTGGGGTAACAGACACAGACACATGTTTGAAGGGATCTCCTCTGGGGCATCGCCAATGTGTGAGGGGTGCAGGGCTGTACCTTAATAGGGGTGTGTTGGTCTTGGCTGATGTCTCGTAGGTGGCGTGTGACAGTAGGTGTTCAGAGTGTGCGTGTGCGTACCTTGGTAGAGGTGTGTGGGGTCTTGGCTGATGTTTTGTAGATGACATGTGATGTAGGGGTTCAGAGTGCCAGAGCAGGGGAAGAACCCTGCTACCAGGTTCAACAGACGCCAACCCCGGGTACATCTCTCTCTGTATAACGCATGCGCACACAAGTTAGGAATTGACCCTCTGTACACTACTCGCAGGTAAAGGTTCGTACACAATCTGCCAGCTACTCACTTGTGTGTGTTGTTTGTGATCTGTTTGATCACCTGGCAGTAAATCTCATCTCTCAGAAACTCTTTCTCCTTCCCTAACTGAACACACAAACACAATGGGACAGACATGACTCCATGTTTCCATTCAAGCAGCTGGTATCCTCAGTGGGAGTGGGAGGTGAGTGACGGTGTTTGCGTGTGAGCTGTGGGTGTGCAACGGGAGAGGCTCACCATCAAGATATGGCTGACACAGTCTCCCTCAGACGTGTGCCTCCCAAGAGGCTGGTCTCCCATGAACTGCATCACACCTTCAGAGAGCGAAAGAGAAGTGGGAAAGGGGAATATTGAGATGAAAGAGGTGCAATGCACACCTCAATAGTGTGCGTCACAGGAGGTTGATGGCACCTTAATCGGGGAGAATAAGTGGAATGGGATCAAGTACATCAAACAGATGGTTTCCATTCGCTCTGTTCCAGCCATTATTATGAGCCGTCCTCCCCTCAGCAGCCTCCACTGGTGTGCGTGTGCGCGTGTGTGCGTGTGTGTGTGTGTGTGTGTGGACTCACTCAGGAAGGCCTGGACAGCCAGGCCATTGAGCTCAGGATCATTGTACAGGATGAGGGATTCCTGAATGGGAACCTCTGTGTACTGAAGCACCTCTGAGAAGTTTATACCTCCATTAAGCAGACCTTTACCCTCCATTCTGTGATAGAGAGACAAAGGGAGAAAGACGAAGGAGGGGGGATTATGAAAGAGGGAGCGAGATGGAGCGAGGAAGAGAGAGTCCGAGAGAAAGTACATAAGGAGAAAGAGAGGTAAGTATATGTCGTTATGGAAGAGTTATTACACTCAGGAAAATATAGGATTGCATACATCATATAACCTTGTTACCCCTCTCACCTGGTGGCAGTGTCTCTGAAGTATTTCATGGCAAACTCTGTCATCCGGAACGTCTGGGCGTCACTCATCTCACTGCCCTGGACCGATACTTGGACGGAAAGAGCTGACCCCAGCATGGAGCTCCCTCGGCTGGGCTGTGCTGAGCCAGTGTGGGGAGTGGACCTGGGAGCTGGGGGTCTGGTGGCAGCGGGCGGCTTGGAGGCTCTCATGCTCTTCCTCCTCTCGTCGAGGCGGTCAAGGTGGACGTGGTGGTAGTCAGGAGGGGCAGACGGCTGAGTGACGTCGATGGGGAAAAGGCCGGAGCGCCCCCCGATGGAACCGAAACACCAACCTGAGAAGTAAGGAGAGAACAAGATTAGGACTGTCACACACACACACACACACACACACACACACACACACACACACACACACACACACACACACACACACACACACACACACACACACACACAGAGAGCGAGAGAGAGAGAGAGAGAGAGAGAGAGAGAGAGAGAGAGAGAGAGAGAAAGAGCGGGGAAAGAGAGACAGAGAAAAAGAGAAGGAGAGGTCAAAGGTCAGTGTGATGACCTCACCTGGCTGGAGGCCGTCAATGGGCAGCAGTTTGATGATGTCACCCTTGCGGAAGCTGAGCAGGCTCTTGTCGTCGGTCACAAAGCTCTTGAGGGCAATCATATGATCTGAGCCCTGAGAAGGTTTGACAGGATGTTACACACAACAAAGATACTACCTACACAGTAAGATTTAGTGTACCAGAAAACACATGTGAACAATAATTTCTACGATATAAGATGAGGAAGAGGCGGGTGGTTACATTGATGAGTTCTTGGTGGAACAGGCTGACCATGGCAGTGATCTGTGGAGCCCTGTTGCTCTGCAGCTGCAGCTGCTCTCCCTTTAGACTGAATTCCACGATGTCGGCAGACCGCAGTTCCACCGACAGCAGCTCTGCATAGCTACACAGAGAAAGACACAGCACGCACGGTACACACACCGGGAGAACATATACGGACACGCACGCACGCACGCGCGCGCACACACACACACACACTAGATGTATATTCCCACTCAATAATTCAAAAAGGCTAAAGGTCCTCTAATTCCGGTGTTGTGGATGAAGAATAGGCACACCTGTAGCTCCGTAGCAGGCGCAGGTGTTTGGGGTTTATGCCTGAAGCTCTGGCCACCTTCATCAGTCGAATCCCACGATGAGACACGCCCAACAGCTGGGTGTCCCCGCTGGTACCACCCTACGTCACACACACAGGGGAGATGAGCGTGTGTCTGTCTGTCAGCCTTTCTGTCTGTCAGAGAGAGAGAGAAAGCTAACTCACTTTGACAGGGAAGAGTCGTGTGAAGTAGTTTTCCCAGTTGTCCCTGGCAGCCATCACTATCCTCTTCTTCATAGTGTCGTCCTGAAGCGAGCTGATACTGGTGCCCACGTGGAAACTGGCTGGGGAGAGAGGGGAGGGATGGGAAGAACATGAGGAAAGAGCGGGATGGAGGATGGGAACACTCATTTTTTAACCTGGACTCGCCAACTGACTCACCTGGTAAAAAAAAAAAAAAAAGACAAATAAACTCACCTAGTAGGTCTTTCATTTTTCTCCGATCCTCTCTGGTGATCCTCACACAGGTGTCAGAGTACGTGTCTCTCATGATCTGAAAGGATTTAGAGTAATAGACGGTGTGATATGTGTAAGCCAGTGAAGAAAAATGGCCACTGGGAAATAACCAGTACTGACCTGCTCACAAAGGAGTTTGAGGATGTAGGGGTGGTTGAACCCCTCTCTGGGGTAAAACACCTGAACACAGAGGGAATTATAAGGACTGACTCATAATGCTAAACACACAACACGTGTAGAACAATACAGACGATTCCAACGTTCTCTTCGCCTGCCACTCCAGCTCACCTCCTTGCGTAGGAACAGTTTGCCAGGCATGGCAGAGTTGGAGAAGTAGACGCTGGCGGAGAACCTGTGGAGCTGGGAGCGAACACTCTCCTCCCCAGACAGATCTATGGAGGACAAACAAACAACATGAGTTACTTTACATCTCTGTGGAGGTATTACTGTAGTATATGAGTTATGAACGTGTATCTGAGGCTACGGCTGGACAGGCAGTGTGTACACAGACATGTCTACCTTTACTGTATCTTTCCACCTGCATTTCAGGTAGTTGGACTTACTGAGTGTGGGGGCAGCCTTGGCGGGAGGGTCTGGCAAGCTTTCAAAGATGGCTGGGGGATAAGGAGGGGTGGACTTGGGTGGAGCAGGCGGAAGGTTCTTGGAACGACCCTGCGTGCCAAAGAGGTCGGCCAGGGAGCGCTGTTTCTGCTTCATGCTGTTGGAGATTGAGCGAGGCCCTCTGGTGGAGGGAGGAGAGGATTGCCACGCTGGGTGAGGCTGTCTCTGACGGGGGGGCTCCCTCTGGATCGGGGGAGGAGGGGCCCACTTTCTCTGGAGGGGATGAGAGGAGAGAGGAAGCGAGAGAAGTGTAGGACTAGAGCCTTTAATTATGAATGAACCCATCATTAAGTGATTGCCAAGACTGTTCTTCTGTGTGCAATATTCCTAGTCTGTCCGCCAAATCAATATTTCTAGTTTGCGTTCCTGGCCCTTTGTTAACCCCAGCCAAACTCTAACCTGCTGTTCTACAGGGCCTTTATTCATGAGGATCGCCAAGGCCTCCTCTTTAGGATCATTCTTCTTCACAAACGACCGGGCTGGAACCCTGGAGAGGAGCAAGACAGAGGAAGTTGATGGTATATGGTACATAGAGGAAGTTGATGGTATATGGTACATAGATGGTACAAGACCCAATAGAGAGAAATTAGATGGATCCACTGTCCCACTAACCTGACGGGCTCGAAGGGTCTGGGGTCACTGGCGGGGCGGTTCTGGTATTGTTTGATGATGTCACGGATGCTGGTGGTGGGCGGGGGCGGGGAGGCAGGGGGGCTGGGGGTGTATGGGTCTCTGGCAGGAGGAGAGGGGGGAGGTTGCAAAGTCCTGGGGGCTGGGGGTGGAGAGGGGGTGCGGGGCCGGGTCTGTTTGGGGGGGCTGCTGGGAGCTGGGCGAGGCTTTAACGGTTTGGCTGCTGGCTTGGGCTGAGAACCTGACAGAGTGAATGACAGCACAGGCAGATGGGTCTTAAACAAGACAAGACTCTCAACATCAGCTTCTCAGATGCTGATTAGGTATCTGGAAGGTTTATTCATCTCTACTCACCAATCTTCTGGAAAAACTCTCTCTTCACCTTGAAAGACTCACGCTGGTCTGGACTGGCAAAGTCCACATCCCTCTCCGGCTGGAAAATCAGATGTACACATAAAACATGATACAGGTAAGTTAGCGTTTCACTGTTAGTCTACACCTGTTGTTTACGAAGCATGTGACAAATACACATTTGAGTCTGTTTGCAAGTTAATGTTGTTTAATGGGTTTCTTTTGTAATTAAATGACACATTTTTGGCTAAGTACATAAAGGACACTAATCAAGCAGAGCAGCAAATAAACAATACTGTCACACCCCTCCCTCCCTCACACCTCAGGTATATGGTGCTGTGGCTGTGTTTTCATCTGGCTGGGTGTGCGTAGCGGTGGTGGGGTGGGGGGATTTGTGTGGAGTGGGGGTGGGGGTGGGGGTGGGGGTGATGGGGCGCGGGGGGGTGTGGCGGTTCGGTTAGCCTGGCGTCTCTGCTCCTGTCTCTGCTGCTGCTGCTCCTGTCTCTGCTGCTGCTGTCTTTGCTGCTGCTGTCTCTGCTGCTGCTCCTGAGCCTGCTGCTGGGACATGGTCATGGCTTGCATTGTCATCTGCTGGGCCTAGAAGGGGAGAGTGAGAGGAGAGAGAGAGAGAGAGAGAGAAGAGAGAGAGAAGAGAGAGAAGAGAGAGAAAGAGAGAGAAGAGAGAGAGAAGAGAGAGAAGAGAGAGAAAGAGAGAGAAGAGAGAGAAAAAGAGAGAAGAGAGAGAAGAGAGAGAAGAGAAGAGAGAGAAGAGAGAGAAGAGAGAGAGAAGAGAGAGAAGAGAGAGAGAGAGAAGAGAGAGAGAGAGAGAGAGAGAGAGAGCGAGAGAAAGAGAGAGAGAGAAGAGAGAGGAGAGAGAAGAGAGAGAGAGAGAGAGAGAGAGAGAGAGAGCGAGAGAAAGAGAGAGAGAGGAGAGAAGAGAGAGAGAAGAGAGAGAAGAGAGAGAGAAGAGAGAGAGAGAAAGAGAGAAAGAGAGAAAGAGGGATGGAGAGAGAGGATGGGCAGTCACTAGGTGGTCATGTTAGAACAGAAGCGGCAATATCATAAGAACTGTTGAACAAGGAAAGGGTTACGGTGGGTTTCTTTTCCCTGGCACGTGGGTTCCCAGTTTCCCCCCAGTGTCTCCCAGTCCTTACCATGAGCAGGGCCTGTTGGTTGATGAAAGCCTGCTGCTGTGCTGCCATCTGCTGGGAGTCCACGGCTGGTGCAGCTGGCTGGGGCATCATCATGGTTGGCATCATAGGCATGGGGGCCGGTGGCATCATACTTGGCATCATCTGAGCCCCGTAGCCTTGCATGGCAGGGTTCATCGGCATTCCTGGGAGACCAAAAAAATATGGGACATTTTGGAATTGTAGGAAGAAAAGTGGGGAAATAGTGCACGATAGAGAAAAATAAATGACTTGACCATAGTTGAGGAAAAATATTTAAAAGCATGATTAGAATGTTTGTGTTATTATATTGTTCCCCTCACTCACCCATAGAATAACCTGGCATTGTCATTGGGACACCTGCAACACAGGTATTGTATTTAACATTAAAATGAAAACCCATTGCCCCAATAACGAGAGAAACGGAGAGATGAGGGAGACAGAGCAAGCGAGAGACACAGTACCTGCTCCATACATCCCTCCTCCTCCTCTCATCCTCCTGTTCAAAATGGCCATACGCTCCCTGTCCTAAACACACACACACACACACACACACACACACACACACACACACACACACACACACAACAGCAGAACGTTTTGTTACGCAATCTACACGTCACATACAGTAATACGATCCACAAAACTGTAGTTACCTAATCCCCAGCCTTGCCTTGTAACCAAGACAAAGGAACAGAAGACACAATCCAACCAGTAACAGATAATCACAGGTAAATACACAGTTACAGAGCACATCCTATTAGATATAACATTGAATGGTGCTGACCCCTGGTCCCTGGTCCAGCACTGGGTCAAAGAGGTCATCCAGATAAGCATCCATCTGACGACCACGAGAACCCTCTGACGGCTGGTAGTCTCTGCCATCCCAGTGGGCCTCCTGCTGGGGGAGACCAGGGGCCTGCATGGAGGGGGCCGGGGGGATGAACCCATCTAGATCTGTTATCATCCTAATGGCGAGAAAGAGGGAGGGTGAAGTTGGGGTCCTGTGGGTGGATGGGTGGGTGGGTGGGTGGGTGAGGGGTGGGTGGGTGGGTGTGTGTGTGTATGTGTGTGTGTGTGTGTGTGTGTGTGTGTGTGTGTGTGTGTGTGTGTGTGTGTGTGTGTGTGTGTGTGTGTGTGTGTGTACAATGTGTACGTGCATCTCTGTGTGTGTGCCCGCCGGCCTCACCGGTTTCCCTCGTTGTTGAACAGGTAGTCAGTGGGTGTGTGTGCGGTCCCCAGTGTAGTATCAGTCTCTCCTCCAGCCAACAGGTCCATGACAAAGTCACATCCAGGCAGGTCAGACCAGCCCTCATCAGCCAGCAGAGACACAGACCAGCCCCGAGGAGCCTCACCTAACCCTCTGAAGTGGAGCAGCCACGAGGCCAGCTGCTCTCCTGTGGTCCAGGACTCTACCTCAGCTGTAATCTTCTCCTCTGGAAGAGAGAGAAAGCGAGGGAATAAAACGGACATCCCTGGTGCTGCAAACAGCAACCACTCCGGCCAGGTGAAATATCATGATAACACCGAGCAAATGGAACCACAATATCAGAAAGGCAACGTGACAAGCATGACACAGAGATGACTTATACACCCCTTTCTCTCACCGCTGAAGGTGTGTACGTCCAGAACCATCTTTCCTCTCCTCTGATTGGCTGTCCACTCAAGCTGGGAGGGGGGGTGGAGGCGGGAGGTGGGGGAGGGTAGGTGGAGGGAGGTGAGGAGTTTGTGCTGGCACAGAGAACGATATTCACCTGGACCCTTGTCAGACACATACCTGTCCACAAGTGAGACAGAGAAACACAGACTTACATACCTGCACATGTCAGACAAAACCAACTAACCACATATGGTCGACAAAGAGAGGACATATTTTTATGGTAGCTAAAACTAAAAATAATCTCAATTCCTACACAACACACTTTTTCAATAATGACAAAAAAATACATATTTAAAACTGATTTTGCCCACTAAGCTACGTACTTGAGCAAGGATTTGTCAAGGGCTGGGGAAGGGGTGAAGGCACTGAGGCAGCAGGCTAGTAACAACCAGCCCCGTAGGGACCCCTCCTCTGACTCCCTGCCCCAGGTGGTGTAAGCTATCTGGGCTAGGATCTCATCCCTCAGGGGGGGTCTGGTAAGGCCCTGCTCCACGATGTAGTTTCCCAACAGCTGCTCCTGCCAGCCACTCAGATCACTGTCCCCTGCAAAGCGCAGGATCTGGAGAGAGACACAAGGGTTAAAGAGATGAGATATTGTGTGTGCGTTTGTGTGTGTGTGTGGAACTGACCAGTTTGTAGATCTCCAGAGCTATGCAAGCGTCTTCAGGCTCCAGATAGGTCAGAGGTCGCTGGAGGGAGTAGCCCTGCGGCTGACACCAGCCATCCTTCAGCGTAGTGTTGGCATATCGTGAGAAGGGGTAACTGTCTATATCGAGGGGCAGGGTGAGGGTGTGTCCTGCTTTCACCTGTGGAGGCGCCACCTCTGTTACCCCAGAGCCATGCTGCCGCCCTGGTGCAAGGACACATAACTACAGTCACACACAGAGAAAAGACCCCAGAGAACAATGGCAGTCCTGGGTCCAATCCAGCAACAGCCCACCCTTTACCTGCCACTGCTGTGTTTACACATCAAAATATGAGCATTATTATCGACATCATTTTTGTTGATGTTGCCAATACCAGATGCCCTCAACCTATCTCCACCAATCCCAGCGCTGCTCACACTCACCTGCTGCGCTGCGTAGTCTGGCCGACAGCTCAGCTGGGATCTCCAACATTCCCACATCCTGGAAAAGGCAGGGAATTATCAGGAAGGAATACGTTATTGGACCAGAGGCTCCTTTTAAACATATGGCTTTGATTTCTATATCTACTAATACCTTTTAATTGGAAGTGTAGTGACCTCTTACCATTCCTGTGGAGGTGTGATCTTCAGTCTCAGTGGTGGGTTTCACTGTGCTCCTCTCGTTCCTCTCTTGTTCCTGAGAGCAAACACACAGGTTCGACTGAGTTCAGCCCTGAGCTATCTGCATCTCATCTTATCTGAACTCGTTTTCATACAATCAGGACATGCAGAGCACTGATGTGGAGTGAGGACCCCTCCTTTCAATAACACAAGAAACAAACAGACTACACATGATCACAGACCTGTTAAACCTTTACACAAACAGGAATCTGAAGATCATTTAATCCCATTCAATTAAATCCAGCCTTTCTCAAGTATTGAATAAACCTTCCACTGTTTCTCTAAAAGTGTTTCTCCTGTACCTGTGCTCAGGTGTTGTTGTCCTACCTGCTCAGGCCAGGTATGTCGAGGTCTGTCAGGTTAACAGACCGAGAGAGAGAAAGTCCAGTCCTATTCTTAGAAAAACAGCCTGTTATATATCCCAGCTGCCTTCGCTCCGCCCATAACACAGGCCACACGGATACCAGAGTCCAGAATGCACACCGTAATCTAATGGTTTACAGCCTGAGCTTCATACAGCTAAAGGTGCTTCCTCATGTCACTGCACTGTAAGTGTATCATAGTGTATACTTGCAATATGAATGTATGTATGTACAGTTGAAGTCGGAAGTTTACATACACCTCAGCCAAATACATTTAAACTCAGTTTTTCACAATTCCTGACATTTTATCCTAGTAAACATTCCCTGTCTTAGGCCAGTTAGGATCACCACTTTATTTTAAGAATGTGAAATGTCAGAATAATAGCAGAGACTGATTTATTTCAGCTTTTATTTCTTTCATCACATTCCCAGTGGGTCAGAAGTTTACAGACTCTCAATTAGTATTTGGTAGCGTTGCCTTTAAAATTGTTTAACTTGGGTCAAACATTTCAGGTAGCCTTCCACAAGCTTCCCTCAATAGAAATTTTGGCCCATTTCTCCTGACAGAGCTGGTGTAACTGAGTCAGGTTTGTAGGCCTCCTTGCTGGCACACGCTTTTTCATTTCTGCTCACAAATTTCTATAGTATTGAGTTCAGGGCTTAGTGATGGCCACTCCAAAACCTTGACTTGTATGTCCTACTTTGGAAGTATGCTTGAGGTCATTGTCCATTTGGAAGACCCATTTACGACCAAGCTTTAACTTCCTGACTGATGTCTTGAGATGTTGCTTCAATATATCCACATAATTTACCTCCTCATTATGCCATCTATTTTGTGAAGTGCACCAGTCCCTCCTGCAGCAAAGCACCCCCACAGCATGATGCTGCCACCCCCATGTTTCACGGTTGGGATGGTGTTCTTCGGCTTGTAAGCCTCCCCCTTTTTCCTCCAAACATAACGATGGTCATTATGGCCAAACGGTTCTATTTTTGTTTCATCAGACCAGAGGATATTTCTCCAAAAACTACAATCTTTGTCCCCATGTGCAGTTGCAAACCGTAGTCTGGCCTTTTTATGGCAGTTTTGAAGCAGTGGCTTCTTCCTTGCTGAGTGGCCTTTCAGGTTATGTTGATATAAGTCTCGTTTTACTGTGGATATAGATACTTTTGTACCTGTTTTCTCCAGCATCTTCACAAGGTCCTTTGCTGTTGTCCTGGGATTGATTTGCACTTTTCGCACCCAAGTATGTTCATCTCTAGGAGACAGAACTCATCTCCTTCCTGAGCGGTATGACGGCTGTGTGTCCCATGGTGTTTATACTTGCGTAGTATTGTTTGTACAGATGAACGTGGTAACTTCCGGAGTTTGGAAATTGCTCCCAAGGACGAACCAGACTTGTGGAGGTCTACAATTTTTTTCTGATGTCTTGGCTGATTTCTTTTGATTTCCCCATGATGTCAAGCAAAGAGGCACTGAGTTTGAAGGTAGGCCTTGAAATACATCCACAGGTACACCTCCAATTGATTCAAATGATGTCATGCCTATCAGAAGCTTCTAAAGCCATGACCTTTCCTGGAATTTTCCAAGCTGTTCAAAGGCCCAGTCAACTTAGTGTATGTAAACTTCTGACCCACTGGAATTGTGGTACACTGAATTATGAGTGAAATAATCTGTCTGTAAACAATTGTTGGAAAAATGACTTGTGTCATGCACAAAGTAGATGACCGACTAACCGACTTGCCAAAACTATAGTTTGTTAACAAGAAATTTGTGGAGTGGTTGAAAAAATGAGTTTTAATGACTCCAACCTAAGTGTATGTAAACTTCCGACTTCAACTGTAGATTATCTGAAGTGTATTGATGGGTGTGGGTGGGTTAGACAGCACACACCCACACAGAATGTAATTGCCTGGTTAAGAGATTTGCTAATGTGATTGCTGGGTGGTAGATTACGAAACATGTCAGCTATGTCTGTGTTGATGACTGATTTAAAGCGATAGTGTACTACAATAGCTGTATCTTAATCCTTGATTACTTTGCTCCAATACACAATTTTTGGTAATGCGGGGGGTAATGTCTATTCATCCACTCGACAAAGTTCAAATGGCACATAGTTTATGAGCTGATACACAAAACAACACCGGATTCAAAACTTAAAAGTTTTCAGAAATGGCTGAAGAATTGCAACATTTACCTGGAGCCAACTCTGCAAATAGCACTGCTGGGTGATTTGAAAAGTCATCATCAATCAATAATATAATAATACTTTTAGCAGATATATTTATCTTTAATTTACATTCTGGAGAAACTATGAGAATAGAAAGGTTCAGAACTTTTGGTGAAACATCACAGCACAGTTGAAAAAAATATGGCAAATAGAAATCCAAAACTGGATGGTGTTAAGAGACGGGAGGGGTTGTGTGAAGCTGAAGGAAGGGACTAAAAACAACAAGATAACGCATGTAAAATATACTGGGTCCGTAAAATGTATATACTATAGGTTCTGAACTTCTCTGAAACAGCTCAGTTAAGAATATATGGTAAATGGAAATAAAAACGTATGGTCTTCAGAGATGGGAGGGGTTGAGGGTAGCTGAAAGATGGGATTAAAAAAACTAAAATATATAACTATTGTAAAATAAATGTACAGTACCAGTCAAGTTTGGACACACCTACTCATTCAAGGGTTTTTCTTTATCTTCACTCATTTCTACATTGTAGAATAATAGTGAAGACGTCAAAACTATGAAATAACACATATGGAATCATGTAGTAACCAAAAAAGTGTTAAACAGGAGAAAAAGCCTTGATTACAGCTTTGCACACTCTTGGCATTCTCTCATCCAGCTTCACCTGGAATGCTTTATGTGAGTTCCCACATATGCTGAGCATTGACTGACCTTCATGTCTTAAAGTAATGGACTGTTGTTTCTCTTTGCTCATTTGAGCTGTTCTTGCCATAATATGGACTTGGTCTTTTACCAAATAGGGCTATCTTCTGTATACCACCCCTACCTTGTCATAACAGAACTGATTGGCTCAAAAACATTAAGAAAAGGAATTCCACAATTCAACAAGGCACACCTTTTAAATGAAATGCATTCCAGGTGACTACCTCATGAAGCAGGTTGAGAGAATGCCAAGAGTGTGCAAAGCTGTCATCAAGTCAAAGGTTGGCTACTTTGAAGAATCTCAAATATATAATATATTTCGATTTGTTGAACCCTTTCTTAGTTACTACATGATTCCATGTGTTATTTCATAGTTTTGATGTCTTTACTATTATTCTACAACGTAGAAAATAGTAAAAATAAATAAGAACCGTGGAGTAGTTGTGTCCAAACTTTTGACTGGTTCTGTATATATTTACAAAAAGCATATATGGGGATTGGAAAAGATGCAGACAATTACATTGATGAAGCTAAACATGACTTATTAAACAATATACAGGTATTAAGTAACGGGTGATAAGTGCAGACAAATAGCCTCTCTATCTCTCACCTGGCAAGAGCGTCCGTAGTCCAATTTCCATAAAACAATAACACCCAATGAAAGAAATTCAATGAACAGCACACAATAAGGAAACTAAAATAAGAATTTGGATTAAAATTTAAACCAAGGCAGTAAGTATGTGCTGACACCTGCTCGTTGAACATCTCAAAAGGTTTTTTTAACCTTTATTTAACTAGGCAAGTCAGTTAAGAACAAATTCTTATTTTCAATGACGGCCTAGTGGGTTAACTGCCTTGTTCAGGGGCAGAACGACAGATTTGTACCTGGTCAGCTCGGGGATTTGAACTTGCAACCTTTCGGTTACTAGTCCAACGCTCCAGCCACGCTGGCTACGCTGCCACCCCAGAGAAGTTGGTCCCCTCTTCGCTTCTATAACAGCTTCCACTCTTCTGGGAAGGCTTTCAGCTAGATGTTACTGTGGGGACTTTCTTCCATTCAGCCACAAGAGCATTAGTGAGGTTGGGCACTGATGTTGGGTGATTAGGCCTGGCTCACAGTCTGCATTCCAATTCACCCCAAAGATGTTTGATGGGGTTGAGGTCAGGGCTCTGTGCAGGCCAGTCAAGTTCTTCAACACCGATCTCGACAAACCATTTCTGCATGGACCTCGCTTTATGCACGGGGGCATTGTCACACTGAAACATGGGGGCCTTCCCCAAACTGTTGCCACAAGTTGGAAGCACAGAATTGTCTAGTATGTCATTGTATGCTGTAGAGTTAAGATTTCCCTTCACTGAAACTACGAGGCCTAGCCCAAACCATGAAAAACAGCCCCAGACCATTATTCCTCCTCCACCAAACTTCACAGTTGGCACTATACATTTGGGCAGGTAGCGTTCTCCTGGCATCCGCCAAACCCAGATTTGTCTGTCGGACTGCCAGATGGTGAAGCGTGATTCATCACTCCAGAGAACGCATTTCCACTGCTCCAATGGTGGCGAGCTTTACACCACTTACACCACTGGGCATGGTGTCTTAGGCTTGTGTGCAGTTCTTGTACTGACCTTGCTTCTAGAGGTAGTTTGGAACTCAGTAGAGAGTGTTGCAACCAAGGACAGACCATTTTTACGTGCTACACGCTTCAGCACTCGGCGTGCTGCTACTTCGCGGCTGTGCTGTTGTTGCTCCTGGATGTTTCCACTTCACAATAACAGCACTTATAGTTGACCGGGGCAGCTCTAGCAGGGCAGAAATGTGACTGACTTGTTGGAAAGGTGGCATTCTACGACAGTGCCACATTGAAAGTCAATGAGCTCTTCAAAAAAAAAAAAAAAAAAGAGGCCTTGCTACTGCCAATGTTTGTCTATGGAGACTGCATGGCGGTGTGCTCAATTTTTTTTTTTTACAACTGTCAGTAATCGGGTGTTGCATCCATGGTAACATAGCAAAACCTATAAACCTATTATCAACAGTATACCCTTCCATCTCGCCTTCACCCTCTCTCTCTCAATTTCCCTAACAAATCCCCCCTTCTCATTCAGTCTTCATTCGACAAAATAATAAATAAAGCATTGAGCATAAGAAAACTAAAATCAAACTATAAAAAAAACACATGATAATGAATTATAAATAGTAGAGCCTACCTGTCAACAATCCTGAGGTGTAAGAGTTACTCCAGAGTGAGACAGACCGACAGGCAGAAGGAGAGATGCTACAGCCTATTATTGCAGTAATAGGGGTTGAAGTCCGAAAACAATAGGAGTATGTGGCTAGAGGTGTGTGTGTGTCTGTGTGTAACAGGAAACAGAGAGAGAACGGGCGTGGTAAGTGTAGGTCAATTGGAGGAGGAGGAGAGGGCTGAAATATTTACATGGGTGACCACACCCTACTTCCATCCCATTGCCTGGCAGTGACGCATTGAGGGCACAGCAGGCTACCTGGTGACACATTCACTTCAATTCACTCATGCCTTTCATCCCAAAGATCAGTTCTAGGATCAAAAGTACACAATTCCTGTAACTACATGGGTAAAGTCACCCGTTTTTGCCAGGTAAGTTACTGAGTGGACAACTTAGTCAAGTAATATTCTTTGAAAACAGAAGTGATCCACACCTATACATGTATTAACAAGTAGATATAAAATCAGTCCCAACTTCGTAACATCCTAGTATAGTAGCCGTGGAAACTAGAACACTCCTTGTAGAATTTATAAGGGTCTCTCCTCACAGGAAGTGACTGTATCGTAACCTACGGATCGGAACTATGGATGCCTCGGCCCTCCCCAAACACAAAGATATGGATTTCCAAACAGTTACTATGTCAACACAATGAGAAATACTTGAACTTATTCCAAAACTAAAGTTCTCACACAGTCAACTCCTCAGAGTCCAAAGTCTACTGAATCCGAAAAGGAACCAGGGCTATTTATTTAACCATGGAATATAAACATGAGTAACAAACACCAACAGATAGTACCAAAGCAACAGTCGTACTGTTTGCAAAACTTTACCAAGGCAACAATATAGCACAGTTAAACGTAAAAACAGCCAGGCTCCCACGCTGGTCCAAGGCCATAGGATTAAACTACAGTAGTAGACTATGTAAGGTTTTATATTATGGTACAACAACAGTATCAAGATGCATTCAATGAGGATTCAGGCAAAACATGGAAGGTAATGAGGGAGAGAGGGAAGGGGGAAACGACTTCAGGGAGGGAGAGAGGGAAGGGGGAATCGACTTCAGGGAGGGAGAGAGGGAAGGGTGAAACGACTTAAGGGAGGGAGAGAGGGAAGGGGGAATCGACTTCAGGGAGGGAGAGAGGGAAGGGTGAAACGACTTCAGGGAGGGAGAGAGGGAAGGGGAAACGACTTCAGGGCGGGAGAGAGGGAAGGGGGAAACGACTTCAGGGCGGGAGAGAGGGAAGGGGGAAACGACTTCAGGGCGGGAGAGAGGGAAGGGGGAAACGACTTCAGGGTGGGAGAGAGGGAAGGGGGAAACGACTTCAGGGCGGAGAGAGGGAAGGGGGAAACGACTTCAGGGAGGGAGAGAGGGAAGGGGGAAACGACTTCAGGGCGGGAGAGAGGGAAGGGGGAAACGACTTCAGGGCGGGAGAGAGAGAAGGGGGAAACGACTTCAGGGTGGGAGAGAGGGAAGGGGGAAACGACTTCAGGGCGGGAGAGAGGGAAGGGGGAAACGACTTCAGGGAGGGAGAGAGGGAAGGGGGAAACGACTTCAGGGCGGGAGAGAGGGAAGGGGGAATCGACTTCAGGGCGGGAGAGAGGGAAGGGGGAAACGACTTCAGGGCGGGAGAGAGGGAAGGGGGAAACGACTTCAGGGCGGGAGAGAGGGAAGGGGGAAACGACTTCGGGGCGGGAGAGAGGGAAGCGGGAAACGACTTCAGGGCGGGAGAGGGGGAAGGGGGAAACGACTTCAGGGCGGGAGAGGGGGAAGGGGGAAACGACTTCAGGGCGGGAGAGGGGGAAGGGGGAAACAACTTATGGGCGGGAGAGAGGGAAAGGGGAAAAACATTCCTCCTTTACACCTGTGATAGGGTTTCTTTACCATTGGTGTTGTGCAACAAAATGGACTGAGTCAGGAATTTATAGCACTATCTATAAAGGCTGTAAACATAATATGGTTGCCAAGTAACATGTTAATTGACTCATTTATAGATAGGCTGATTATTTTCTCTGTGTGTGTGTGCGTGCGTGCGTGTGTGTGCGTGCACATGTATCTTACCCTCCACTGTCGTCTCTTGATTGTGTTCCTGGTGATCATCATTGCAGCCCAGAACTGAGTGAAGGACAGTCTCAGACGCTTGTAATACTGCCTGTACACAGACGGGGAGCCAGTCAGTCACTTTCAGGTGGACACACTAACTGCAATCTCAATCTCAAGACTTTTCGTTTTTCTTCTGTCTCCTCCCTTGTTACACATCTCTCTCTCATCTCTCCATACCTGGCCTGATGTCCTCGTATGTGGCTCTGGATGACAATGGCCTTCTGCTTGAAGAACCTAAAGTTGCGCCTGCAGATGAACCCTCTGATGTTCCTCTGGATGGTAACCGCAGCCCAGGTCTGAGTGCTGTTCCA
This sequence comes from Oncorhynchus mykiss, assembly GCF_057628025.1. Lineage (NCBI taxonomy): Eukaryota > Metazoa > Chordata > Actinopteri > Salmoniformes > Salmonidae > Oncorhynchus > Oncorhynchus mykiss. Next base: position 14,127,640 of record NC_143041.1, on the reverse strand, counting down.
CTTGTCCTCCACACGCTGGTACAGCACCTCCTTCAGAAACACCTGCACGCACGTCACACATTAAATACTGTATTTGAATCCACCAATCCAATTTACATTCAAAAAGGATCCAAACTTTTCAAGCGGCACTCAAGTGTACAGAAAGCAACTCCTTCTCCAAACAGCTAGGCTGCCCACGAAAGCTGAAACAGAGCAGTATCTAGCCAATTGCTTTGCCCTAGTTTTTGGCAGGCCCACAATCTGGATGCCACACACTGCAAGCCTCTGTAGTGACCGAGACGGCCAAATATCAGTGCCAGCAACTTGCACCTCCACCCGAGGCTGTCCAAACGTGCCACGAGGGGCTGGTAATTAAGAAGCTTGTCAGCAAAGGCCTGCTCCATGTAGTCGTCAAATGAGCAGCCAACTTCCAAAATGAGCGCTTCCCCTCACAACAACATCTGCCGTATTTGGCACACAGGAAAACACATCAGCATTAAACCAGGTTCCTCTTACACAATCAATCAATCTATCAAATGTATTTATAAAGCCCTTCTTTTTTTTATCAGATGATGTCACAAAGCGCTGTACAGAAACCCAGCCTAAAACCCCAAACTGCAAGCAATGCAGAAGCACGGTGGCCAGGAAAAACTCCCTAGAAAGGCCAGAACCTAGGAAGAAACCTAAAGAGGAACCAGGCTCTGAGGGGTGGCCAGTCTTCTTCTGGCTGTGCCAAATTGAGATTATAACAGAACATGGCCAAGATGTTCAAACGTTCATAGATGACCAGCAGGGTCAACAATGTTTATGGATATGTGCTATTGGTGAGACAACCTGTCACACCACGCTGGCTATCAGGTCGAGAAATCGGTCACGACTATCAACGAACAGCAACCATTCACAACATTGGCAATAGACTTCATTACATTTGATTCAAAAGGTACTCGCACATCTGAGCAAACTTTGCATGGCAACAGTTGAACAAGATGAATGAAAGAGGAAACCGCACACTGCTATTGATAGTATCACTGATATTTAATAAGCTTATGTATCGGTCTCATGGCCTTCATCAGAGCTTTGGTGAATTTTATGTATGTAGAATACCATAGAGTACCAGAGCGCTAGATTATATTTTGTTGGTAGAACGTGCAGCTTTAACAGTAAAAGTATTGTGCTACATGGAACGGGAGACCGAGTGGTCAGCACAGTCCAGATTGGGGACGCAGGCCGGTCCAGTGCTGTCGTAGCTGCCTCCATCTGAAACTAAGATGTAGGATGAGATGTTCCATCAGGGGAACAGAAGCTTCCGCAACAACACAGGGGTCCTACACAACAACACAGGGGTCTGCCACAACTACATCAGAGGCAGTCACTGGCTCCGTTTGCATATCAGACCGCTCCGCTCCAGTCCTGTTACACAGGTCGTTTGGAGTCTGACCAGACTCCAAAGCCCACAGCACAAGTATCCAATTGTGTGCCTTCCTCCAATGGAAAATTAAGTTGTCCTCAGTGTCCGTGGCCAGTTGGACCTTCCTCCTCCGTAGGTGTAGAAGGAGGGAAGCTCTGGCTAATTCCCCAGCTGTGGAGTCGTCAGTGTTGAGCATGTTCAACAGGCGAGTCAGTCTGGTAGCAGTGTAAATCCACTCAAAATCCGGGACACCCAAACCCCCCTCTCTTTGGCTCAGGAAGATTTTTGATATTTTATTTGACCTTTATTTAACTAGGCAAGTCAGTTAAGAACAAATTCTTATTTTCAATGACGGCCATGTTCAGGGACAGAACGACTAGCTGGTACTTGTACCTTGGCAGCTTGGGGATTCGAACCTGCATCATTTTGGTTACTAGCCCAACACTCTAACCACTAGGCTACCCTGCCGCCCCATAACTTCACGTGTGTGTTTAGGCATATCCACATTCTCACCACTTGAACACTTGTGTTATTAATTTCGTTCAGAAACTGTGAGACATTTGCAAGCAGATGTTGAATCTTTGCTAGACACACACACACACACACACACACACACACACACACACACACACACACACACACACACACACACACACACACACACACACACACACACACACACACACACACACACACACACACACACACACACACACAAGTTCACTCTTTAGACCCTGGTCTAAGATACTAGACTTGGCTTGCTTGGATAGAGCTTATTTTTCTTCTGTGAAACAACTGTACATCGTTACAGTGGCTTCTTAGGTACCTTAGTGAGTCCTAGCTGGTACTGTCCCTCATCAGCCCCTACAAAGTTCAGCAACGCCACGGTCTGCTCCTTATCAGACATGGTGGCTGGTCGCTCCACCAGGAGGATTCCATACCTGGGTAAGAGGGAGATGGGACAGGAGGGATAATAATAATTTGAGGAGAAGCTCACCGAGATCTATGAAGCAGCAAGTGATGGTTGGCTCCGAGTTTGACTTTCTCCCAGTGAGATGCTGGTATACTGTACGGTTGGTACTGTATGTGTGTGGATGGTGGTTAAACCGTGTGAATGAATATTAGTTTGCGTTGGTTGGTTTGGCCAGTACCTCTCCATAAAGAAGGAAAAGGGGATGCGGATGGGGAATCCCTCCTTCCTGATGGTGATGGTCTCAAGTATCCCAGCATGCCTCAGCTGGGTTGACACATAGTCCACATCAAAGATACCGGGAAGCTGAGGGCAGAGGGACAGAATATGAGATCATATAGGTTTGTAACTTTTGGCCTAGAAAGGGCGCAGTTGGCTACATTTAATGTTGCATACCCACCTTGACATAATTTGGCTTGAAACATCGAATAAAGGTGGTTTTACACCTGGATGGAAGGAAAAAAAACACAGATCATCCACCACTGCCTTGCTTCTCTCAGCAAACAAAATTAAAATATATTTTGCCTTTTTGTAAAAAAACCCTGACCTCTCTAGTCGTGTGGTGAGCTCAGTCAGGGACTGTTGGAAGTGTGCTGCCACCGTGGAGGGCTGTTGCCTGTGACCTTTACCCCTCCAGCCCAACTCTCTCTGCTGCAGGTAATTATCCTGCACCTTACGGAACAGCCCTGACACCATCTGAGATACAGAGATCGATTGATTGATTGAATGGGTAATTGAGTGAGTGATGGATTGATTCCCCTTAAGCCTACAGGAATGACAAGTTCACCTTCAGTCTACTCCTAGCAAACAGCTCAACCACCTCGGTACGGAACTGATCATGGTTCTTATTCAGAAAGTTATGGACCTACGGAGAGAGAGGAACATAAAGAGAGAAAAAAATCACTCTGTCCATCCATATCAACATGTCCTAACTCAGTGGTTCCTAAACACTTAAGAAGCTAGAACCACCTGGTACGTGACAGCTCCGGCGTAGTGATACACAGTGAAGACAGGCAGAGGTATCTTGGGCTTAGTGTAGTGTGGGCTGTTCCCATGGTGATAGTGGCACTTTTGGAGGAAGGTGTGGTCGGTGGCCTGGGGTAGGCAGGTCTGGTCATCCAGTATACGGAGGATACCATGTGGTCTGGAGGAGATGAGGTCCAGACAGGAGTGGAAGTCCTGCAGTGGGACGGGGTACCACTGGATCTGCTCTGTACTGTACTCTTCCTGGAGAACACACACACGAATGCATGCACAAGCGCCACCATTTTTTTTATCAGTATTCATGAATGTCAACCCCATTAACTATTAGAGACGCACAATGACTTTACTGATTGTTTGACTTGTGAACTCTGACCCCGGGCCCACTGACCTGTTCCTGGGTCACCACGGCCTTGTTGACAAAGTGCTGCAGCTGCTCGTTGGCAAAGTTAATACACAGCTGTTCAAAGCTGTTCACTCCCAGGTCCTACAACACACAGGTAAATATGCAGTGCCTTGCGAAAGTATTCGGCCCCCTTGAACTTTGTGACCTTTTGCCACATTTCAGGCTTCAAACATAAAGATATAAAACTGTATTTTTTTTTGAAGAATCAACAACAAGTGGGACACAATCATGAAGTGGAACGACATTTATTGGATATTTCAAACTTTTTTAACAAATCAAAAACTGAAAAATTGGGCGTGCAAAATTATTCAGCCCCCTTAAGTTAATACTTTGTAGCGCCACCTTTTGCTGCGATTACAGCTGTAAGTCGCTTGGGGTATGTCTCTATCAGTTTTGCAAATCGAGAGACTGACATTTTTTCCCATTCCTCATTGCAAAACAGCTCGAGCTCAGTGAGGTTGGATGGAGAGCATTTGTGAACAGCAGTTTTCAGTTCTTTCCACAGATTCTCGATTGGATTCAGGTCTGGACTTTGACTTGGCCATTCTAACACCTGGATATGTTTATTTTTGAACCATTCCACTGTAGATTTTGCTTTATGTTTTGGATCATTGTCTTGTTGGAAGACAAATCTCCGTCCCAGTCTCAGGTCTTTTGCAGACTCCATCAGGTTTTCTTCAAGAATGGTCCTGTATTTGGCTCCATCCATCTTCCCATCAATTTTAACCATCTTCCCTGTCCCTGCTGAAGAAAAGCAGGCCCAAACCATGATGATGCCACCACCATGTTTGACAGTGGGGATGGTGTGTTCAGCTGTGTTGCTTTTACGCCAAACATAACGTTTTGCATTGTTGCCAAAAAGTTCAATTTTGGTTTCATCTGACCAGAGCACCTTCTTCCACATGTTTGGTGTGTCTCCCAGGTGGCTTGTGGCAAACTTTACACACTTTTTATGGATATCTTTAAGAAATGGCTTTCTTCTTGCCACTCTTCCATAAAGGCCAGATTTGTGCAATATACGACTGATTGTTGTCCTATGGACAGAGTCTCCCACCTCAGCTGTAGATCTCTGCAGTTCATCCAGAGTGATCATGGGCCTCTTGGCTGCATCTCTGATCAGTCTTCTCCTTGTATGAGCTGAAAGTTTAGAGGGACGGCCAGGTCTTGGTAGATTTGCAGTGGTCTGATACTCCTTCCATTTCAATATTATCGCTTGCACAGTGCTCCTTGGGATGTTTAAAGCTTGGGAAATCGTTTTGTTTCCAAATCCGGCTTTAAACTTCTTCACAACAGTATCTTGGACCTGCCTGGTGTGTTCCTTGTTCTTCATGATGCTCTCTGCGCTTTTGACGGACCTCTGAGACTATCACAGTGCAGGTGCATTTATACGGAGACTTGATTACACACAAGTGGATTGTATTTATCATCATTAGTCATTTAGGTCAACATTGGATCATTCAGAGATCCTCACTGAACTTCTGGAGAGAGTTTGCTGCACTGAAAGTAAAGGGGCTGAATAATTTTGCACGCCCAATTTTTCAGTTTTTGATTTGTTAAAAAAGTTTGAAATATCCAATAAATGTCGTTCCACTTCATGATTGTGTCTCACTTGTTGTTGATTCTTCACAAAAAAATAGAGTTTTATATCTTTATGTTTGAAGCCTGAAATGTGGCAAAAGGTCGCAAAGTTCAAGGGGGCCGAATACTTTCGCAAGGCACTATATATGTTTAATAAATGCATGTAATATGCAATAGAACAGGGCGGCCCAACCCTGTTTCTGGAAAGCTGCAGTCCTGTAGGTTTTCGCTCCAACCCTAATCTAGCTCACAATCTAGCATATTATCATTCAATTAAATTGCACATTCTCCATTAAACATTTACTGTGGTCCTCATTGCCCCTCACCTCGAAGCCGTAGATGTCCACTATCCCCACGGTGCTGTCCATTTCTGTAGGGCTCAGCCAATCATTGATCTGCTCCAACAGCCAATCGAACAACACAGAGTACAGGGCCTTGGCTATGGCATCTCTAGGAGAAAGGGATAGATAATAGATCATTATTTTTCTATGCTGCTCTAGATAGTATTGATTAACTCCAAATATAAGGTGGAGGAGCTCACTCACACGGCAGTGCATGGCTCGGTCAGTACCTGGATTCTATGGCACTTTCCACAGACAGGGGGCAGTAGATCCTGTCATAGGTTGTCTCCTGAGGAGGGACAGGTACAGTGCCTTCAGAAAAAAAATTGCGCCCCTTGACCTTTTCCACATTTTGTTGTGTTACAGCCTGAATTTAAATTGGATTCAATTGAGATGTTTTTTTTTCCCACTGGCCTACACACAGTAACCCATAATGTCAAAGTGGAATTATGTTTTTCCCATTTTTTTTTTTTACAAATCAATTCAAAATGAAAAGCTGAAATGTCTCGAGTCAATAAGTATTCAACCCCTTAGTTATGGCAAGCATAAATAAGTTCCGGAGTAAACATTTGCTTAACAATGAACATAATACGTTGCTCTGTGTGCAATAAAGTATTTAGCGTGATTTTTGAATGACTACCTCTGTGTCCCACACATAATAATCTGTAAGGTCCCTCAAACGATCAGTGAATTTCAGACACAGATTCAACTACAAAGACCAAGGAGGTTTTCCAATGCCTCACAAAGGGTACCTATTGGTAGATGGGTCAAAATGAAAACAAATGGTGACTTTAAAACAGTCACAGTTTAATGGCTGTGATAGGAGAAAACTGAGGATGGCTCAACGACATTGTAGTTATTCCACAATACTAACCTAATTGACAGAAAGAAAGGGAAGCCAGTACAGAATAAAAATCTTCCAAAACATGATTCATGTTTGCAACAAGGCACTTAAGTAACACTGCAAAAAATGTGGCAATGCAATTAACTTTTTTGTCCTGTATACAAAGAGTTTTGTTTACTGAGTACCAGCCTCCATATTTTCAAGCATAGTGGTGGCTGCATCATGTTATGGGTATGCTTGTCATCGTTAAGGACTGGGGCGTTTTTCAAGGATTAAAAAAAATAACCGAATGGAGCTAAGCACAAAATCCTAGAGGAAAACCTGGTTAAGTCTGCTTTTCACCAGACACTGGGAGATTAAATCACCTTTCAGCAGGACAATAACCTAAAACACAAGGCCAAATCTACACTGGAGTTGCTTACGAGTGGCCAAGTTACAATTTTGACATGAATCTACTTGAAAATCTACGGGACGACCTAAAAATTGTTGTCAAGCAATGATGAACAACCAATTTGACAGAGCTTGAAAAAAATGTAGAACATAATGGGCAAATGTTGCACAATCCAGGTGTGGAAAGCTCAGAGACTGACCCAGAAAGACTCAGAGCTGTAATCACTGCCAAAGGTGCTTCTACAAATGATTGTCTCGGGGGTGTGAATACTTCTGGAAATTAGATACTGTATTTCTATATTTCCTTTTACAATAAATTGAAATGTTTTCACTTTGTCCTTGTGGGGTATTGTGTGTAGATAGGTGAGAAGAAAACCCATTAAATCCATTTTGAATTCAGACTACCTAAATGTGTAATGAGTCAAAGGGTACGAATACTTTCTGAAGGCACTGTAGATCAGCTAATGTATGAATAGTTCAAGAGAGAATGAAGGGTGAAGGCATGGTGAAGGGTTTGTTCTGACCGTGACTTTGTGTGTGATGACAGTCTGTAGGGCCTCTGAAGACACCTGCAAGAGAGAACCTACTCTCCTGGCCTCTGCCTCACTGAAGATACGGGCCACCTCAAACGACTCACTCTAGATACACACAAGCGTACAGTATTAGATATTTCTCTACTGTCTGTTTCTCACATACACTGTGTATCAGACATACAAATGAATGAAAAACATCCAAACATGCATACTACTCTGAACAACTCACATCCTCTTTGAGCACAGACAGACACCTCCTCACCTAAGAATACACCCACCATACACTCACCCTCCCTTACCCTACTCTCTCACACACACCTCGTAGGAACTGAAGCAGATATTCCCAAGCTGTAGTATGGAGGAGAGGATGGCCCAGACTGTGGAGATCTGGTCGGCGTGTAGACCAATCGTCTCAAAGCACTGGGCCAACAACAGGAAGTCATGTTTGTCCAGCTTCCCCTTCAGCTCACAGGACCCGCCCTGACACAGAGAGGGAGGCCGAAGTCATCTATTCAGCTCGACTGATTGTTCCCTCAATCCTGGTCCAGGGAACACCTGGGATGTGCAGGGTTTTTTGATTCTACTAACGGATTCTATTCATTTGATCCTACTGATTCTACTTATTTGGGGCTTACTTGGTTGAGGTAGTAGTATGTCTCTGCTCCCTGCAGATAGAGCTCCTGTTTGTCCCAGTCGTTCATCCCCGCCAGCAGCTCATAGAACACATGGTAGTTCCTCTCCTCATTGGCCTGACGCAGAGACAGTACAAGTTTGGTAACCCATGAGTAACGTGTCAGACTGAGGCTATGAGGAATATGCACCCAGTTGTCTCACACGAAGACCTCACCTGGAAGACAACGCGTGACTTCTCAAGAAGGTACTTTGACAGCGAAGTCCCCACCACCACACCCCTGTCGACCATTTAAAAAGATTGAAATACATTTTTCACCCCCTCCGGTTCCGTGCCAATTGAACACAACTTTGTTTCTGTACAGAGTGAAAGAGATGAGGCTCCTAGAGGAGGACATACTGGAGAACGTGGACGTGAAGATATTTGCCAAAGCGACTAGAGTTGTTGTTGAGGATGGTCTTGGCATTACCAAAACTCTCTAGAATCGGCAGCACCTCCATGGGCTGTCTGAGGTTGTTGTTCCTGCCTTGGTACATGGAGCTGAGGTAGTGGACTATTAGCTTGGTGGCCTCAGTCTTACCTGATCCACTCTGACCACTGTAGAAAGAGAGAATGCACTTAAAAATAGCTGGAGACAAGATGATAGGTCAATACAGGCCTCCAAAGAGAGAAGGAGAATAGGAAAGAGAGAAAGAAAGAGACTGGTGGCTCTGACATACCTTATGACGATGCACTGCTCTTGTGGTGAGCTCTGAGATTGGCTGAAGGCTGCATCGGCGACAGCATAGACATGGCTGCACAAGTAAAGACACAGACCCACAGACTTACATTAGCAATAGGCGGATTTCCCTTGGCGTTACTCTGTGCATGTTACTCTGCTGTCACTCCGATTGGCAGCATAGTTATAATTGTGTTATTCTGGCATTACAGTGGGTTTGGTTCATTCTAGGGTTCACTCTCGATTTACTCCTGGGTTACTCTGCTGTTACTCACGGAGGGTTGCGTTTCTGCTCCTTGCCCTGGTACTGCTGTCGGAGGTCCTCTGTGTAGAGGTCAAGGGGCTTGAAGGGGTTAAGTGACAGCAGCATGTTACCTATGTACGTCTGGGACACACAGGGGAAAGATGGTGGTTATCTGGTTATCTGGTTATCTGGTTATCTGATATGGCTGAGAGGTAGAGCTGAGATACACATGTTGATATGGAGAGAGAGAGAGATCGGTCTGAGTTTTTCCTCATGTTCAGTTGTAAGGTTACATACGTAGATGGAGTCCCGGTGAAACCTCTTCTTCAGATTCAGCAGCACAGAGCTCTCACACACCTCCCTGGAGACATACACCAGTTAACAGAGAGAGGTGTGTGTGTAGGTTACCTTCTAAATGTAATCCGTCACAGTTACAAGTTGCCTGTCCATAACTGTAATCAGTAACGTCATTTTTTGATTACCCCCAAATCGGTAACGTGATTATTTTCTTTTGGATTACTTTTCCCTTAAGAAGCATTAGAAGAAGAGAAAGGATCCATTAAACACATTTGGTGTGTCTCTGACTGGTTGTCAGATTCGCTCAGGTGGAACAAACTTAAACTTGCACCTTTCAATGCTGAATTGAATGTCTCTAAGAAAACAGAAAGGTGCCCTAATATATTTTCTTTTGTCCCGCAAACATCCTCTCTGAATTAGAAGTTATCCTAGGAGTACTCACCTAGTTTTTCAAAAGTATCTAGTCTGATTACAATAGTCTACAGTTCAAAAAACAAAATGCAAATCAGATTACATGTCATCAGTTACTCCCACACCCTGACTGTGTGCACGCCCTCTCTCTCTCGCACTCACTCAAGCTGGGATAGATCCTCCACCTCGTCCACCTCCACAGCCTGGTCAGACCCTGGCATCGCGACCTGAAGGTGAACCCAGAGCAGGCACGTGTCAGCCACACGTCGCCCTCCAGAACCATGTACAATGGATCCTTCTCCTGACCCACTTACTGTGCCTTCTTTCCGTAGCTATATTTCTTGTCAAGCAGTACCTGTTTTTTTTCTCCTTCACTTTTCATTGTACTCTAACCATATCCCTCAGTGCCATAACCCCGCCCAGAGCCCCTCTACCACAGGTAACCAATACATCTGTATTCATGGGAAAGGCTGAGTCACTGTGATAGTTGATACACTGTATGCTTGTGCCATGCTCTATTGTATTGGTACTGACTAGAAAATAAATAAACTAGTAGAGGTCTGCTTTACAGGCTTTAGTCAATACACACACAGACTGACAGCGGTGAATAGGAAGTGTGATGCTTAGTGATAAGTAGTTATGTTGCCTGTTTTGCTCTCATAGATGCTTACCCTGAAGCTACAGCATTGTCCAAATGACGTTATCCATGCTGTGAAGTTGTTGGTCCAGCGCATCGCGGGTACATACTGTAAGCTCAATAAATAAAGCCAGAACAATCGCAGTACCGTTGTGTTATTGAGGCGACTCTCCAGCATGTCCTGAGCAGGGTCCTCAGACTCCCAGGGTCCTCTCCCGTTGTGGGTCGGTACAGTCCTGGTCTGGTTCCCATCCTCGTACACCGTCCACTTGGTCAGCTTCTCCACTGTCTGGTGGGGCAGGAGGGTATCCGCTCGCAGCCAGTCCTGTTGAGGGAGGGGACGATAGTGGAGTTTTGTGTAACAATTGTAATTGTGATGCTATCGCGACATCTGTCCTATCGTGATACCCGAGAGGCTTACGTAAATTGGTTAACTGAAACGCTATCCTCCTATCCACATATTTAAAATGTTTTCTGTTAGATATTATTATAATACAAAGAAAACAATTCATTACCAAAAGGTCATCCACATACCTGGGGGTCTCCGCTCATACGAGTCGTCCCAGCCCAGTGCACCTCCAGAGGGCCGACAGGGTACAGCCCGCCCCCTCCCATCAGCTGGGCCACCTCTCGATCAGCCTCTTCTTCATAGTACGACCCCACCCTAGAACCAACTCTGGATGGTTCTCCAGTCAGTCTGACAGGTTCTCCAGACTCAGGACCATCAGTGAGGGGTCCGGCAAACCCAGCTCCTGTCTCCCTGTCTGGGACTATAGCTCCACGGCTGGGTCCTACTTCTATTGCAGCAGTAGTAAGAGGCTTGGATAGCTTGGTCAATTTGAATTGATCGTTGCCCAGTTTGCCCCTGGCTGCCTGGAGGATGCTGAAACCCTCATTGCCTTTAAGTGCCGCCTCCCTTTTCCTGTCCTCGTTGCTGGTGTCCGGTGTGGGTCCCTGTGCTCCTGTGCTCCCATTTGTACTTTCAGTCCTCTTTGGCTCTGGTGCTGCTCCAGGAACAGGCTTCTTTATGGACTTGAGGAGGGTGAGGTCCGGTTTGACTGGGAGTACCAGTCTGGCTCCTGGTTTGGGGGGCTTGGGTGCTTCGAGGGTGGCTCCCACAGCAGTGCTGGAGCCTGGGGTGGTGGAGGAGGCTGGCTGAGCAGTCTGGGATGGCTGGGCTGGTAGAATTCCTATGGCCTTTCCCATGCCCAGCTTGTTCATCCTGGGAAGCACGATGGCTGCTGGAGGGGAGGTGGAGTGGGGGTCGTCACCAGACTCCCCCGCTTGCCTCTTCTGGGTGACAGCAGACTTATCTTCGGCTCCGTTTCCAGAGGTTCGGTTCTTCTTGCTGGCCAGGCTGGTCTTACTAGCCACACGCATGGCCATCCGATGTTTAAGCAGGCTGTGTTTGGAGCTAGTGGCTCCCTCCCTCTGTTTGATGGCTTGGAGAGGGAGCCAACGGGAGAAGCCAATGGCCTGGGTCACTACTTTCAGTTTACTCCTCAGGTTGAACCCTTTGGGCATCTTCCCCCTGATCCAACCCGAGACATGGCGTAGAGTCGTCACCCCTTTCCTACGAGTGACGAGACTGTCCGTGGGTTTGGCTGAGACTGGATCTGTCGACCCGGCTGTCGTTGCTTCCTCTCCAGGCCTGACCAGCATTTTATTGCTCCTTTGTCGAACAGATGCCATCTTGACTCTGCCCAGGACCAGGCCAATGTTTTTCCTGCTACCCTGTTTGGCTTCTCCTTCACCATCTTGTTGCTCCCTTTTCACTTGTTCCTGTTCTCCTTCACCCAGACAGGCTTGGAGATCATTTCCTTTTGATTTCAATAGCATCACCCGTGATAGGCCTTTAGGGGCTTTGGATGAAGTTGAGGCAGCCTCATCCTCCTGCAACTCCAATGGGGAAGACGAAGCATTCTTGTCTTTGATGGAGGTTTTTGTTTGTTTGGCTAGCTTCAGGATCTGGGCCTTGTGTTTTGCAGCGTCAGCCTTGCTGAGGGAGACATCTTTCAGAGGCTGGGCTTCTTCCTCTGCTGGAGTAGCTTTCTGTTTCCCTTTCCCTTTCTTTTTCTCAGCTTTTTCTGCTTTCTTTTTCTCAGCTTTCTTTGCTTTCTCAGCTTTCTTCTTCTCTGCTTTCGTGGGTTTCTGGGCCTTCTTAGGTTTGTCAACCTTCTCTTCAGCCTGGCCCTTTTTCTTCATGAACATCTTGGATTTCAGACACCCTGCCGGTGCAGTGACGCTGGTCGTCAAACTGAGTGGTGGTACAGCGGTGGCTTTCTTGGGCGACCCTCTTTTCCTTGAAGTTACCTTCTCAGATTCACCCCCATCGCTGGTCACTGCCACTGATTCTTCCTCTTCCTCCTCTTCCTCACTGGTACTGACTGGCTCCTCTTCAAGTTTCCCTCGTTTCCTGATTTGCACTGGAAGTTCTTTTTCTGATTCCTCCTCTACTGGAGGTTCCTTTGCTGATTCTTCCTTCACCTGCCCCTCTGTGCTTCTCTCCGTGTCTGACACCTCAACCTCCTCTCCGCTGCTATCCTGTGTCGCCTCTGTCTCGAGCCCTTCTGTCTCAGTTGTCTCCTCAATACAAACTAGCTCCTCCTCTTCGCTCTCCTCCACTGAACTCTCTCCTTCGCTCTCAGATTCTTCAGTCTTCTCTGTTTCACTCCCTATGACACCTCTTTTTTTTACAGGCTTTGTTACAGGTGTAGGTGTGTCTGCCCTCCCTCCTTTGGTTTGGGGTATTTTTGATCCAGGTTTAGATTTGATAGCTTTATTCGTACCGCAATCAACTGTCATGCTTTTCTCCTTCTGAGGGGATGATCTACCATTCGGACTTTTCCCATTCACTGTTTTCTTACCTTTCTCCTCTTTCGACTGTTGTTTAGTCTGCTCTTTACCTCTCTTGCTATTCTCCTCTTGCTTTTTCATTTTACTCTCTCCCTTTTTAGTCTTCCCTTTGCCATTGACCTCTTCTTTCTGGTCTACGGTTTCTTTTCCATTTGTCACTGCAGGTGGTGGTTTGGAACAATTATTTTCTCCTTTTTCCTTCGGTTTCTTTCCTCTGTTGGTTCTCTCATTTTCTCTACGGGTCCTACCTTTGGTTTTTACAAGTGACATGTCTGAAGGATGTCCTCTATCAGCTTTTATTCATCTTTGGTTTGAATAAAATGGTTACCTGCAGAATAGGAACATACCTACTAAGAATATGGTAGATAAGTTCAAGTCACACAGTACAGGAATGAATAACAACGTATGAGGCATACATTTCTTTTAATAAGAAATAGCCTGAAATGACTGTTTGGATTTCAATGACATTTAAATATTTCTTATCATGTCTCTTACTTTCAGTTAAACCTTCAACTTGCCTGTTAGCACCATAATTACTCTGGTGCTAACACATGAAGGTTTAGATCGATCAATGAATAAATAAATGCAAGGGCACCAGGTCAAGTAATGAGTCTGTCAAGCATAGTCTGTCAGCATTAGGACAGGGTTTCAGGCGTTTTACACCTGGATGGCCACTTGACACACAAGTCTTAGGTTAGAGAGCCAGATTAGCTGCTAACCCCATTAGCTACAGTATCACAACAGTAGTATCATACTTGCAGTATAGTGGATAGTATATTATAATACACAACATAGTACTTGCTATGGCTAACTACCACAACACAATTTAAGGTTATTTTTAACCATTATCATATAGAAAAACAAAACACAAATGAAACATCCTAAGGGGCTATAAATGTTTGATCTCAGATGGATAAAGTTACACTGCAGAGATCTAAACCATGTTTTATCTGTAGGTCAATCTAAATGGTTCTACCCTGCCGGGGTAGCGCAGTGAGAGGATGTATCAGGGTGATATAGCTTACCTGGCCTCTCGGGTGATCCTCAGGCATGGCTGGGGGTCCAGAAAGTGTTTCTGCTTGTCCTCAAGTACTGGTGTCACCTACACACACATTGACCCACCAATAACGACAACAAACGCACACACACACACATAACTTAACCCCAAACAAAGACAACATACACACACAGTATTTGAATAATTGAACTGTCTTTGGCAGTCCGTTCAGATATACAGCTATTCATATGGGCAGCTGGTGAATGAGGGAGAGGAAATGTGAGAGCAGGTGTGTGGAGACACTGACAATAGGTGGTGACAGACAAGGGAGAGCGAGAGATGGAGAGAAAGAAAGAGCAGTGGCTTCTCAGAAGAGAGAGATTCCATCAGTGCTCTGGAATTAAAGGGCTATGCTCTCCTTCCATTTTTCCCCTCTTCTCTATTTCACCTTAAATTCATCATCTTTCCAGTTGAATAGCATTACATAACTTATCTATAAAAACCTATGCAAGCAATTTTTTTATTACAATTATGGACAAGGTATGTATCAACAATGTGAAGGCTCTATATTGGCTACAAGAAGGTGTACAATATTACAATAAACTCTGAACAGAGCATTCTGGCATAGATCATCATAGACCCCATTGGCTAAGGGGCTTTCTGGCTCATTAGAACAGACAAATTAAATACAGTTGGGCAAAAAAGTATTTAGTCAGACACCAATTGTGCAAGTTCTCCCACTTAAGAATTTTCATCATAGGTACACTTCAACTATGACAGACAAAATGAGAAAAAAAATTCAGAAAATCACATTGTAGGATTTTTAATGAATTTATTTGCAAATTATGGTGGAAAATAAGTATTTGGTCAATAACAAAAGTTTATCTCAATACTTATATCAAATCAAATCAAATGTATTTATATAGCCCTTTGTACATGAGCTGATATCTCAAAGTGCTGTACAGAAACACAGCCTAAAACCCCAAACAGCAAGCAATGCAGGTGTAGAAGCACGGTGGCTTGGAAAAACTCCCTAGAAAGGCCAAAACCTAGGAAGAAACCTAGAGAGGAACCAGGCTATGTGGGGTGGCCAGTCCTCTTCTGGCTGTGCCGGGTGGAGATTATAACAGAACATAGCCAAGATGTTCAAATGTTCATAAATGACCAGCATTGTCGAATAATAATAAGGCAGAACAGTTGAAACTGGAGCAGCAGCACGGCCAGGTGGACTGGGGACAGCAAGGAGTCATCATGTCAGGTAGTCCTGGGGCATGGTCCTAGGGCTCAGGTCCTCCGAGAGAGAGAAAGAAAGAGAGAAGGAGAGAATTAGAGAACGCACACTTAGATTCACACAGGACACCGATTAGAACAGGAGAAGTACTCCAGATATAACAAACTGACCCTAGCCCCACGACACATAAACTACTACAGCATAAATACTGGAGGCTGAGATATATACCCTTTGTTGGCAATGACAGAGGTCAAACGTTTTCTGTAAGTCTTCACAAGGTTTTCGCACACTGTTGCTGGTATTTTGGCCCATTCCTCCATGCAGATCTCCTCTAGAGCAGTGATGTTTGGGGCTGTTGCTGGGCAACACGGACTTTCAACTCCATCCAAAGATTTTCTATGGGGTTGAGATCTGGAGACTGGCTAGGCCACTCCAGGACCTTGAAATACTTCTTACGAAGCCACTCCGTTGCGCGGGCGGTGTGTTTGGGATCATTGTCATGCGGAAAGAGCCAGCCACGTTTCATCTTCAATGCCCTTGCTGATGGTAGGCTTTGTTACTTTGGTCCCAGCTCTCTGCAGGTCCTCCCGTGTGGTTCTGAGATTTTTGCTCACCGTTCTTGTGATCATTTTGACCCCACGGGGTGAGATCTTGCGTGGAGCCCCAGATCGATGGAGATTATCAGTGGTCTTGTATGTCTTCCATTACCTAATAATTGCTCCCACAGTTGATTTCTTCAAACCAAGCTGCTTACCTATTGCAGATTCAGTCTTCCCAGCCTGGTGCAGGTCTACAATTTTGTTTCTGGTGTCCTTTGACAGCTCTTTGGTCTTGGCCATAGTGGAGTTTGGAGTGTGACTGTTTGAGTTTGTGGATAGGTGTCTTTTATACTGATAACAAGTTCAAACAGGTGCCATTAATACAGGTAACGAGTGGAGGACAGTGGAGCCTCTAAGAAGTTACAGGTCTGTGAGAGCCAGAAATCTTGCTTGTTTGTAGGTGACCAAATACTTATTTTCCACCATAATTTGCAAATAAAATCATAAAAAAATCCTACAATGTGATTCTGGATTTTTTTTTTCTCATTTTGTCTGTCATAGTTGAAGTGTACCTATGATGAAAATTACAGGCCTCTCATCTTTTTAAGTGGGAGAACTTGCACAATTGGTGGCTGACTAAATACTTTTTTACCCCACTGTACATTTCTCCCTTTTTCCAACAACATAGATTGTTTCGAGCTGCCTGGTGTTGGAGGACGGTCCAATAGGAGAGGTAAAGTTCCAGCTAAGCGATTGTGACCCAGGCAATAAGTGAACTAAGCCCTGCTCCATAATGGTGATTAAAACTCTTGGCTGTGCTTGTATGACAACTGATCCCTAATTTATCCACTTGACCTGCCAGCACCAAACTCACAAGGCTCAGGATATAACCAAAGCTCATAGCCATCAGATGTACTTTATTTTGACTGTTGCGGTTGAGTGGGGAACAGTCAGAGCGAGGCTTGAAGCAGCAACCCTGTAGTTCAATCAAGCAGGGAATGAAGTCAAACTTCATAGAAAGACACAGACACGTGAACTCTTGTGAAAAACATGTATTCATTTTCCAGCAGGACATTATGTAGTGTGAAAGTTATCAATCAAAAAAAGTAGGGTTCTCATACTCCATGATTCACTACAAAAATATATTCTAGAGACCACAGAAATGCTAAAATACCCAGCATTTCAAGAAACAGTACCAAAATATTTTGTTGCGAGATCCGACTATAGCAGCCAACCCCTATTAAAAACACACCTAACCGTTAACAGGCAGAGAATCATATAGTACATATATATTAAACATTTGACTACAATATCTTAAAATTACATTCCTAAATAACATTACTCATTGCTGTGTTCAAAAAAAAGGGTTTACATTATAACATTTTAAAAACCAAGCCACCATAGAAAGTTGTAGCGTCATGTGCTACACAGGACAAATACCTACGTCAGGTTATAACTGGTTATTACACATTAATGCGCGGACGGTAGGAGAGGTAAGGAGGGAGGTCAGTTGGCAACAAAAGCTTGGGGAGACATTTTACGGCACAGTGGTCTTATACTGCTAGTCTGGTAGTCAGATGTGTTTCTGAGTTGGCTAAAGCAACAATAGGTCTGGCTACCAGGCTGGTGGTCTACCACCTTGTGTGGTTCAAAATTAACAGTACGGATTCCACAGATACTCCATGTTGCTCTCGCACTCAAAACAATGCCTTGTTTGGAGTGCCAGAATAAATTTGATGATTTGTCAGCATAAAAAAAACAACAAAAAACATTTTTGGCTCCCTTGTACAGTTTTTCCCATCCAGCTAGATTTTACATCTCCAATAATTACACAGAATCAAAACAAAAAGGTTACAAAATCACAGGTAAAATGACATTACAAATAAAAGAATCATAGGAATAAAAAAAACAAGTCCATCCCCCCCTCCTCTCTATATCTTCCCACTCCCCCATATGCGTCTCTCTCTAGGAGACTAAGGCAAGCGAGGATGTGCAGAGCAAGGCTGCTACTGGACAAATCAGAGTTTCACAGGTCAGCTTGAGTTCAAGGGTGAAAGGCTGAATGCCTGGTGTCGGGATGAGGAGGGAACGTGAGGAAGGGGTGGATGAGTGAGTAGGGTGTGTTTAATGCAAGTATGTCTTGTGTGTGAGAACTGTAAGTGGCTTTGGATAAGCGCGTCAGCGGAATGACCATACAATCATTACTAATGTGTGGCAGGTGTAGAGGTACCAAGCGTAGCAGGGGTATTACAGTACAGTGGTTGGTCCCTAGGCACAGACGGTGGTCCTTCCATAGCGGTGGGCCTCAAATGACACCCTGTTCCTCATACACTACACCAACCCCCCTTTATGGGCTTTGGTTAAAAGCAGTGCCCTACTTGGGGAATAGAGTGCCATTTGTGACAAAGCCAGTGAGTCAGTCTTTGGGGTTAGGGGCCAGGGTTCAGCCTCTCATGCTAGGGGTCAGGGGTGAGTCTCTCCGGGGGCTAGGGGCCCAAGTGGTCAGTAGTGGTAGTAATAGTAGTGTTTGTGTAGACTGCGAGGCAGGAGTCAGGAGTCGCGCGGCAGGAGTCACTAGGCAGACTCCACGATGTCTCAGGCACAAGGATGACCAGCTCAGTCTGAAGAACAGGGAAAGAGAGAAAGACAAAACAAGAGATGACCGAACCAACAATGAGCAACCTGAAATCCATCACCATAGTGATATGTATCATATTCCGGAAGATTAATGTTGATGATACTGATCATAAACTCACCTCAACTGCTCAGCACCTTCCCTCCAGCGAGAGCACTCGTCCCATTCTCCAGGAACGTCCTGTAGCAAACACACACACAATTGAGTCCCTGCATAACACACTGAAAAACAGAGCTTGTAGTTGCGTTTCAGAGGTGAATACTCACGTCTGATCTACTTCTAGAGACTTCTGGATCTCCTGAAGCACAGCTGTAAGAAAACACACGTCAGACCACAGATGCACAATGATGATTGACATGAGTTGGGATGGTCATCATGAAAAACATGCAATGGGGTGGTTGTGGTTCACTGTGTAGCAGACAATCACTCAAGACTGCTGGTTGGGTTACACGTCCGGATGCCAAACAGGACAGTCAAAGCAGACGCATATCGATATTGCTCAGTTGGTAAGAGCACGGCGCTAGCAACGTCAAGGTTGTGGGTTCAATCCCCGCAGGGATCACTCGCACAAATGTTGGGAGTTGGTTAAGGTTAAGTTCTGTTAAGGTTGTCTGGTGGTTCCTGAGGTACTCACTCTCGTCATTCAGCAAAGCATGCTCCATCACACGTCTAGCAGAGCTCTCTGTAAACGAACAGCATCGCAGCACGCAATCAGGGCACAGAAGCACACGGCATGACAACACAGTGAGTGTAGATCGTGTGTTCGCAGGCCGATCAGCACAAGCAAAAAAAAAAAAAAGGTTGACAGCCTAACAGAGCATTTCATACTGTGCGCTTGCTGAAGAACACTGTTAAGCATAGACGCGTGCATGTTTTAGTATTATTTGCATAGCTATAGATAGATTATATTAGCTCTTTAAAGCAGTAACAAACAGCATGTGATCTTACCCGCGCCATCCCTCGTGGAATTTCTGGAATGACAGACACAGCTGTTCAGTAAAACATGAAAAGGTAATTGTGCCAAAAAGCAGTACTTCCAAAGTCGATGGTGAATACAGCTATAAAAACAGTGTGTCTACCTGCGTTCCACAGAGGCCCCGTCCGGCGGCGCCCGTGGCAGAGTGCTGCTGGGTGTCTGGGAGGACACCTCCACTAGAGACCGGGGCTCCACCACACAGCGAGCAGACAGAGAGAAACGCTCAAACTCTGACGGAGAGATCAGGTAGAAACCTGAGGGAGAAAGAGTGCAAGTAAGAAAAAAATGGCATGAAAGAACTGAATACATGAAATGCCAAATGCTTGTGAGATGTAAACTGTGTGTGTCTCTCTCGTCCTACCCTGTCCATGCTTGGTGAAGACGCAGGATGCAATGCCGCTGACGTCCTCCCTACGTATACAGGGGTACTGGACCTGCAATTTCACCCCTGGCAACGACACCACGTGGAGGTCTCCCTGATTGGTCAGGACGGTGAGGCCGCTCTCGCCGTAGTCGTCCGTGCGGGTGCTCCCGAACCAGGCCACGCCCACCCGGCGCACGCGTGAGCCGTCAATGGCCGTCAACTTTAACTTCATTTTGGCACTCACCTTAGGCAGGGTGAACACCTGGAGAAAGAGAAATTATAGTCTTGGAGGATAAACACATTCTGTGTTTCTTTATGAGTGTGGGTAAGATGTGTGTGCATGTGTGTGTGTGTCTTCTCACCTTGAACTGTTCCTCTGATATAACCAGTAGGCTGTGTGAACCCTGCATGTCAGGTGAGCGGGCCAGGTCGTGTGCCACCTCCAGGGGCTCAGGCAGAGGGGAACCATGGCCGTCCAACACCAAGATGCCCACTACTGGAGCACGGTGCATCAACTGGATCTCCTTAGCTGGGGAGAAAGTGGGATAATGGATTTGTGCTTCATTGTCTGTTAAAACAGAGTTGTGGAAGTGTGGACGAGGGAGGCAAGAGAGCGATGTGTAAGAACATGCGTGTTCTCACCAGGGTGTGCTGTGACAGGGTCCTCTCCTCTGCGTTCCACAGGCGGTAGGCGGAGCTGGTAGGCGAATACTGATCCCCCATTGGTCCCTGCCCACAGAGATGGTGTGTTGTGGGAGCCTGTATGAGGGTAATGAGCAGTATGAGATGTCATAAAATGTCTGTGTGTTGTAACAGCTCCGAATTTAAGTCTGAACCGCATCAGTGAGTCTCCTCCCGATGCTGCGCTTCCCCTTTAACTCCCAATTAAATAGCCAGCATCAGCTGTGGAAAAAGAGCGATGCGAGAGAGGAAGGTTTCAAACCCTCAGCTCTGAAGCTTGTTCATACAGTGCTTTCAGAAAGTATTCACACCCATTCACTTTTTCAACATGTGAAAGTGGGATTAAAATGGATGTAATTATAAATCTACACAAAATATTCTGTCATAGTGGAATAATATATATATTTTTTTTACTAATGTTAGCTTTTATCTTTCAGAAAAGCCATCTTAATTAGGTAAGTTTTCCACCCTGAGTCAATCACCCTGAGTCAATCACCCTGAGTCAATCACCCTGAGTCAATCACCCTGAGTCAATCACCCTGAGTCAATCACCCTTGGCAGCAATTACAGCGGTGAGTCTTTCTAGGTAAGTCTAAGAGCTTTCCACACCTGGATTGTGAAATGTGCTTAGCTCCATTCAGTTTATTTTTGATCATGAAAAACTCCTAAGTTCTAAACGATTACAAGAATACCCATAACATGAAGCAGCCACAACTATGCTTTAAAAATATGGTGAGTGGTATATGCAGCAATAGGGATGAATATTTTATAAGTTTCAATACAGGAAATAATTCATATTTATCCAGAGTCCCAGGAAATACAGAGAAAATTGGAAGTGCCCATTTAAGCATTTAAACCCAAGATATGGTTACTGTGCCAGGGTTCTCCCAAAATAAGATTGGTGTTGCACCACAACGTTGGCTTAGCTGCGACCCTTTGTAAAGATTTCACAGTAAATTAAACTGATACTTAGTAATGAATAACTTTGATAGCCTATGACATTCTTGTGAATTGAGAAACAGGCTGATCATAAATTCAGAGCGTTATGTTCCTCAATGAATTCAGAGCATTTTTCATTTTACTCATTTAGCAGACGGTCTTATCCAGAGCGAATTTGCTGAATGATTTTTCATCTAGCCAGCTTGGGGTTTCGAGCCAGCGACCTTTCGGTTACTGGGCCAATGCTCTTAACCACTAGGCTACCTGCCGCCACAGAGCACACCCAGAGTAGGCGATAGCATTCATACAAACTTTGTAACGGCAGTCTAACAAAAGTACAAATGACCAAAGTTGCCTAGCTTGTTAGATAATCTTCAAAGAATGACAATATCTCCTACTTGGCTAAATCAAGTTGATGATTATACATATATCAGATCAACTCATGAATAATGGGGAGAAGAGAGGAAATTGCTGAAATATCAAGGTAACAGTTAAAAAAAAAAAATAATAATAATAATCCATATCTACTCTTATACCGCTTGTTGATCACACATTCTCTACAGAAGCTCTCACATGGGCAGCAATACAAGACAGCGCAGAAGCGGGGGGAAAGTTATAGCATTATTTTGACATGCATAGGTGAGATGTGATTTGATAATGCAACCTATGGAATACAGAATAAAGTTAGGTATTTTCATGCGAAACTGGAGTCAGGATTTTAGGTTTCAGTGGGAGGAAAATAGGTACATAGCTAAATAACACTTGATTTAGGCTACAGTATCACATGCTAAATGTTTATGATCAGTGATAGATGAGCAAACGAATGGATTAGTTGCCACTTCTACTTGTCTGCCGGAGATCAATTAACTAAATACACTAAATGACCAAAAGTATGTGGACCCCAGCTCCAATATTTTCACCATTCAGTTGATCATAACTAAGGTGAGTTTTCCTCCCTTTCCTTTCTCCGCTGCCACCCGCCTACACCACGTTGTTCTCAACACCAGTTTCAGTCAATATAGTCTACTGTTTTATAGAAATCTGCCCTTCTCATTACTAAGTCATTTGTTGTATTGGTTTCGCCCCAAACATAACACTTTGTATTAAGGACAAACATGTAATTGCTTTGCCACATTTTTTGCAGTATTACTTCAGTGCCTTGTTGCAAACAGGATGAATGAGGTTAGTATTGTAGAGTAACTACAATGTTATTGATCCATCCTCTGTTTTCTTCTTTCACAGCCATTCAACTCGGTTTTAAAGTCACCTTTGGCCTCATGGTAAAATCCCTGAGCGGTTTCCTTCCTGTCCCGTAACGGAGTTAGGAAGGACGCCTGTATGTTTGTAGTGACTGGGTGTTATATTATTAGTTTTACTCATATACCAATAGGTGCCCTTCTTTGCAAGGCATTGGAAATCCTCCCTGGTCTATGTGGTTGAAATTCAGTGCTTGAATGAGGGACCTTACAGATAGATGGTACAGAGATGAGATAGTGATTTAGTAATCATGTTAACCACTGAGTCCATGCAAGGGGTTGAATACTTGACTCAAGACATTCCAGCTTTTAATTTTTTATTAATTTGTAAACATTTCTAAAAACATAACTCCACTGACATTACGGGGTAGTGTGTGTAAATTCACGCAGTAAGACAATGTGGAAAAATACAAGGGTTGTAAATACTTCAAGCACTGTACCTTTGTTTTGAACTCAAAAGTGCACTACAGCAGTGTCTGAACAAAAGCTAAAACGCCACCAACATTCCTAAACAGATTGAAATGACAGGAAAATCTCAGCTGATCTGTTGTTCTCCACTTGAGTTCTACTGTTGGATCGGATTGACTCAGACTCAACTGTCAACTTAAATAAGTGAAATAGTGTATGTTGTTTGGTTACTAAGAGTTGTTGGGGAATAATATATTGTGAATCCTAATCATTTGTAATGTTGTGGGGAACAAGTGTTTTGGGGTTTTCTGAATGGGACTGGTTTCACACACAGCTTGTTGATGAACATTGAGAGAGGTCAAATAGATTCACTTGAAATATTTTAAGCCATTTTTACAAAAATGCAAAATAACCTTTTGTTTTGGAGTTATTTCTTTCAATGTTATGGGTTTATGAAAAGTTTATATTTCACGACTGACTTTTTCATGAGTTCTTTGTATTGGTCTATACTTGACAGATGAGACTGAATCACAAACAGAAAGGAGAAATCAAACATTTCTCTGCTGGCACGATCTACCTGGCACCCCTAAATAAAACCAGTGGTGTAAAGTAAGTAAAAATACTTTGAGGTTCTACTTAAGTAGTTTTGGGGGGTCTGTGTACTTTACTATTTAAATTTGACAACTTTTACGCCACTACATTCCAAAAGAAAATATATTTTTACTCCATAGATTTTTCCTTGACACCCAAAAGTACTCATTACATTTTGAATGCTTAGCAGGACAAGAAAACAGTCCAATTCAAGCACTTACCAAGTCAACATCCCTGGCCATCTACTGCCTCCGATCTGGCGTTTGTAAATTATGTCTGAGTGTTTGAACATCCCTGGCTATCCGTAAAATAAAAACAAGAAAATGATGCCGTCTGGTTTGCTTAATAAAGAATTTAAACGTATTTTGATACTTAGGTATATTTTAGCAATTCCATTTACTTTGGATACTTAAGTAGATTTAAAACCAAAAAAGTCTGACTTTTCCTCAAGTAGCATTTTACTGGGTGACTTTCAAGTGAAAGTGGGTACCACTGACTAAAACTAACCTCAGAAGTCAAGTCAAAACCGTTAGCGTGACTTACTGTCTGAAAGGAAGGTATCAGCGAAGTATAGCGTGCGCACGAGGCCGGTGAAGGAGTCGTCAGGGGATCGAGGCTCTATCTTTCTCTGGACGGGCGCCAACTCCATCTCAGCTAGCTCCGCCTCTAGACGAGCATTGGCCTGCTGCAACTAGAGAGAGAAGCCCGTTTTAGATACACTGGGTTGGAGATGAATGCAGAAGAAGACCGCACAAAAAAATTGTGATCTTTAGGAACTTTCAATTAAGATTTATGCAGTCATTTTTTGTGGCCCAAGAAGACATTTTTGTAGTCTTTTACCTTAGCTGCGTTGTTGACATGGTGTTTGCGTAGGGACACTCGGCTGCGCCTGATCCTTCTGAAGGACTGACGGAGAGACTTCTTAATGCTCTTCACTCTGGACAGAGGACCTTCCATAGCCAGCTGGTCACTGGGGTTCAGAGTACACCTACAGGACAGTGACAAGAAAGGGTTAACACACACATACGATCTCCATTACCGTCCGTTATTTTGAAGTCATACAGACAGAAACATGCAAACACTCAACACGCCCCCCCCACACACTTACCTGACGAGAACGTTGTTTTTCTGCTGGTAGTCGTAGAGTCCAAAGCCGTGGCTGGTCCCGAATGTTACTAGTTTCCACTCAGAGTGCAGGGTGAGGGCAGTGACCACGGCCGGAGGCTGGCACTGGACCAGGGCAAAGGGCTGGAAACCTGGGGGGAAGGTCACCGGCTCCTCCCTCACCTCCAGACGCGTGTGGCCCTGACATGGAGAGACGGTTACAGAAGTATTGATCACCTTTTTTTTAATGCTAACCGAAACCCAATTCAATCAAAATTGCACTGCAGTTTTTAAACACACTCCTAATGTAATTTTCTTGTTTGTCGTTGTTTACCTTCCAGCGGAAGCCCTCCTGTCCCTGTAGCAGGTCTGCTACGGTGGCCTCCACAGTCTGTTCTGCTGCCTCATCATTCAGCTCTAACACCAGGATCTATGGAGGGGAGAGGTGAGAGACGGACAGACCCTAACATCACATGTATTGTTTTGGACCAACAGGCAGTCTTATCGGACACTTATATGAACCACTCAGACATTCACATCTCTTAGTGTGTGTGTGTGTGGTGGAACCTCTGTAGCTCAGTTGGTAGAGCATGGTGCTTGCAATGCCAGAATAGTGGGTTTGAGAGATATATATATATGCCAGCCAACTAAATCAGATCACCCTCATTAATAATTAATGACAGATAATATAAATGTAAAATTAAGACAATAACAGACTGGATTTATACCAGTAATGTCCAAACATGTCAGACACGGCAGTTAGGCTAACTGGCCACCAGAGGGGGGGGGGGGGGGGGTAGTGGTTGGTTTTCCCCTGGTAAACTCACCTGTCCAGCAGTGCCAGCTACAGTCAGGTAGCCGCTGTATTTACACAGGTGGATCTTCTGAATGCCAAGACGAGGGTCGTCACTGTACGGGTCAAAACAACCCACCTGGAGGGAAGAAGAGGATGGGGACAAGTTTCATACACTGTCTCAGTGTGTGAATCGTCTATCTATTCTGATTCACGAGACACATTCTCCCCCACAAAACACACCTACACCTTGTCTAAAAGGACTCCACTTTACCTTTGTGCTCCCTGTATGTGATTATACACACAACCTAATAGTGGAAAACTCTTTACACGTTACTTATACAGACACACACACACACACCTTTCTGAAAGGTGGCCACTCTCCCTCTGTGCCCTGGTTCAGGTTGTCATTGGGGTCCGAGTCAGTGAGGAACACCCCTGCCGTGCTCAGCTTGTACATGGGGTACAGACACACCCCCGACGCGTCCCAGAAACGCACCGTACCGTCCTCGTGCCTGTGAGAGATTACATTTGTGAGGATCAACAAATCAGAGAAACAAAAACATGACTGACTCTTTGAAACCCTGTTCGCAGTCTCCATACAGGAACATTAAAATGTAGATCATAACTTGCATTGAAATGAGGACTCTGAAAATAAATGAACGAGCTGTGAAAGTCTACTGACCCTGTGAGCAGTAAGTCTCTCTGAGGGGGGTCTGGGGCCAGGTTCTGTCCTCCTGTCATAGGCCACGGCTGGACGGAGGGAGAGAGAATGGGGGGGGGGGGTGCAAAAAATTATAATTAGGATGAAAGCAAGAAAGAATTTAGGTCAATTCAATTTGTGCTCCATCAATTCAAGTTTCCAATTAACAGAATGTATTTTCACATGCACAGTGAAATGCTTTTCTTGCAAGCACTTTCCCAACAATGCAGTAATCAATATCAGTAGTACTAGAAAAGGTCAAAACAATTAAAAAAAAAAATATATATATATATATATAAATAAATAAAAACGAAGCTAGCCATATACAGGGTCAGTGCCAATACCATATTTACCATGTGCAGAGATACTGGAGTGGTTTTATACAGTACCAGTCAAAGGTTTGGAAACCTACTCATTCCATAATGGTGAAGTCATCAAAACTATGAAATAACACATATGGAATCATGTAATAACCAGCTTCATGAGGTAGTCATCTGGAAAACATTTAAATTAACAGGTGTGCTGTGTTAAAAGTTCATTTTTGGAATTTCTTTCCTTCTTAACTCTACGGGATCAGTGTTTGGGATGAGTTGGACCGCAGAGTGAAGGAAAAGCAGCCAACAAATGCTCAGCATATGTGGGAACTCCTTCAAGACCACTGGAAAAGCATTTCAGGTGGAGCTGGTTGCGAGAATGCCAAGAGTATGCAAAGCTGTGATCACAGCAAAGGGTGGCTAATTTGAAGAATGTAAAATGCTTTTTTGATTCTACATGATTCGATGTGTTCTTTCATTGTGTTGATGTCTTCACTATTATTCTACAATGTAAAAACCAGTAGGACCACACAGCAAAAAACACAGCAAAATGAGTAGGTGTGTCTAAACTTTTAAACGGGACTGTATGTATAGGGGTTAGGTGAGTAGGCATCAGGATATACAATATCATTAAGTGTGGTGGCAGCGTAGGATGATGATTGTATGCATGCAAGTGTGTGTAGAGTCAGTATGAATGTGTGTGTGTGTGTGTGTGTATAGAGTCAGGGCAAAAACTCCAATAAAATAAAAGGGTAAATGCAGACTGTCCATGCAGCCATTTTGTTAGTTATTTAGCAGTCTTATGGCTTGGGGCCTGTTGGTGTCAGATTTCTTGCTCTGGTACTGCTGGCTGTGCGGAAACAGACAGAACGGTCTATGGATTGAGTGGCTAGAGTCTTGAACAATTTTCCGGTCCTTCCCGCCACTTGATAGAGGTATCGGACGGCAGGGAACTTGGTCCCAGTGATGTACTGGTCTGTCCGTACCACCCTGTGACTGAGGGCAGTGTAGTTGTCATACCAAGCAGTGATGCAGCCAGTCAAGATGCTCTGAATGGTGCAGCTGTATAACGTTTTGACCATTTTAAGTCCTTGGTGATTTGGACACAGAGGAACTTGAAGCTCTCGACCCGCTCCACTGCAGCCCTGTCGTCATAATGACGTCGCTCCACTGCAGCTCCTTGGTCTAAAGACATTGAGGGAGGGGTTGTTGTCCTGGCACTGGCGTCGGTGTTATTTGGCCCCCAAAGTTTTCGGTGGGGGGTGGGGGATTTGCATTGTAGGACTGTAAAAACACCAGGAAATCAGCTCCAAGTGACTTCAATTTAAGAAATCTGTTCCCAAGAATTCCCACGCATAATAGAGAGACGTGATCATATACAAATGTAAGAACAGTTTTAAATGATTATGATTCAGGGAAACATCTCTGTTTGGGCTTCTTGCGGTCAATTTGCAGTCCACAAATAATTTGTGATCGCGTTCCGGCCCCACCCGACAAAAAGCTCAAAAAGAAATTGGCCCGCGGATGAATATATATAGTTGAAGATCCCTGCTGTAGGTTGTCTCGTCGCCGTCGGTGATCAGGCCTACCACCGCCGTGTCGTCAGCAAACGTATTTGTATTGGCGTCTTGCGTGGCCACAGTCGTGGGTGAACAGGGATTACAGAAGGGGAATAAGCACACACCCCTGACTGGCCCCCGTGTTGAGGGTCAGCGTGGCAGAGGTGATGTTGCCTACCCTCACCACCTGGGGGCGGCCCATCAGGAAGTCCAGGACACAGTTGCAGAGGAAGGTGTTCAGTCCCAGAGTTCTAAGCTTGGTGACGAGCTTGGAGGGAACAATGGTGTTGAACGCTGAGCTGCAGTCAATGAACAGCATTCTTACATAGGTATTCCTGGGTGAAGGCAGTGTGGAGTGAAATGTTTATTGTATGTGGTGCAGGAACATGCTTGGGCAGTGTGTGTCACCTACCTTCTTAGAGTAGTGTGTGT
The DNA here is from genome assembly GCF_057628025.1 of Oncorhynchus mykiss. Lineage (NCBI taxonomy): Eukaryota > Metazoa > Chordata > Actinopteri > Salmoniformes > Salmonidae > Oncorhynchus > Oncorhynchus mykiss. The sequence continues at coordinate 14,098,894 of NC_143041.1, read as the reverse complement.
TCTGCAATGCTCCGGCAGACAGGACCCTCTCCCACAGCTTCAGGGGTATAGCAGAGACATGGTGGGAGCAGGTGATGGCCGAGCAGTGGAGAGGCACCAGGTACGGAGTCTGGATGACCGGCCACCCTTCAGTCTGGAGATCTATTACTACCAACTCCTCTTCTACTAAGACCACCAATGCACTGGGTTCGCCTGGACAGAGGGAGAGGGGTTAGCCTGTGTGTATGCGTTTCTGAACCTGTGTGTGCACGCGTATCCCCCTGCCTTTCTACCTGTATGGTCTGGTCCGTCTCTGATGACGAAGAAGTCGATGATTCTGGAGGTGAAGTCCAGAGCCACGTGTGTTTTACTGTGGATCACACTGATACAGTGTCTGTCACCGTAGCTGGCCCGGGGCATGCCGCCACTGAGGAACAGGAACGGGGGCCTGGATATAGACATACAGGAGAACCAGGTTAGAAAACATTTACAGATGGATTCATGTGTAAGAATGGAGGATGTGAAAAAGGAATTGACAGAGCAGGCAGAGCGAGAGTGAGGGAGGAGAAAAAGAGAGAGACTCACTCACCCCTGTTCTGTCGGCAGCTGGATGATTTTAGAGATGGCCTTACAGGGGAAGTGGCCTACAGAGGAGAAAGACAAATCAATTTATCAAATCATCAATGAACCTATTCACCATTCAATCAATAACATTATCCCCGTTGCTGTGTTTTGTTAGATTCCACAGAGAGAAACACGGTGTTGACTTTTCGGGGGTCCTCACCGTACGGTACTTCGGACTTCTCCTGCTCGCTCTGTGGGTCATCCCCGGCCACCTTCCAGCGGCAGTAGCTGCCATCGCTATGGGAACTGAGAACATGGCCACCGTCCTCCGTCCACCACACGCTCTCCAGTTGCTACGGAAGCAAAACCAAACAGGGAGTCAAGATCAGAGCTCTCGACATCCAGACACCAACACACAGACACACACATTGTATACCTGTGTAGCGGGGATGTGTTTGACGGCTGATTGGCTGTCCAGGTCCCAGACGACCATGAGGCCTCGTCCGTATCCAATCAGAACCTGGCGTGGGTTGACGGGATTCTCCTGTAAGGACTCGACATGCTCCAGGCTCCTACGACCTCCGTACTCCTCTGGTACACTACGAAATGAGGGGGTTCCGTTTTAGCACAATTATCGATCAAATCCATTTGTGGCCGTGTGTGTGAGAAGCATTTAAATAGGAATCAAGTTGTTTCCGTCTGTTTAGGATACCAATATTTCCAATTTAGTGACTCGATGAAAAGGAAGTGTGTGTGGTGTGTGTTAGTACCTGTTGGTGACTTTCTCCAGGCTGATGTTCCTCTCCTCTAGTTCTCTGAAGCCTGGTACCTTCACTATGAACACATGTCCTCCCTCTGTTCCAAGCAACAGCAGGTCCCCAGAAGAGTGGGCTAGCACCGCTGTTACACGAGTTACACTGGGGGGAGCACTGATGGAGGGAACGAGAAAGAGGGAGAGAGAGAAAGATGGGATGAAGTTAAACAGGTTGAATGTGGCAGACAGAAAAATCCTATTTAAGGTGCATATGTGTTCACCACTGAAGTATGCATGTCACCATAGAAATAGAACCTCATTCTAGTTCTGTGCATGTCTCACAATGGGTCCTCTTACCGGGGCAATCCAATGAGTGCGAGTGTGTGAGGAAAATAAAAAAAGCTTGAGAAGGGATAGGAGAGATGTTGTGGGGTGGTGTCTCTCACCCCGGGGGTCCAGTGAGTGTGAAGCGTCCTATCTCCAGCAGCTCAGAGACACCATGGTGAGCTCTGAGGGTCCACATGTGGAGACTGTTGTCATCCAACAGAGTCACCAGCTCCACCTGTTCAATAGAGCAACTAGAGATGTTAAAAAGGACCGTAGGACATTATGAGGACGTTAGGAACACGTTATGACTGTCAGGAGGACGTTTTGGGGCTGTTAAACACAGCTTTAGTACTAACGTTCCCAGCAATGATCAGATCCACATACTGGATTCTAGGGCTGGGCGGTATACTGTATTTTACGTTGGTTTGGGTTTTTAATGTTACTTTCTATGACATTATTTGAATGTTCGGTTTGTTAAATGTGATACGCCGTGTGTAACGTCCATTTCATAGTTTAAGTTGCTACTTGAGTCATCGCTCTCCACGCCACTTTCCACACAGAACTAGGCCCGTCCCGTCACTCAAGGAGCACATTTGGGGTTTCTCGACTGCAAGACACTTGTATTCAGTCTGCATGGTTAATACAGAACATGCAACAACGTTGATAACAATGCTGTGTTCACTTTGCTTTTTAATATGAATCCACTAACATTCCAGAATTACACCATTAGCTTGTGTTTCTTACATCTGCAAAAGGCTAGTTTGTCTTAGCAAGGGGGCCTAAATCCTGTTAACCATTAGAATTAGTGGTTAGTTTGCAAAGAAATGTACTCAGTCGGAGCAAACGTAGCTGGTTATAGTGCTGTTTGTCTACATAACCTGGTTCAAGTATCCATGACATTACCCTGAGTAAGGCACAGTGATGCCGAAACGGTGGTAAATACCCAATAAATGACTGGGAGTTTATATATGGAGTGCACAACTTTATTTTGATAGTTTATTCACCATTAGTCAGCACCTCCACACAAACTATTTTTCTGGGTGTGTGCCAGCTCATCTTTGTTAATTATTCAAAAACATAAAATAGTAATTATTTGTATTTTTTTGTAATATTATATTTTGGCCATATCGCCAAAGAAGATCCTTTCAGTAGCAAGTGTGAACGGAGCATGTGATAAGGTGCTGCCAACGTGTGTGTTGAGCAGCCACTCACCTGGTGTGGCAGGAAGTGGACCTGTGTGACGGCAGCGTTCTCATCGTGTAGACCCATGAACTCCACACCTGGGCCACCGTAACTGATCACAGGTTAAAGAACACACGCACACAGCATGGCACACCAACACACAGTGTACACACATGCGCAGCAAACACAGACACACACAAAGCATGATGTATACACACACAGTCCCCCCCCCCCCCATTCATAGACACGGGTTCTTATTTTTCTACTGTACTGAAACAGTCCACATGCATCTTTAGAAAGAAGAGATTTTCTGTTGTCTTTCTTTGTGTCTTATCTGGCTGCCCTGCCCTTGGCTAATAATACTTTCATTCATAGAATTTATTGTGTTATCAAAAGAACAATTTCCCCTATTGTGTGAATTAATTATAATGACAGAGAGAGACAAGGGTTATCATAGTGACTGGGAGTGAATGGTGGGAGTGTACTGACTGGTTCCACACTGGCAATGAGTACGATTGTGTAAGATGAATCAAACACACACACTACGACAGAGATAGACACACAGCAACTGTGTCTGTCTGGTAGTCAGAGTTGAGCAACAACCTGGGAATATAAAAATGACTCCACATGTACCCACACACTAACCACAGACAGCTAAAGCAGAGGGGAGACTGCGACAAACTGGTTCAATCTTGCACTCCTACACAACCAGACAGACCTCTCCCGTGTCTATTAAAGAGGATACAGTTTGATGGCTCCGGAGCGTGTGCCGATGGCCAGGAGCTGGAGACTGGGGCTGAAGCCCAGGGCACTGGGCTGGTGAGGAAAACCATGCTCCACTGTCTGGGTGGGTGAGTGAGAGAGAATTATAGAAACTGGCAAGACAAATTCCCTGATAATTGTCTGGGATTGGGATCATAGCCTTCCTGTCGAGACTAGAGATCAAAGCCTTGTCAGATCAGACTGACTGTCACTGGTCTTACCTTGTTGAACCCATAGAGCTCCTGTTTGATCCGCTCTCTTTGGGACTCCTGGCCATGTCTCCTAAACCTCTTCATCCTCTCAGGAGCACACAGGCCCAACTGCTTCACCTCTACAGAGAGACAGTGGGAGAGAGGAGATTCATGAAGGGGGGGGGGGGGGAAACTAAACCAGGGCTCCAGGAAAAACTCAGCTCAGATGGTGTGTGTTGGCCACTGACAGAGACAGGCAGATGAGAGAAAGGAATTCCATAGGAGGAGCATGGCCTACTCTTTGCTTTCTTGTCCGTGGTCAACACACACACTGCCTGAGGGGGTGGGGCTCGTCTCAGACAAGAGCTAGGGGTTGGAGGTCACTGGAGGCTCAACTAAAGAGACCATTGTTCTACTACTACACACTGATGGAAACACCTGTCACACCTGCTGTTTCCAAATAGGCCCTTCAGAGAGAAAGAGGAAAAGTGAGAGAAAGAACGAGTCTGCTTTTCATTCTTTCCTTTATCAATAACGTTTGCGCAACGCTTAGGGCATAACGAACCATGACCCGATCACAACCTTTTAAAAACAACTCTCCTCTCTTTTCCAGACAATTTAAAACCCCTGGACTCCGACTTTCATTTCACTAAGAGGAAGGAAGAGGACTGGACAGCTTTCTCTTCATCTCTACACATACCAACACATTCCCTAAGCCCATCCCGTGAAGGAGAGGTTGAAGCCACAGGTTGGTTAGACCAAAAATGTCAGTGGTCTAACATGCTGACCAGACCGATCACGCGCGTTGGTTTTTGTCCACCCACACCAGACGCGATCAGGACACGCAGGTAGAAATATCAAATAACTGAAACAACTATGTTAATTTGGAGATATGTCGAAAAGCTTTAGACATTTATGGCAATTTAGCTAGCTAGCTTGCGCTTGCTAGCTAATTTGTCCTGGGATATAAACATTGGGTTGTTATTTAACCTTAAATGCACAAGGTCCTCTACTCCGACAATTATTCCACAGATAAAAAGGGTAAACACAGTTCGTTTCTAGCTCTCCTCCTCCAGGCTTCTTCTTCAGACTTGATATGGCGGATGGCAACCAACTTTAAGGTGCATTACCACCACCAACTGGAGTGTGGACAGCAGTTTATCTTTGGGTACATGCTCCTAAAACCAATGAGGAGATGGGAGAGGAGGGAATTGCAGTGCATCAAGCGTCACAAATAGAACCAAGTTCTATTTTAGAGCCTGCCTACACAGCCACGCGCGAGCAGTGTGAGTGCAATGATTGAATTATATGAAAATGTATTTTGCGACGCAGGCGTTGAGGTCAGCATATAAACCTGTCTACTCTGACTGAACTCAACCTCAAAGCTGTGTCTCCCTAGGTGATGACAAAAATTAAATGTTCCCCCTCAAAAGACATACAAAAAAAAAAAAAAACAGGCCAGTGTTTCAGGCCTCGCTGATTTTAAAGTAAAACTAAAAAATGTCAACAATGATTTCATAAAAACTACAAATTATAATATTGCAAGCCGGGATAAGCTATGAGACCGTATTTTCTGTCTAGGCCTACTCAGTCTTCGAGACAGAGTGAGACATACTTTTGTTATTATTACCCTGATATCAGCGGCAAGATGCCGTTAGTCATTAGGCGTGTGAGGGATTATGGGATAGTGGAGGACTGACTCACACCCTCACCAAGTAAACTTCCTCGTTTGGATCCTGGAGACTAAGGGAGTGGGATGAAGTTGCATGCTTAAGGATTTGGGGATGGTAGGCTTACCCTAGATCTGTGATAAATAAATGTAATATACTTAGTTTTTTTAATAGAAGAGAGTTCCATGTTAAATGTGTGTCGGACACATTGGTCTAGTACCCATTCTGTTCCTCTGAGTCCACCAATGTAGACCCAAGGGGCCAGCAGAGCAGAAAGAAGCAGCTCAGTGCTCTAAGCCTGCTAACAAAGGCTGGGTGGGAGGTCCTCTTTAGGGCTTCACACAAAGAATGGCTTCCTAGGCAAGGACAAGAATCTGCTCTGCTGATGAAAACTGAGGGTAGCTGTAGGAGGAACACACAACGCACATGCAGGCACACCGCAGTATGGAAAAACCTGGCAGTCTTATGGCAGTGTTCAATGTAAACACAGACCCAAGGAAGCCCGTCTACATTACTGAAACAGACAACATGGTGATTAATTGTAGGATTTCAACCAGTGTGACAGTTAGTCAAGGCCTACCCAGTGATTATGCATCCCATACGCTCCCATTAGAACCTCACTAGCAGAACAGTAGTGTTTAGAACTGTCAATTCAAACAGCAAGTTCCACCTCTTCCTGTGGCTTCCTTACGACTCTCTATTCTTCAGAGTACAAAAGGCTTGGAAAATGGAGCAAACTGAAAATGAGTGACTTATTCAAGGCTACAGTACAGTTAGACAGGTTTGGAGCTGGGAATCATGTGCAGTATGTCACATGACATATCCTAACAGACAGACTACATTTCCATTCATAACACCCTGTGGACAGTATTCTGGCAATAAGGCTTAAGGGAAGTCCCCAAAGGGAAGGGATTTGTTCATTACTTGGAAAAACAATGCTATGCTGAAGCCAGTGACACAGAAACTAAATGGCAAACATCCACAGTGTCAGTGAGTGGACAGTACAGCCATTCTATTCCACTTAACTGAGAGAAATCCGCCATGGATTTTCCCAGGAATTCCATTTGGACAGAGCAGGGCAATGACCTTGTGTTGAGAAATAGGTACACAGACAGACACCCACCTCACACAGCAATTATCCGAACCAGCAAGGGCCGTTAACATTGTTTAGAAACTTGGTCAAAGATTTACAAGACAATGAAGTTGACCTGGCCTTGCTCTTATACAACACAGATGTCATTCTTGATGACACAGATCAAACAAACTGAATGAGAGCAGCATTGTTTTAATTGGGGGCGATATGGCTGCATGGCTTCAACAAAATTCATATTCAATTCTTTGGAAATGCTTGGATAGGGAGGAAATCACACTCCCGGTTCGTTAACACCGCTCACCTGGGACATCAAACTCCCAGCATTCTACCAACTCAAACCATCAGAGATGAGAGGGGATGTACAGAGAGAAGAAAACACACACAAACGTGCCTGGACAGGGCATCAGACGTAAACTAGACTTAGTAACTTACTGCTACAGTGAAAATCTCACTTTTAAAAGTTCATATTCTGTTAGGCTTACCCATCCTGAAATAAAGTTGCTGACTCATTCTACACCCATATTTGTGGTCAAACCATAAATTGTAGGGCTGGGAATTGCCAGAGAGCTCACAAGACAATATTATCATGATACTTAGGCTAGCTGCAGATATGAGCTGTATTATGATTCTCACGATTCTATATGTATTGCGATTCGATGTTCCGAACATATCGCTCACCATATATCTGCCGCAGAGGGACAAGAGAGCCATGAGAAAACAAGTTTTGATCAATCACGGAAATAAAAAGGGCTGAAAATAATTTGGCTCCATATTTAAAAAGGAGAACAAGCTATGATGAAAAAAAATACTGGAGTTCTGGTGCAGGTACAGCCAACTAGCACAAAAATATTGCGATAGTCGATACACCGTAAAAAAAAATATTTTTTAAAAAGAAAATGCAGATATGTAACTATCAATCCACCCCCCCAAAAAAAAATCTAATAAATTGGAGAGAAAACACTTCAAAAACTCAACCTCAAAACAGACCGTTAAAAAAAGATTCCTCATCAGGGATGACCAATCAGCAGTCTAATCTAATTTATATTTGTCTATGACCGGTATACATGTACACCATTCTGTTGTTGGCGTATACTCACAAAAGTCCAACACAGAAAATCTGCTTTAACAGATGTAAATTTTAAAAAAATTCAGAAGGAAAACATTTCACTCATATTGTAATTAATTATAGGTCATATTTCATAGAATTCTGGAAACACTGGACAGTTACATTAAGCCCTGTCTTTAAATAACATAGCTGACATTGTAATTCAGATCGAATGGCCAGGAAAAATGCCTGGCATCTGAAATATTCTACTTATGTTCTTATGCAATCACCAGCTATGTCAGAGCTTGTAGAAAAAAAAGCGACTAATAAGTCACTCCCATGAAACCGGCCGATAAGCAAAAACAAGTAGTTAATTAACCGAGAAGAGGGAGTTCATGTTTAGTGTTAAAAGTGTGTCTATAAAACTAAAAAGCCTAATTCACTCACACACAAACAATAAGAAAACCTGTCTGACAAGTGCAGGAGACAATACAGCCAAGGAGAATTAGCTGTGTTGGCAAACGTGGTGTGATCATGAAAACATTAAGATGAGACTACACCTCTCTCCAGTCCTCCTCCCACTCTCTTCCCTCGCTCATGGCATACAGAGGCTCAGCTACATCCTCTCCTGCACTCTCTCACTATGGAAGAGTGGGACATTTGAGTTTCACTGACCCCAAATTATTTAGTCACGCTTCTCGGTGAATTTGCAAACAGACTCTTAACCTTTGTCCTAAGACGCAAGAGCATAGGACTGAACGTCTAGAAATCCTTCATACGGAGTCGGCCTGCATGACAATGCAGCACACAAATTCAATTTTAGGCCTCAACGTCTAAAAAGGAGAATAAGCGAGAAAAGGGAAGGGCGGCTGTGTAGGCTGTCACGCTGGTACAGGCTGATCCATAACCACTCATTGCAGGGCTAGGCCTATTCTTAGTGATGAGTCCTCTCACTCAGCATCAACGGATGGGACCAGACTCCTCAAATACTTTAGAAATAGATCTCATCCCTGATCTGCCAGTAAGGTTGGATTTGTGAAACCAATAACATCATAACCTTGATATTCACATCTACAATCAGTGATAAGGATAACTGATTACAGGGATTCAAGGAAGAATATATTCACGGGACTTAGAGCAGAGATGTTTTTCTCGTAACTGTCTGTACAGAAATAAAATATTTTCGGGGGTCTGGTGGACAGGATGTCATACCCCTCTCTCCTGTAATCACACAGACAGGACAACAGTTAACAATGGCCTCACGGCTGTTTAGCTACTGGTTGTATTATTGCTCATAACCTACTGTGTGGCGTAGAGTGCACTTTCTGTTATTATCATCCCCTTGAGGATTTTTGTTTTTTCTTGTGGTTTCATGTATCAAGCAGCTCCTAAAACTGTGCAACCTTTAGAACAAAAGCTATACAATGTGCACTGACTTGAATAGAAAAATAAAGTCTATGCAACAACACATTGTTGTCACATTCTTTCCTAGTTGTTCATTATTGACTGTTGTTGGGATACATTTTGATGCATTACTTAGGGCTAGGAATTGCCAGGGGCCTTAAGGTCCGATATTGTCACAACGCTTAGGTGACGATATGATATGTATTGCGATTCTCACGATTCTGTAGTGATTCAATACTGTAATTCTATCGCGATTTGACGCGCCAAACATACCGCTCACTATATCAGCATGGAGGTTGTGGTGTGATTGTGCTTCACGGGTGACACCAAATGATTTAGAATTCAAGGCACACTTAACCAGCATTGCTACCACAGCATTCTGCTGTAATAAGCCATCCCATCTTGTTTGTGCTAAGTAGGACTATCATTTGTTTTTCAACAGGACAATGACCCAACACACCTCCAGGCTGTGTAAGGGCTATTTGACCAAGAAGGAGAGTGATGGAGTGCTGCATCAGAAGACCTGGCCTCCACAATCACCTGACCTCAACCCAATTGAGATGGTTTGGGATGAGTTGGACCGCAGAGTGAAGGAACAGCAGCCAACAAGTGCTCAGCATATGCGGGAACTCCTTCAAGACTGTTGAAAAAGCATTCCAGGTGAAGCTGGTTGAGAGGATGCCAAGTGTGTGCAAAACTGTCATCAAGGCAAAGGGTAGCTACTTTGAAGAAACAAAAAAATATATATTTAGATTGGTTTATTACCTTTTTGGTTAATACATGATTCCATGTGTAATTTCATAGTTTATGTCTTCACTATTATTCTACCTGGAATGACACTGGAATGAGTAGGTGCGTCCAAACTTTTGACTAGTACTGTATGCATGTACACACAGGAGTCCAATCTTAATAAAATATTGTCACACAACTGTATTGACCCCCCTATTACTTAGCTACTTAAAACATGACCTAGAGGCCTTGGTAAAACAAGCGAGAGAAGTTAATGTTACTGTTGAAGATTAAGTTAAATGTTAGCTACTCTACTTCCTCACCTGTCTCATTAGCTAACCAGTCTATTTCTCCTGCGAGGTAAACTGTTCCACATTGGTAGAGGTAAAACAGGAATTGGGCCAAGATAGGAGACTGTAGAGTGTGTAGGTTAACGAGCCACTGACATGACACGCTCAGTGAGGAATTGCATCTAGCCAACTCGAAGCAGACTTTAGGTTGTTTAGAGAATGAATCATGTGGTCACTGGTCAGTCAGTGTCTTGTAAAAATGCTGCATCCGTCCCTTCATAATTTTATGCTTTTCCATCATTCTGTGCTTGGCTAAGCAGTAAGCACCCTTATCATGGCCTACTCTAATGAAAACAACTTAGCCAGAGCGATTTGATCTCAATGCTTCTTTAGCTTTCCTTATCAAGACTGATCTACAGATAACTGGCAAAATAAAGGAAACACCAACAATGTCTTAAGGTGTTGGGCCACCACAAACCTCCAGAACAGCTCCAATGCACCTAGGCATAGATTAATTACAGTGTCTGGAACTCTATTGGAGGGATGTGACACCATTGTTCACCAAATTATGGAATTTCTCATTGTTTTGTTGACGGTGGTGGAAAACACTGTCTCGGGCACCGCTCCGGAATCTCCCATAAGTGTTCAATCGGGTTGAGATCTGGCGACTGAGACACACAGTCTAATCCCCCTATGCTCCTTCTAGTCATGGCAACCAAAATACTGGGAATTTTTACACATGACCCTAAGCATTATGCGACTTTATTTGTTTAACTCATGAACAACACCCGTCTGGCAGCACTTGCTTTTAATATACTTTGTATCACTCATGTTTTTTTTATTTTGGCAGTTACCTGTACATCTTGGGACAGGTGCTTGTTTTGCTTAGAAACTGGGGCGTAGTTTTAGGTCGAAGTTTATCATGTCCCAATGGCAGGGGTCTGCTGGGAACAAAGGGGTGTTGTTTGGCTAGCACAGCTGCAGGTGGGAATGATGGACTGGGCAGTGTCAGTGGAATGTCTGTCCTTCAGTAGTAGCCTGTCTGTCCCAGCCTTTTTTCCTGGATAGAAACTAACACCGCCCAAAGGTACAGTAAGCCTCATACTCTTGACTGAGTAAATACTTAACACTTGTAAAAGCCATATAAAAAAGGTAGCAAAGTGTGCAAATTCATTACTGCATATTTGCATAGGTTTCACCGAACTGCAAACAGATGACAAACAGCGGGCAGAAATGAATAAAATCTTAAGTATCCTCCATGTTGCAGAAGCCAAGAATAAAGTGAAAGTCATGTACAACCCAAAACAGTCTTGTTGACATTTCTAATGAAAACAATATTGTCTTATTTTGGTCGTGAATTTCCCCCGAAACCGGTCAAACCGGTCTAACAGATGACTTCTTACCACAAGCCCATACGCCCCCTCCCCAAACATAATTACTCATTGACGAAACCCTACTCTACCGTTGCCTCAAACTACCTGCGAGACGAGGAAGACACCTTGCTCCCACCTACTCGTTCCCGTTGCCAAAGTTTTACATTTCCATCATTATGCAACAGTTAGCTAGCTCAGCTGACTTAAAAACGTGGTGAATGGTTCGTGATGTTGATGGCCCTGAACGGGGAATATTTTCAGTTAGCTAATAGACACAGCGGCCGCTAGCGAGTTTGTTACAGTAGCGTTCTGAGTTAGCTAACGTTAGGTAGCTAGCTAACGTGAGCTATTTCACAAACTTGTGCAGCAAGCAAGTTAACAGGGTACTTGTATTTCAGTCCGGTGTATCCAAAAATTAATGATTATTTAATATGTCTAAAGTGTACAGACCCTTTAATTCCTGGTCGAATGGAAATTAATCTGAATGGCTTGGCAGCGGCTCACCAACATTGCCAAGCTAACTAGCTAACGTTAGTCAAGTTAACACACAGCAACTAATCTCTCGAGGTTAACGTTGCCCTGTTGACGTGCTAACTAGCGAGTGTTATCCAGTTAAATTACACTTCAGCAGTAAGGTTAAGTAGTAGCATTTTAGCTGGCTAACTAACGACATGCTACAACACCTGTAGACGCGACACTCCTCTCTCACTCGGGCCCTTAGAAACTCACCTGACTCCCAACGGCCGTCGCCCCAGCTGTGTCCAAAACGCTTTCGCCCGCTAATTCACTAAGCTTGGTCGGCGTCCAGTTTGCCACGTTTCAACTTCCCAAACCAATTTCAAATCAGAATCCAAAGCACATCGCCTGCTTGCATTGAAGTATGTAAATGCAGACCCTGTGTTGGTTTGTTGGAGGCTCGCTCGTCCACCTATCTTTCCCTTGCCCTGTCTCCGCAGCCTCGAGGTGATGATTCCCGATGCCCCAGACCCGCAAAGCGCAACTTGACTGGCTAGCCTCCGCTGAGACTCCTCCCTTCACATCCCCTTCCGCAATACGAATCAGCCAGGGAGTAATGCATGACCATACAAATAGGTTTGGCTCCGAATGTAAAGACTCAGATGTTTATTAATATAAAGTAAACTTTGGAATTTCCCCTAGTAGATTTTCAGAAAGCAATGTTATATTGTGAACAGATGTTGCATGAAGTATAAGGTCTCAAACTCATTATGTTTATTTTGCAGAATTACTTATAGTGTAAACAATGATCTCATATTGATGGCACTTTTCGGAGTAATTGTATAATACAACATAACAGTCTTTGAGGCGCAACCACAAGAAATGATACTTCACTTGATTTAGTGCTTGGCAATTATTAACTGTATTAGAATCATGATAGTTTAAGGCACTCTGAAGAAAAGTCATACAAAAGATAGCTTTTCCTGCTAATTTCAACCCCATCTGCTTGATTAAACATTGCTACACCCGCAAACAAAAGACCCTGCAAATCAATAGGAATGTGCTTTTTTTTGTGGTCAAGTTGCACATAATGGAAAACTGTACAGTGTTCGCTCTTTATAAGCTCAGGACCTCAGCTCCTTGTGAGGGAGTTGTGATGTACAAAGTTGGGGATCCACTGTATCGCCCCTGTAGAGATACATATACAGCCAGTGAATTCATTCATTTGCGTTTGAGTTCATTCAAAACACTGAAAACAGTATTGGAAGGATAATAGTAAAGCCATGACCATAATCCTACCACATACTTTATATGTTTCCTTTGGATCTGCATTGCGAGCTGAGTAGATGGGGGTAGGAGGAAGGGGCTAGAGGTTGTTTTCCAACCGGGCATCTTTCCTATCCATATACTTAGATAGACATCACATTATTGTATCTGACCCATTATGGCAATTGTTTGAGCATGGGCAGCGCCATTGAGGCCATCTCCATTTTGAAGTAGTCCATTTTCTTGTTCTTCTACTTCTATGAGTTGGCGTGCATACTGCCACCTAGAGCATGTTGTTTGAAAAGCCAAGGTTGACAAATATAATTAATTGGCTGATCCCTCCTGATGACCCGTATGGAATCATGTGATCCTTCCTTAACACATAAGAAGTACCACCCAGTTGACTACTTAAAAATAATGAAAGTCCTCAATGGTGCTGCCCATGCTAAAACAGGTTTTTGGGCACTACAGTCCTCCATGTTGCTCTCCCATACTCATCTTTTCCTCTCACATATTTCTTCCTTCCTTCCTCCAATCAAAAATTACACATCTTATCCCGCTTCCGTCTACCAGACAGGAGCTTGCATCAGTCTGATTGATAGGGGTTCAGGGAGTAATACCTTTCATTTAGTAGTGTTTATTAAAGTGTACTTGATGTGCTGTAAACAACTCTACAGACTGGTCAGTTTGTTACACAGTTCTCTAACACTGTTTTTTACAAAACATTACCAGCAGAAGTACTGATACCCACTCTTTGGAATGTTCGGATCCCCCCTCCTACATTCTCACAGATACCCCACCAAACACTGTCTAATCACACACCCGGTCTTTGTCTCTCTCTGCCTCTTTAAGAATTGCACTGATCATCAACAGGATGAACGGACAGCCATTCCTTATTGTTGGGGACAGGGTATATTCTGTAAAACCAGATGTAGGCTGACCCTACAGTTTAGAACAGACTAGAACACGTCAAGAACAGTCTGTTCCACTGCAGGTTAGAATTCGTTAGAGGGTTCAGATGGCAGGATCAGTCTCAGCTTCACACCAAAGAGAGGATTGTAAACATCATAGAGCGACCTTTGAACTTTACAGTATTAGTAAAGTATGTTAATTATTGACCATCCATAAGCAGTCATGTGCAGTAGGTTGTAAACATTATTGGGTGACCTTTGTTATTTTAGTCTGATTAAGTCCATAACTGGTGGTTCAGTGGTGAGCTGGAATGAGCTACATCACTACCGTACAAGCTGCAGAGTATGGCAGTTCAAAACGTCCATGGAGTCAGGAGTCACCGAGTCAACCCTAAAACCCTCTGCCAAAGACACCGTGAGCAGCTCCTCCAAAAACCTGTGCATGTCTTGGACCTCACATGGGCTGCGGCTAGGGGTGATGGCATCACAGAGGTCACCAAAGTGGGTCTGTGTGGCCCAAGAGTCCGAGATGACGAGTCCTCTGTACCGCTGTTTCTCATACTGATCCTGGGGAAGTTCGTCTGGCCGGGGAACCCACTCCAGTTTGAGACGGTTGTAGCGCCGGTCACTGGGGAGGGGGGAAGTAAGACCCTGGGTTGTGCGGTAAGAGAAACGCTCACAGAGGAGAACCAGAAAGGTACGCCAGGTGCAGAAGATTTCGGCGGTGAGGATGTGCACTGAGCATGTGCGGAGTTCGTAGTTCTCGGGAGCACGCCGAAGGTTGAAGTGTAGCACACGCACCTGGAATGAGAACGACAGGCTGATGCTGCAGTGCTAATGGTGCATGTGTGAAAGAACATCTGCATTCCACAACAGACCCACATGCACACACACATGCTTACACTATAATACTAACACACAAACAATGCACACACACCTGGCAGTCCACGTGCACCAGCAGCAAGGCTCTTCTGGGTGCATCTCTCAGGCTGAGCGCTCCAGCCTCAACGTGCCGCTGTATCTCATCCAGTAGGGGGCGTATCTGGAAGAAATCTGCTTCCCTCCTCAGCAGCCTCATCTCAGAGAACCCGTCCGGCAGGTCCAGGGAGCTGGAACGTAGGAAGTTCAGGATATAGCGGAAAATCTTCCCGTCGCGGTCAATGAAAATGTTTCCGCGTTTGTCCCTAAGCGTAGAGATCTGTCCCGTGAACATGGCGCCCAGCATGGAGTCTCGGTAGCGAGTCAGAGTGTCCAGGGTCGTAGTGTAGATCTCACCGCCAACGTTGAGAGAGACGGGGTCCGACAAGGAGTTACTGTTGCTGTCCGAGGAGTTTAGGTTCAGCATCCTCAGGCACTGAAACGACCTCTGCTCAGGCTAGAACACTAGATGAGAACACTCAAGATTGGAAATGGTAGAACTGTTGTCATATCACTTCTCTGTCTCTTTCTATGGAATTCAGCAGACTGTTCAAAGGAAGTTATACGTCTCAAGCGTCTTTTGTAGCCTGAAGAGACTTTCCTTTCAGAAGCGGCAGGGCGAAGTCGTAACCGGGATACTAGCAAGTCACAAAAAGACCCAAAAAGGATGAAATAACAAAAAGATCCGAAAAGATTGGAAGCTGGATCTGTAAAAAGCCGGTGCTCTGTGCAGGCGGATTTATCTATCTGTAGTTTTGTTTCTCCCCATCATGGTCCCATACTGTGTAGGATTCCTGTTGGTGAGCTGAGGCCTGGTTAGTTGCATAAGACTGTTTGTGTCTGAGCAGCTGGCAGTGAGAGAGACGGGAGAGAAGGACAGCGAGGCGGGAGAGAAGGACTGGAATGCTAATAAAGGGGCGCTGCTAGCTTTTATTCTTCTGCCGTAACCCCTACTGTCACACACACACACACACACACACACACACACACACACACACACACACACACACACAGACGGGCGTGTACACAAACACATACACATACTGTCTGGAGACTGTTCGGGCAAGACACAGTTTGTCTTAAAGTGACAGTAGAGATTCTAAAAGCTCTTTTACCCACAGTGACCAGTTTGTACAATCTTGTCCCCAAGTCCCCTTCACACAGCGTGTGTGTGTGTGTATTCCTCCTCACCTGTATGCGCTGCATGGTCCTGTCTATGGCTCCAGGCTGCAGTAGTGTGACAGTACAACCTCCAAAACCTCCGCCTGTCATCCTGCTGCCGAACACACCTTCCACATCTACGGCTGCAGACACCAGCTCATCCAGTTCCTTACAGCTCATCTCACACAGGTTCCTGACAGTAGGGAACACATTATGGATGGATACTTTATATTTCTATCATATTTTATATGTGAATGAATAAAACAGGAATCTGCCCTCAGTGCATTGAGTGCATTGAGGATTTCTTTGAGGGTGTTCTCTATTCACTTGAGTGAGTTGTGGCTTTCCACCATGAGTTTGACAAATTCTTTGTAGGCCCCTTTCTTCAGGGCCTCTTCTGCCTGGGCCGTAAGCTCTATCTCCTCAATCACTTGACGAGCCCTCGATAGGTGTCATCGTCCAATCGGCTCTTAGCATCTGGAACAATAAAAAAAATAACACAATGCTTGAATGTAAAAGAATAGAATAGAACAGAATAGAATATCCTCTCGTTCTCACCCTCCTCGTCCATCAGTGTGGCATCTCTCAAGCTGGCCTTTTCCAAGATGGCGACTGCCTCCTCACACTGTCTTCATCTGCCATGGTACTCGCTGCTCATCAGAGAATGTTTGACGTTCTAATTAAGGATGAGGATGACCAGGCCTGAGGCAGACAGAGGATCAGGAGTTGCCTCCAGAGATGTGAGGAAACAACAAGAGTATATAATACAGTCATAACACAGTAATAAACAACACTTTCAGTTAAGCTTTAGCTTTACTTTAGCATTAGCCATGATCCTTCAGCATATGCCTATAGCAGTGGTTCCCAACCTTTTCACTCAGGCCCCCCTTCCAGCATTGGGGTACATCCCGTGCCCCCCACAGTTTGGGAACCACTGGCCTATAGGAGGATTCCACACCTGCGTAGGCAGAAGATATTTTGGGTATCTCAGATTGTTCTGGCAATCCTCACATAATTTTAGCCACTTTTTAGACCTATACATGCCTCCTGTAAGACCCTATGATCCGTTAACCATACATGATACAGATGTCTTAGTGTCAGTATACTCCTTGTAGTGTGTTCTCAAATATGGAGTATGTCTAGATGAAATACACATTTTCACATTCATTTATTCAACATAAAAAGATATCTCAAAAATACATTTTTTTTAATTTAGCTTATTTTCAGACAAATTGTTTGGAATGTCAAAGTGTGCTTGCTCTCTGGTACTTTTAATGGCATGGCCCATTTTTATACATAAATGCATGTTATATTTCATTAACCAACCACAGCCCTCCTTTAGGATTGCACATTCAGCAAATCCCCAGCAGAGGGAGTTCCCTTTGAATTCATTTCCCATTCACTGTGGCAGTGCTCATAAAATGCCTCAGAACAAAATTAGCAGAAAGCCTAATCTGGAATTTGTTTACATCCTTGTTAGTGAGCATATGTTCTTTGCCAAGATAATTCATCCACCTGGCAGGTGTGGCATATCAAGAAGCAGTTTAAACAGCATGATCATTACACAGGTGCACCTTGTGCTTGGAACAATAAAAGGCCACTCTAAAATGTGCAGTTTTGTTATACAACACAATGCCACAGATGTCTCAAGTTTGGAGGGAGCGTGCAATTGGCATGCTGACTGCAGGAATGTCCACCAGAGATGTTGCCAGATAATTGAATGTTCATTTCTCTACCATAAGCTGCCTGCAGCGTTGTTTTAGAGAATTTGACAATTTGACAATTTGACTGACTGGGGACCCAGGCCCACCCACTATATCAGCCTGGCTCCCCAGTGGGTGGGCCTGGGTCCCCAGTCAGTGAGCCTATATCTTCACAGGCCCACCCATGGCCGCGCCCCTGCCCAGTCATGTGAAATCCATAAATTAGAGCCTAATAAATGTATTTCAATTTACTGATTTCCTTCTATGAACTGTAATTCAGTAAAATCTTTGAAACGGATGCATGTTGCGTTTATATTGATGGTTATTTTATCAATATTTTTGCACAAAGGCTTTTCCTCTGGCGTTACCGACACAAAAGATCCCACCCTCTCGAACGAACACATAGCTGTTGGCATTTCATTTTTTTTAAATCGAAATGTCCTGTTTCCATCACAGTTTTTTGTATATGAATGACTGTACTCGCATGAAAATTGGTTGTAAACGAACTTACGAACTTAACGAACTTAACATACCAGTTTTGCAAGCATTTGCATGAGTTTAAGTACTCTAAACTTCCTTATGGTTACAATCCGGGGGATTAGCTCAAATGGTAGAGCGCTCGCTTAGCATGCGAGAGGTAGCGGGATCGATGCCCGCATCCTCCAATCATTATTTTCCCATTTACTAAGGAGATTTCTGTGGTTTATTCAATGACAGTGTGTGTACATATCTAGTATTTGTGTAGTGGATATTTCTGTTCAATACAATAAGTACGGAATATTCTAAAGTTATTACTTGGAATATAATTGCATTGCCTTCAATGTTCTACAGCATGAATGTCCAACTGCTTTCATTGCTTTCGCTCTCGACTCTCTATTCCAGTAGAGGGCAGTATGTTCTCATCCAACTACATTCAATCTAAAATAACGATAGAACCTATGCAATTTCGACCAATGTTGATCATTGTTCAGGCCTATATCAAGGCCTATATCAAATGTATTTTCATAAACAGTTAGTTCATGATTAACATATAAAAAATGTATGAAAATGTTAAATAATGTTTGAAAAATGTTTGAAAAAAAATTCAAGTAGAAACGAGAAAGGGAAGGAAAGAGGAGAAGTGCTACAAATTGGTCCCATTGCCATGGGTATGTCTCTCACCATTGCTATGCTGTCTGGAATGTTAAATACACACATGAACACACGCACACACACACTCCCCCAGCTAAATTACACATTTGGTACGAATACAAACCAATTTAAGTTCTCGGAAAAGTCCTCTCTAAAATGAAGCTCGGACCTGTTTAAATCGGAATGTAGGGATGTGGCCTAGTGGATTCAGTAGCCTAGGAAGAAGAGTTATAGGTTCCCACTGAAATTAGGGTAAAACTTCAATTTAAATACAATGACTTAACCTGGCTAACAGGTTGTTACATCAATCTCATTTCAAATTGCATTGAAAATTCCACATAGAATAGTTAAAAATCTCACATAGAATCTACATGGAAACTGCAACACAATTCATGTCATGTGGTGTAAATACCTTGATCATGCAACATCAGATACATGTCACGGTTTCATCATATATTACATGTTTTTTTGTGTGTTTTTTTGGCTTATTCTCACAATTAGATCACGGCCTGTTTTCATCCTATATTCAATAGTGTACCAAACATTAGGAACACCTGCTCTTTCCATGATATACAGTGCCTTGCGAAAGTATTCGGCCCCCTTGAACTTTGCGACCTTTTGCCACATTTCAGGCTTCAAACATAAAGATATAAAACTGTATTTTTTTGTGAAGAATCAACAACAAGTGGGACACAATCATGAAGTGGAACGACATTTATTGGATATTTCAAACTTTTTTAACAAATCTAAAACTGAAAAATTGGGCGTGCAAAATTATTCAGCCCCTTTACTTTCAGTGCAGCAAACTCTCTCCAGAAGTTCAGTGAGGATCTCTGAATGATCCAATGTTGACATAAATGACTAATGATTATAAATACAATCCACCTGTGTGTAATCAAGTCTCTGTATAAATGCACCTGCACTGTGATAGTCTCAGAGGTCCGTTAAAAGCGCAGAGAGCATCATGAAGAACAAGGAACACACCAGGCAGGTCCGAGATACTGTTGTGAAGAAGTTTAAAGCCGGATTTGGATACAAAAGATTTCCCAAGCTTTAAACATCCCAAGGAGCACTGTGCAAGCGATAATATTGAAATGGAAGGAGTATCAGACCACTGCAAATCTACCAAGACCTGGCCGTCCCTCTAAACTTTCAGCTCATACAAGGAGAAGACTGATCAGAGATGCAGCCAAGAGGCCCATGATCACTCTGGATGAACTGCAGAGATCTACAGCTGAGGTGGGAGACTCTGTCAAAAGGACAACAATCAGTCGAATATTGCACAAATCTGGCCTTTATGGAAGAGTGGCAAGAAGAAAGCCATTTCTTAAAGATATCCATAAAAAGTGTCGTTTAAAGTTTGCCACAAGCCACCTGGGAGACACACCAAACATGTGGAAGAAGGTGCTCTGGTCAGATGAAACCAAAATTGAACTTTTTGGCAACAATGCAAAACGTTATGTTTGGCGTAAAAGCAACACAGCTCACACACCATCCCCACTGTCAAACATGGTGGTGGCATCATCATGGTTTGGGCCTGCTTTTCTTCAGCAGGGACAGGGAAGATGGTTAAAATTGATGGGAAGATGGATGGAGCCAAATACAGGACCATTCTGGAAGAAAACCTGATGGAGTCTGCAAAAGACCTGAGACTGGGACGGAGATTTGTCTTCCAACAAGACAATGATCCAAAACATAAAGCAAAATCTACAATGGAATGCAAAAGGTGGCGCTACAAAGTATTAACTTAAGGGGGCTAAATAATTTTGCACGCCCAATTTTTCATTTTTTGATTTGCTAAAAAAGTTTGAAATATCCAATAAATGTCGTTCCACTTCATGATTGTGTCCCACTTGTTGTTGTTTCTTCACAAAAATACAGTTTTATATCTTTATGTTTGAAGCCTGAAATGTGGCAAAAGGTCGCAAAGTTCAAGGGGGCCGAATACTTTCGCAAGGCACTGTAGATAACCAGGTGAATCCAGGTGAAAGTGATGATCCCTTATTGATGTCACTTGTTAAATTCACTTCAATCAGTGTAGATGAAGGGGAGGTGACAGGTTAAATATGGATTTTTAAGCCTTGAGACAATTGAGACATGGATTGTGTATGTGTGCATTTCAGAGGGTGAAAAATATTTAAGTGCCTTTGAACGGGGTATGGTAATAGGTGCAAGGCGCACCTGTTTGAGTGTGTCAAGAACTGCAACGCTGCTGGATTTTTCACGCTCAACAGTTTCCCCATGTGTATCAAGAATGGTCCACCACCCAAAGGACATCCAGCCAAGAGCAGGCCAGTTGTCAAAAATGGGTAATAATGAAAGACGACAAAGGAGGCTGACACAAATTTTGCAGAGCAAAATATGGGATACAGTTAGTCAACTTACAGTCCAGTACAACATTGGTGTCCAAAGACCCATAAAAGAATCCATAACTCGTCGTACCTTGACACGAATGGGGTGTCTTCTTTCAGCAAAAAAGCTTGCAGTTGCCTAAGGAGCGAAAACACTGGACACTGGAGAATTGGAAAAACATTGCCTGGTCTGATGAATCCCGATTCTTACTGTTTTACACTGATGGGAGGACTAGGGTATGGAGAAAACCAGATGATTTCATGCATCCATCATGCCGTGTAAACATTTCAGACTGGTGGTGGTGTGATGGTGTGGGGTGTATTTTCATGGCACACATTGGGCCCCTTGATAAAAGTGGAGAAACGTTTGAATGCCACAGGATATCTGAACATCACCGCCTATTAGGTACATCCCTTCATAGCAGCAGTGTATCCATCTGAGAATGGATTTCTTCAGCAGGATTTTGCCCCATGGCACAAAGGCTAGGATAGTCCAGGAATGGTTCCACAAACATGACAGTGAATTCAGCTTAGTGCAGTGGCCTACCCAGTCACCAGATCTCAAGCCAACTGAGCATCTGTGGGCTGAGAAGGAACGAGCTAGAGATCCACTAGCAGCCAACTTGACACAACAGTGGGAAGCATTGGCTTCAACATAGGCCAGCATCCCTGTGGAACGCTTTCGACACTTTGTAGAGTCCATGCTCCAACAAATTTAAGTTGTTCAGAATTCAAAAGGGGGTGCAACTCAATATTAAATCAAATCAAATGTTATTAGTCACATGCGCCGAATACAACAGTGAAATGCTTACTTACGAGCCCCTAACCAACAATGCATTTCAAATTTGAAAAAATACGGATAAGAATAAGAAATTAAAGTAACAAGTAATTAAAGAGCAGCTGTCGCGAAGAGGGCAGTCGTGAAGAAGGCACGACAAAACCTATTCCCCCTCAGGAGACTGAAAAGATTTGGCATGGGTCCTCAGATCCTAAAAAGGTTCTACAGCTGCACCATCGATAGCATGGTTGCATCACTGCCTGGTATGGCAACTGCTCGGCCCTCGACCGCAAGACACTACAGAGGGTAGTGCCAAGGGGCCAAGTACATCACTGGGGCCAAGCTTCCTGGTACAATGGTCATTTACAACATTAATAACCTCTTGGTACTAGGGGGCAGTATTTTAATTTTTTGAAAAAAAACGTTCCCGGGATATTTTGTCAGGACAAGATGCTAGAATATGCATATATTTGACAGCTTTGGATAGCAAACACTCTAACATTTCCAAAACTGTAAAGATATTGTCTGTGAGTATAACAGAACTGATGTTGCAGGCGAAAGCCTGAGAAAAATCCAATCCGGAAGTGCCCCAGGTTTTGAAAGCACTGCGTTCCAATGAGTCCCTATTGAACTGTGAGTGTGCTATGAACCAGCTTATGTTTTCTACGTATTCCCCAAGGTGTCTACAGCATTGTGACGTAGTTTTACGCATTTATGTTGAAGAATAGTCGTAGGCAGCCACATTGCGTAAGTGGTCACCTGATGCTCCCAGAGAGATTCTTGCGTAAAATACAGAGGTAGCCATTACTCCAATCGGTCCTCATGAAAAACTAATTGTCCCGACGGATATATTATCAAATAGATATTAGAAAAACACCTTGAGGATGGATTCTAAACAACGTTTGCCATGTTTCTGTCGATATTATGGAGCTAATTTTGAATATTTTTCGCCGTTTTCGTGACTGCAATTTCCGGTCGATTTCTCAGCCAAACGTGAAGAACAAACGGAGCTATTTCGCCTACAAAAATAATATTTTGGGAAAAAATTAACTTTGGCTATCTACCTGGGACTCTCGTGAGTGAAAACATCCGAAGTTCATCAAAGGTAAACAATTTAAGTTGATTGCTTTTCTGATTTGTGACAAGGTTGCCTGCAGCTAGCAAGGCATAATGCTATGCTAGGCTATCGATAAACTTACACAAATGCTTGTCTAGCTTTGGCTGTAAAGCATATTTTGGAAATCTGAGATGACAGGGTGTTTAACAAAAGGCTAAGCTGTGTCTCAATATATTTCATTTGTGATTTTCATGAATAGGAATATTTTCTAGGGATATTTATGTCCGTTGCGTTATGCTAATTATTGTCAGGCGATGATTACGCTCCCGGATCCAGGATGGGGAATATTCAATATCTACACTGTATTTCTGATCAATTTGATGTTATTTTAATGGGTAAAAAAATGTGCTTTTCTTTCAAATACAAGGACATTTCTAAGTGACCCCTAACTTTTGAACGGTAGTGTAAATAAATGCAACATGCAACAATTTCAAAGATTTTACTGAGGTGCAGTTCATTTAGGAAATCAGTCAATTGAGATAAATTATTTATGCCCTAATCTATGGATTTCACATGACTGGGAATACAGATATGCATCTGTTGGTCACAGATACCTTAAAAAAAAGGTAGGGGCGTGGATCAGAAAACCAGTCAGTATCTGGTGTGACCACCATTTTCCTCATGCAGAGATGATCAGACTGTTGATTGTGGCCTGTGGAATGTTGTCCAACTCCTCTTCAATGGCTGTGTGAAGTTGCTGGATATTGGTGGGAACTGGAACACGCTGTCTTACACGTTGATCCAGAGCATCCCAAACATGCTCAATGGGTGATATGTCTGGTGAGTATACAGGCAATGGAAGAACTGGGACATTTTCAGCTTCCAGGAATTGTGTTCAGATCCTTGTGACATAAGGCCATTTTTATTTTTATTTGATTTAATTCACCTTTATTTAACCAGGTAGGCTAGTTGAGAACAAGTTCTCATTTACAACTGCGACTTGGTCAAGATAAAGCAAAGCAGTGTGACAGAAACAACAACACAGAGTTTCACATGGAGTAAACAATAAACAAGCCAATAACACAATAAACAAGTCAATGACACAGTAGAAAAATAGTCTATATACAGTGTGTGCAAAAGGCATAAGGAGGTAGGCAATAAACAGGCCATAGGAGCGAATAATTACAATTTAGCTGATTAACACTGAAGTGATAAATGAGCAGATGATGATGTGCAAGTAGTGACACTGGTGTGCAAAAGAGCAGAAAAGTAAATAAAATTAAAACAGTATGGGGATGAGGTAGGTAGATTTGGTGGGCTATTTACAGATGGACTATGTAAAGCTGCAGCGATCAGTTAGCTGCTCAGATAGTTGATGTTTAAAGTTGGTGAGGGAAATAAAAGTCTCCAACTTCAGCGATTTTTGCAATTCGTTCCAGTCACTGGCAGCAGAGAACTGGAAGGAAAGGCGGCCAAATGAGGTGTTGGCTTTGGGGATGATCAGTGAGATATACCTGCTGGAACGTGTGCTACGGGTGGATGTTGTTATCGTGACTAGTGAACTGAGATATGGCGGAGCTTTACCTAGCATAGACTTATAGATGACCTGGAGCCAGTGGGTCTGGCGACAAATATGTAGCGAGGGCCAGCCGATTAGAGCATACAGGTCGCAGTGGTGGGTGGTATAAGGTGATTTGGTAACAACACGGATGGCACTGTGATAGACTGCATCCGGTTTGCTGAGTAGAGTATTATAAGCTATTTTGTAGATGCTTTATCATGGTGAAACATGAGGTGATGGTTGGGGATGAATGGCACGACAACGGGCCTCAGGATCTAGTCACTGTATCTCTGTGCATTCAAATTGCCATCAATAAAATGCAATTCTCTTCCTTGTCCATAGCTTATGCCTGCCCATACCATAACCACAGCTCCACCATGGGGCACGCTGTTCACAACATTGACATCAGCAAACCACTCGCCCACACAACGCCATAACACAGTCTGCCTTCTGCTCAGTACAGTTGAAGAGCACGCGACGACCGTAAGGTGCTACAGAGGGTAGTGCGTAAGGCCCAGTACATCCCTGGGGCCAAGCGTCCTGACATCCAAGACCGATATACTAGGCGGTGTCAGAGGATGGCCCAAAAAATAGTCAAAGACTCCAGTCCCCCAAGTCAAAGACGGTTCTCTCTGCTATCGCACAGGGAAGCGGTACCGGAGCGCCAAGTCTAGGTCCAAAGGGCTCCCTAAATCCCAGACGGCCAAACCCTCCCCTGTTACGGTCCCGCTCCCTCTCCCTGGCGCTTGAAGGAGCCAGGCTCCCCAGCATTGCGCACTCCTGACACCATCATTACGCACACCTGCCTTCCCCCCGACACGCGCTTCAGCGATTATTGGACTAACCTGGACTCAATCACCTCTGTCATTACCTCCCCTATATCTGTCTGGTTCCCCACTCTGTTCCCTGCCTCAGCATTGATTGTCATATGTCCTTGTATATCCATGTGCTGACGCTGTTCATGTCTTGTTTCATGCCTGTTCCTGATTAAATGTTTGACTCTCCATACCTGCTTCTCATCTCCAGCATCGGTCCTTACATCCCCTTGTTGAATTTGCGATTTACAACTTGTTGTGTAATGTTTATGTCCACCGCTACGTTTAATTTATAATTTCTCTTCATATGTCGAGGATTGACAAAGGATTTGCCAGTAGATTGTCAACTTGATTCATGGTCATGACTGCTTTTCTAGCTTGCTAGCTAAGATTTTGAAAGTATGATATTGACATGAATGGTAGATATAATGTGATTTGATGTCATTTCATCTGTGGCCAATGACCTTGAGTCTTCTTGGATGAGCACTTCTCGTGTAAGTCTATGGCAGAACACTGAGCCAATCACGGCACAACTAGAGAACATTACCAACCCCTATGCTCTGTATTTTCTGCTGGCTGCCCCACCACCACCACCACAGAAAGCACTGAGCTAGGCTGAAACACCTGCATTTTGGAGCTGCCTTACTCAAGAAACCAAAAAATATACCATGTTTGTATGCGGCCCTATTAACTTATATGTGACACGTATTAATGCCAAAACAACATGCAAAGCGTGCAAAAAATAAATAGATTTAAAAAAAATATTTAATAAAAATGTTAAGCTAAACAAGGTTGGGCTCTGCCACTGTAAACAGTCATCCTTGGCTGTCAGAGCTGGAGAGGTGACTGTAAACATTCCCCACTTTACCTCTTCCAGGTATTTCTGCAGCTCACATGGGGCACTTCATGCCCTGTGAGGTTGACCCTTCTGGCTGGACAGTGACCTCAGACACAGTCTTCGATGCGAGGACGCTATATTTATGTAGCACTGTGGTCAAGATGCTTGCTGAATTAATCACGCTGGCATCTTCCTGACATCCTGCTGCTCCACAGCTCTACTCTGATTTGCTGAAGTACAAATGACTCTACTTCCCTCATCAGTGGCTCCATCTCTGTTGAGTGAAGTGCCATAGACACACTTGGATCCATCAGGCAACCTGCTGCAGGGGTTGGATGGAAGTTTGGTTCCAGAGGATACAGTATGCATGCTAAGTGCTCTCGCAGTGAATTCAGGAGGACCTGTGCCAACTGTTTTGGAACAGTAGTTGACAGCAAGTGTGCCTCAAGGTTGAGACGGCATGGCAACACATCAGACAGCGACTGTTTGCTTGAGGTTCGTCATGCTGTCAGTTTAGGGCGGCAGGTAGCCTAGCGGTTAAGAGCATTGGGTAACCGAAAGGTCACTGGTTTAAATCCCCAAGCCAACTAGGTTAAAAAATCTGTTGATGTGCCTGTGAGCAAGGTACTTAACTCCAATTGCTCTTGTAAGTCACTCTGGCTAAAAGTGTCTGCTAAATGACAAAAATGTAATTCTAAGTTAGTTGGTGTGGATTGTGAATGGCTTCAGCAACTTCACAAGCTGTTCTAGCATGGCCCAATTACGCTCTGTGTTCGCCCATGGATTTCTTCCCTGGTAGCTAGTAATAGTGATGCACAAGCTAAGCCTATTTGAAAAATTGCCATTACTGTCAGTATTAAACTGCCAGATTCAGAAGCTTAAAAACTCAATTAAAAAAATAGCTTAACCCCGTTCGATTTTAGCCCAAAGTGATTTTTATTTTATTTGAGGTCGTTTTGTAGTTTTTCGTTTTTTTTAGTCTTTCTAAATTATTTTTCAAATTTTTGTTTTTATTTTAGTTTCAGTTTTGGTTTACTATTATAATCTCGATCACCACTTTATGTCCCTCAGTGTAGCCGTGTCAATTTAGATAGATTCAGATGATGACAGGATGAGGCTTTATCTTGATTATGCCAAACAGCCGCTGATGCACTTTGTTGACATGAGCAAGAGTGTCTATGGTGATACATTTGCAGTGTACAATATACATGGTCTCATTCACTCGGCAGATGATGTTGCATTTCACAGCTGCTCACTCAATGACCTTAATTGCTTTGAGTTTGAAAACCATTTTCAGTGGCTTAAATGTGCCATCAAAAGCCCACTGAGGCGGCTGTCCGTATCAAGCCAAGTGAAACACATTGTCAAGAACATCCAACCACACATCAAGTACAACATGTGAGATGGTTGCTTCCTCCTCCAGGACAAATACTGTCGATTTGTCCAAAGAAATAAGAAGCGATGGAAACCTTGTTCGTGTGATGTCATTCACCATCCTCAAACTGACAACGTCTTTCTTTCATGTGCCTCCAAAAGACTTCAAAATCACAGGTATTCATAAATATCCACAAATGCAGAAGATACATTATTTCTCCGGAGAACCTCATCAGCAAAGGCAAGTAAGATCAGATCTATTGGAATAGTTTGGTTTGCAATCATGGTTTATATGATGTTGTCTAATAATGTCTATTCCCCCAGGTTCTAATCTCAGAGGATGTGGGCCAGAGCAGTGTGGGTGGAAAATAAGAAGCCAAATGTGTTACTCCAGAGCACTGTGTGAAGGCCCCCAAATCAATATTACAAAGCAATAAAGGATTGGCCCTCACCTTCTCTGAAATTGAAGTCACTTCAGCTTCTCGGGATAAAACTGACATCAGGTAAATAGCAGATACATTATACCTGAAAATGCAATAAGAAACTGCTGGTTGTTAAAGATGACTTTTCGAACCCTCACCCTGCCATTCAGAATCAAAACGGTATTGTGAAGATATCAATATCCGAAGCCAGTGAAGTGGAGGAGAACTCCAAGAGAAAGCGAAGGAGAATTACATTCAAATCATGTAAAACTGGTATGTTTAAACACACATTGACAGTCTGTGTACATTCAATTTACTTGTCATGGTTTTATTCTGTATATTGTTGTGTGTTTAGAATCGCATGAGGAATGTGATCTCCCACCTCCAGCCACTACTGCCTCCAAGTCATTTAAACCCTAGCCACCGAACAACCACCTTGCCTTTTGATCGACTGGGAGGACCATTTACTGTATTACTTTAGCTGATCCTTTCAAATTGACGAGTGAGGCTAGTGGGAAGGTAGCCTCAACCCAGACGGAATCACTCCATGTTTCACCATTGTTAGTGTAGTGAAACAAATGTGAAACTGAACTGAGATCAGTCTGGATTTCGAAGCTAGGTGGTAGGGGCTTGAGAGGTTTTAGAATTTGAGTTTGAAGTTTGGTAATGTGTTGAGGTAAAGTTCTTCTTCCACTTCAATAAAACGCAAACAAATGACGTGTGTAGAAAAAGGCTGGATGTTATTTGACACTTTTATGTTTATTTTCAGGCAAAGGTCTACACAAGCCATCACCAAAATATACCCAGAAGCACCAGAAAACCTGTGCCACTGCTAGCAAGAAGCAAAAGGCTAAAATGCAGCATCCTTCACAATGTAACTCAACTCTTTATTCTTGACCGTTGTATCGAGACAGGTATTCTAATTGTCAAAACAATTGGCATGATGTTGTCCAATCTTTTATTGCAGAGAATCATCTCGGTTTCTCACATGGCTTAACCCTGGAGCACGAGGGTTCGAAGTCTCCTTCTGCCTTCTTAACGGAGGGATTGCCCTCACCAAATCGCTGTCAAGGATCAGACCCTTTTCCTGTGAGACGCAAGTATGAAACTCTCCATTTAGAATTTTGGCTTTAACGTTAGTTAGAAATGAGATTGTGTTTAGATTGCCTTTTAGGTTGGCTTACAAATGTGTTTAGAAGAAAAAAAATGCTGGATGTTATTTGTCTTATTTCTTTAGGCCTACCCAACTCCCACTAAATTCTGCTCCCAAGAGCCAGAACCCGTGCCAGTGCCACTAAGAAGCAAAAGGCAAAAAAAAAACGCAAGCCTCCAAGTATTGGTGGTGAGGGGAAATTCGACTTCAACCTGAATGAGACAGAGGAAGATTCATTAAAGATGAAAGAACAGCTAATGGGGAATGATTTTCATTGGTGTGAGTTGAATTACATATTGCCATGTAGTACGGGATGGAAATATCCTGTGCAAGTGTAATGTATTAGTGTCCTTTTGTAAAATGACAGATATCTCAGATCTCAAAGCTGAGGGGGAAAACATCCCATACCGGGTGAAGAGAACAATGCACCGGTAAACTATTACTACATTTGATTCACCTTTAAATGAGGTCATGGTGTGTTGCATGCAAAGTCAATATTTTGTGTTCTATACAGAACCCTGAGAAATGGCCTCATGTCAACGATGAATATGAATGGAAACCAAGGGAAGGGGGCTTTTGAGGACTCCAACCTTTGCAGCGTGATTATGTCTGCAGTGGTCCAAATCATGACATTTACAGTGACATTTGAATACCTTCTCTAGCTAATATCTTCTTTTCCTCCTTTACAGCAGGTGTGAGTCTTGGCGAATCAAAGGCTACAGGGGCAGAAATACTACAGGCGATGTCAACATGCCTTAAGAAATTAAAAGCATCAAAGCCTGTTCTGACCGTGCCTTTGTTTTGTTTAGTGTATATCTAATTTGTGTTTCCCGAAGCCTGTGCCAGAAACATTTTTTTTGCATTTATTTTTTCTTAAATCGGCTTGTACATCTATTTTGTGTTGCAATACATTTTCATTTCAACCATTCTTGACTTTGTTTGCTTCACAGTTTGACATGGACAAAAGTTTATACAATGCTGTTCCAAGTTACTGCTCCTAATTGTGTTACACAGAATGACAATAGCCAACAGTAGTATTAGACCCTAAGTCTGGAAGATACATTTTGCACCATGAGTAGAATTGTATTATACATATCAGGGTGCTTTTCAGGTGTGCAACAACAGAAAGTCCTGGTTGATGCAGTTTGTTTTCATATTCTTACCTCAGGCTCGTAAAGAAGCCTACATCACAAAATGGCAACTACTTCCAAACATCTAATCAACACACTTCATGATTGGCGATAATCCCTGTTGAATTCATGGTGTGTTTTGGTCAAATCAGGTCACAATGTGTTCTGAACTTCACTCCAACTTTTAAACGTAGTGGAGTATTAGTTGAGTATAGTTTCCAAACTCGATAGTATCGAAATAAAACAATAACTGTTGGCTGTCTTTTTGAGTGGGTGAATCAAAGGTTTAAATCTTATTGATCAAAGTCTCAACCAAATATTACCAACATTTCCACGTTGAAAAGACGTGTGCACAGTGGGCCGTGCTCACTCAAGATAAGTATAATGGGACAATTGGGAGGTTGAAGTCAATTGAACTTGTTTATTGTGTCTCTGCACTAACAGTGCACGTGCACATCAAAATAAAGACTCTTATGCAGTTGTTCACTTGATTTAGAGAAAAAAGTTGCAATTTAGAAGGTGCTCCAAACTGTAGCATTTGATATTGCTCTTAGCTGTCTGTTAACTAAAATGAGCTACATTTGATCTCATTCTATCCTCCCACCAAAGCTGTGTTTGGGTGTGAGAAAGAGAGATCATGTTGCCATGGAAATGTCTCCTGTCCAGAAGGTTAATGATGAGTCTCGGCCACGGCTCGATCTGTTGGGTTGCCAGGCAACGCCAATGGTGTCCCTCGTTGAAAAGCCTTTATTTTTGCAGGGCTGCATGTGCGTCACAACGTTTCAGCAAAGCTTTGTAAAGGACTAGATGATTGGACTAGACTTTTTTTGTGAGTGAAAGTGCCCTCTAAGAGTCTGCTGAAAAAAATGACTGTATTGTCAAATTTAACTTTTTAAGAATGCTCACAAAAACCTTTTAGAGAGGGCACTTTCGCTCACAAAAAAAGCCCTTTGTCTTGGCTGACTTCTTCACCCAAACTCTTTAAAGTTCAAAAGATAAGCCAGGGCTACCATAGTTCACACAACACTGACAAACCCAAATCCTTTGTGCTCTGATTTAAGACTGGGAGTAGGGAGCCCAGGGACTGGGGAGGCCCTTGTAGCGGTAACCTGCCTGAGTAGTTTTAACTGTCTCCGTCTCTATTGAGTGAGGAGGGGGTTTACAGCATGTAAATAGCTTCACAGGCCTCCTCTGTCCACTGCTCCTCTGCCTGTTGCTGAGAGACGAGCTAGAAGTCACCAGGCTCTCTGAGAGGATAACACAGGCCTTTAAAACAACATGTCCTCCCCCTCCTCTTTCTTCTCCGTCAACCCCCCTAGAGATAGGGAAAAGGGCAAAGGGAATGAAACAATTGTGTTAAATGTGGGGAGAGCTCCTGTTTCTGAGACAGAGAGAGAGAGAGAGAGAGAGAGTGAGTGAGTGAGTGAGATACGAAGTGAGAGACAAAGTGAGAGAATGAGGGACAAACCCCACTACACAACATTAAACTAGTGGAAAGGAGGGCGGAAGTGGAGTATGACAAAAGGGTCAGAGAGAAAAACAAGACATGATGAGAGGAGGAGGGCCATGTAGCCGATAGTAGAGGGAGCTACAGAGGTAGAGGAACATATAGAGAGGCATACTATATGTGGGGGCCAGGCCGTGAAATGGAACCCTTTGGAGCTGTGATCAGCTCCAGCATTCTGCTAGCCTAGCTTCCATTCCTCTCCATTCACCTGGGAGTATGACTCACTACAGAAGGTGACAGAGATGACAGCTATTGAAAAACTAGCCCTGATCTGGAGCCTGTGGGCGGCAGTGATCTTCGCAGCTGGAGTTGGTGAGGAACTTAATTTGATATCACCCTCAATTACAGGGGGGTGAGCCATAGACATCTTTATGTATTTCTATGGGGTAAACTTCACTTGCTTTTTAACTTCTCTTCTAATCAGATGTTTGATGTTGAACATTGATCTGGTTTGATACGGATTAGAATGTATGTATTTTTCCCCCCAATACTAAACATAAAGGGATATAGGATATCATATAAAACAATCATCTGTTCGTGTGCTTGACTAACAAATACCTCTTCCAAATTGTACAGAATTTATTAATGGGCAATTGTATGATTAATCATGTTCATATTAATTTAATTGGTAATCAAGTGGCAATGGTCAATGTTGTTCCCCCAGATGAGCACCTTTGCCCCAAAGGAGCCCAGGTCCATCTTGCCAGTCTGCAATGCTATTGGCTGTCAGAGTCAGCGACATCATGGCTGGAGGCGAAGGG
Organism: Oncorhynchus mykiss; assembly: GCF_057628025.1. Taxonomy (NCBI): domain Eukaryota; kingdom Metazoa; phylum Chordata; class Actinopteri; order Salmoniformes; family Salmonidae; genus Oncorhynchus; species Oncorhynchus mykiss. The sequence goes on along the minus strand of NC_143041.1, from coordinate 14,066,238 downwards.
TATCTGTCGTCAGGTGAAGGGTGGGGATCTAGCCACAGTCCGAAGCACTGAAACTCAGACATTCATCCACAACTCCTTCAAATCGTGAGTAAACAGTTTATGATCTTTCTAACAGATTTATACATTATTTTCTGTCACCTGACTATACTAATTCACTTAATTCCCCACCACCCTCTTTTAAATGTTTGGGTATACGGTACCAGTCAAAAGTTTGAACAGACCTACTCATTCAAGGGCTTTTTGTTATTTTTTACTATTGTCTACGTTGTAGAATAATAGTGAAGACATCAAAACTATGAAATAATACATTGAATCATGTAGTAACCAAAAAAGTCTTAAACAAATCCAAAAATATTTTATATCTTATATTCTTCAAAGTAGCAACCCTTTGCCTTGATGACAGCTTTGCACACACTTGGCATTCTCTCAACCAGCTTCATGAGGAATGCTTTTCCAACAGTCTTGAAGGAGTTCCCACATATGCTGAGCACATGTTGGCAGATTTTCCTTCACTCTGCGGTCCAACTCATCCCAAACTATCTCAATTGGGTTGAGGTCAGGTGATTGTGGAGGCCAGGTCATCTGATGCAGCACTCTGTTACTCTCCTTGGTCAAATAGCCCTTACACAGCCTGTTGAAAAACAAATGATAGTACCACTAAGCGCAAACCACGTGGGATGCCGTATCCCTGCAGAATGCTTTGGTAGACATGCTGGTTAAGTGTGCCTTGAATTCTAAGTAAATCACTGACAGTGTCACCATCAAAACACCCCCACACGGTCACACCCCCTCCTCCATTCTTCACAGTGGGAACCACACATGTGGAGATCATCTCACACAATGGTTGAAATGAAAAATCTTAAATTTACTCATCAGACTAAACTACAGATTTCCACCAGTCTGATGTCCATTGCTCGTGTTTCTTGGCCCAAGCAAGTATCTTCTTCTTATTAGTGTCCTTCAGTAGTGGTTTATTTGCATCAATTCGACCATGAAGGCCTGATTCACGTAGTCTCCTCTGAACAGTTGATGTTGAGATGTGTCTGTTACATGAACTCTGTGAAGCATTTATTTGGGCTGCAATCTGAGGTGCAGTTAATTCTAATGAACTTATCCTCTGCAGCAGAGGTAACTCTGGGTCTTCCTTTCCTGTGGCGGTCCTCATGAGAAACAGTTTCATCATGGCGCTTGATGGTTTTTGCGACTCCACTTGAAACTTTCAAAGTTCTTGAATTTTCCGGATTGACTGATCTTCATGTCTTAAAGTAATGGTGGCCTGTCGTTTATCTTTGCTTACTTGAGCTGTTCTTGCCATAATATGGACTTGGTCTTTTACGATAGGGCTATCTTCTGTATACCACCCCTACCATGTCATTACACAACTGATTGGCTCAAACTCATTAAGAAGAAAAACTTTTGAAAGAGTAGATGTGTCCGAACATTTGACTGGTACTGTATGCATCTTTTTGTATAGAAAATCCACTGAGTGGGTCTGGCTGAGGGATGGCAGGGGAGAAGGGCCGGATAGAAGCGAGGGTTTGGGAACAGGAAAACTCCCTGGGCGGGACAGGGACAGGGGCAGGGAGAGCCTGGGGGGCTGTACCCAGATGGACCTGGGTTCACCAGGACAGAGGAGGAACACAGTGTGTGATGGACAGTACCTCTTCCTCTGTGATAAGGTGGTTACAGGTGAGACTGCATGGAGAGTGTACTGCATTAATATGTCATCGCAAACTATAATTCAGAATGAAATGTGTTTGTTGTCTTCATAGGGAGACCTACGGGGTGTAACATTGTCACAAATTAACACATTATATTGCGGTGTGCTAATGGGTGTGTGTATGTTACCTCTGTCTCCTGTAGTTTCCCTGCCTTCGTTAGACAGCTACCTCACAGGTGTTCCTCTCATGTCGGGTGTGTACGCCAGGTCACAGCTACAAGTCCTCCCTACAGTCCCAGACCCTGACCAAAAGAGAGTGGAGGTGAGTGACATAATATTTCACACTGATGGAACCGATTATGATACTTGTTGTTGTTGTTGATTGACCTACGGGACTGCATTCATATTAGGAGGTCGTCAGATTTCAGGCAAAACTCTTGATATGGATGTCATTCTGATGGCATCACCTTGTGTCGGCTTTGACCACAGCCATGTTAAAATCCAATTTACCCCCCCCCCTTCTGTCTGATTACTTTATTATCCTCCCCTCAGATGCTGCTGTTTCCTGGGCTGTGGTTCAGCCATGCTGGCCAGGTGGCATCAGTGGAGCTGGTCAGCCAGCCCAGAGAAGTGTCCACCTGGGTCAGATTTCAGATCCTCCGGCCCTACTGCAGCCCCCACCATCACCTGGTGCCCCCAGGTAAAAAAAATAAATAAAAACAACAACACCTTACAGAGCAGGAAGTTTTTGAGGAAATTAAATATTTTCAGTCTGGAAAAACACCAGAGCTTGAGAGTATACCAGTAGAGGTATATCAGACCTTTGTTGATGTACTCATAGATACATTATTTGCATGTTTTAATTACTCCCATAAAAATGGTAGACTTTCAGGTACTCAATAAGATGACTTGATTTCATTACTGCTGAAACAGGATCCAGGTGGTAAATATAAAGATCCAGTCCATTTAAAAACGGGAGGCCTCTTACACTTCAGTGTTGTGTTGGGAAAATCCTGGTGAAATGCATAGCACATAGAACAAACAAGGTTTTACCAGATATTGTTCATCCTGATCATGCAAGTTTTTTACATGGACGATATATTGGAGACAGTATACGACAATTACTTGAAACAATTGAACATTGTGAAACAGGATCCCAGGCCTGGTCTTCATAGCAGATTTTGAAAAGGCTTTTGATAAAGTAGGACTAGAATATATACATATACTGTGCCTTTGGAAATGATTCAGACCCTGTTACTTTATCCACATTTTGTTACGTTACAGCCTTAACCTACATTTTTTTTTTTAAATCCTCAGAAAATCTACACACAATACCCCATAATGACAAAGCCAAAATAGGTTTCTAGAATCTTTTACAAATGTATTAAAAATAAAAAAAGATAAATACCTTATTTACATAAGTATTCAGACCCTTTGCTATGAGACTCAAAATTGAGCTCAGGTGCATCCTGTTTCCAATGAACATCCTTGAGTTGTTTCTACAAGTTGATTGGAGTCCACCTGTGGTAAATTCAGTTGATTGGACATGATTTGGAAAGGCACACACCTGCCTATATAAGGCCCCACAGTTGACAGTGCATGTCAGAGCAAACACCAAGCCATGAGATCGAAGAAATTGTCTGTACAGTCGTGGCCAAAACTTTTGAGAATGACACAAATATTAATTTTCACAAAGTCTGCTGCCTCAGTTTGTATGATGGCAATTTGCATATACTCCAGAATGTTATGACGAGTGATCAGATGAATTGCAACTAATTGCCATGCAAATTAACTGAATCCCCCCCAAAAAACATTTCTACTGCATTTCAGCCCTGCCACAAAAGGACCAGCTAACATCATGTCAGTGATTATCTCGTTAACACAGGTGTGAGTGTTGACGAGGACAAGGCTGGCGATCACTCTGTCATGCTGATTGAGTTTGAATAACAGACTGGAAGCTTCAAAAGGAGGGTGGTGCTTGGAATCATTGTTCTTCCTCTGTCAACCATGGTTACCTGAAAGGAAACACATGCCGTCATCATTGTTTTGTACAAAAAAGGGCTTCACAGGCAAGGATATTGCTGCCAGTAAGATTGCACCTAAATCAACCATTTATCGGATCATCAAGAACTTCAAGGAGAGCGGTTCAATTGTTGTGAAGAAGGCTTCAGGGCGCCCAAGAAAGTCCAGCAAGCGCAAGGACCATCTCCTAAAGTTGATTCAGCTGCGGGATCTCGGCACCACCAGTACAGAGCTTGCTCAGGAATGGCAGCAGGCAGGTGTGAGTGCATCTGCACGCACAGTGAGGCCAATACTTTTGGAGGATGGCCTGGTGTCAAGAAGGGCAGCCAAGAAGCCACTTCTCTCCAGGAAAAACATCAGGGACAGACTGATATTCTGCAAAAGGTACAAGGATTTGACTGCTGAGGACTGGGGTAAAGTCATTTTCTCTCATGAATCCCCTTTCCGATTGTTTGGGGCATCCAGAAAAAAGCTTGTCCGGAGAAGACAATGTGAGCGCTACCATCAGTCCTGTGTCATGCCAACAGTAAAGCATCCTGAGACCATGTGTGGGGTTGCTTCTCAGCCAAGGGAGTGGGCTCACTCACAATTTTTCCCAAGAACACAGCCATGAATAAAGAATGGTACCAACATATCCTCCGAGAGCAACTTCTCCCAACCATCCAGGAACAGTTTGGTGACGAACAATGCCTTTTCAAGCATGATGAGCACCTTGCCATAAGGCAAAAGTGATAACGAAGTGGCTCGGGGAACAAAACATCGATATTTTGGGTCCATGGCCAGGAAACTCCCCAGACCTTAATCCCATTGAGAACTTGTGGTCAATCCTCAAGAGGCGGGTGCACAAACAAAAACCCACAAATTCTGACAAACTCCAAGCATTGATTATGCAAGAATGGGCTGCCATCAGTCAGGATGTGCCCCAGTTAATTGACAGCATGCCAGGGCGGATTGCAGAGGTCTTGAAAAAGAAGGGTCAACACTGCATATATTGACTCTTTGCATCACCTTGATGTAATTGTCAATAAAAGCCTTTGACAATTATGAAATGCTTGTAATTATACTTCAGTATTCCATAGTAACATCTGACAAAAATAGAGAATGGCCTTGGCCAGGGAGGTGACCAAGAACCCTATGGTCACTCTGACAGAGCTCAAGAGTTCCTCTGTGGAGATGGGAGAACCTTCCAGAAGGACATCCATCTCTACAGCACTGCACCAATCAGGCCTTTATGTCAGAGTGGCCAGATGGAAGCCAACCCTCATTAAAAAGCACATGACAGCCCGTTTGGAGTTTGCCAAAAGGCACCGAAAGACTCTCAGACCATGAGAAACAAGATTATCTGGTCGGATGAAACCAAGATTGAACTCTTTGGCCTGAATGCCAAGCGTCATATCTGGAGGAAACCTTGCACCATCCGTACGGTGAAGCATGGTGGTGGCAGCATTATGCTGTGGGGATGTTTTTCAGCGGCAGGGACTGGGAGTCTAGTCAGGATTGAGGCAAAGATGAAGAGAGCAAAGTACAGAGAGAACCTGCTCCAGAGCGCTCAGGACCTCAGACTGTGGTGAAGGTTCACCTTCCACCAGGACAACGAAACTAAGCACACAGCCAAGACAAGGCAGGAGTGGCTTCGGGACAGGTCTCTGAATGTCCTTGAGTGGCCCAGCCAGAGCCCGGACTTGAACCTGATCAAACATCTCTGGAGAGACCTGAAAATAGCTGTGCAGCAATGCTCCCCATCCAACCTGACAGAGCTTGAGAGGATCTGCAGAGATGAATGAGAGCAACTCCCCAAATATAGGTGAGCCAAACTTGTAGCGTCATACCCAAGAAGACTGAAGGCTGTAATCACTGCCAAAGGTGATTCAACAAAGTACTGAGTAAAGGATCTGAATACTTATGTAAATGTGATAGTTCCGATTTTTTTTCTATTTTTATAAATTAGCAAACATTTCGTGACGCCATATTGTTGCGCAAAAAATCTTACACAGGGACACTCAAAGTCAATCTTAAATTAATAATTGTTTATTGTCAGCGCGCTTGTCATGATCGTCATAAGAAGCGGACCAAAGCGCAGCATGATTTAATGAAGACGGAAAAAACACGAAATACACTAAAACAAACTAACCAGACAAACGTGACCGCTATAGCAACAGAGTGCTAACATGCAACATCACATAGACAATAACCCACCAACCACAATACAAAACAGGCTACCTAAATATGGTTCCCAATCAGAGACAACGACAAACACCTGCCACTGATTGAGAACCCTATCAGGCCAAAACACATAGAAATAGACAAACTAGACATACAACATAGAATGCACACTTATATCACACCCTGACCAAACAAAACATAGAAACAAACAATGCAAATAATGGTCAGAGTGTGACAGTACTGGAGAGGTACCAAACCAACTCAAAGCACCATAGTACACATGTCAATCAGAAGCTCCCTTTGGACAGACCCAGCAGTTGTCTTATACTGCACACAGACAAGTTATATTTGCATGATTTTGCATAATTAATTAATCATTGCTGTTTTGCTTCATTCTTTTGACCGACGAATACTGTTTCATAACATGTGACAGGCCAACACCTCACGAGGCTTCTTCTCTCTAAGCTGAGACCTTGAAACTGAGATATCTTTCATTTCTTTCTCAAAACAAGGTCTGGGCGTACTGCCAAATTGCAGATCCTGATTAAGTGAAGATTTGTACAGTCAGCCACTTGCAAGAACACAGAAATAAAAACAAGGGATAAAAGCTTAAGTGTCAATGTATGCCGATGACTCAAGTTTTTTTCTTAAGAGCACAATCTGGATCCCTGCACAGTCTCATTGAGGATCTTGATCCCTTTTCTAGCCTCTCTGGACTCAAATGTAATTATGACAAGTGTACCATATTACGTATTGGATGGTTAAAAAAAACAGTGTTTTCACAACCTTGTAGTTTACCAATAAAATGGGCAGATGGTGAAGTAGACGTACTTGGTATTCACATCTCAAAAAATAAAAATGAATTGACCACAATCAATTTCAATTGAAAGTTAGCAAAAACAGATTATTTAACCATGGAGAGGTACATACTTGTTGTTTATGGAAAAATCACATTGATTAACACTGGTTTTATCACAGTTTACTTACTTACTAATGGCGCTGCCTACTCCAGACAACTCGTTTTTTTAAATCATAAGAGCAAAAAATATTTCATTTTATTTGGAAAGCTAAGCCCGACAACATTAAATGTGCCTATTTATATATGAGTTTAAAGCTTTAAATATGACAGCTTTAAACCTCTCACTGTACAATAAGTGATACACCAAAATGGTCCTGTAGATCATTAAGAAAGGCTCATCCCTTGTTCAACATTTTTATTTTTGCCTTTATGCAGATCACAACTTCTCATTTTCAACTAATTGAAAATGACATGTTGTTTAAAGTATCTCCCTTTCTTAAACAAGCCATACAAAGCCGGTTCCAATTTCAGTTTTATCCTCCAGAAAAGATAGAGCACGTATTACAACAAATATTATGTTTAAACTCAAATTTACTCATTAATTTAAAAAAAAACATTCTTTGTGGATTTTTTTAATAAAATTTTGATTTTATTTATTAATGATATTATGAATAGAAACGGTGGAGTTATGTCACATATGAAGCTATTGAAACTACATGGGAATGTCTGCTCAGTCCAAACTTATAACCAACTGATTGCAGCATTGCCACAAAAATGGAGGAGACAAGTGGAAGAGGGAGAAGGTAGGGAACTTGTTTGTCTGACATATATTAAAAATACAAATAGGCTGAAAAGAATTGGCATAAATAGAAATGTAAAGTTTTATTTGAGAACAAAAATATTTACAGCTGTGCCATACACATTCTGGTATATGTAAAATGTACATGTAAAATGTATGTATGTATGTATTGCAGAAAAGCTGTAAAAACTAAAAGGATTTGTGTCCTCCGAAGAGGGGATGGGCTAATAAGAAAAAAGGAAAAAAGAAACACCACCTCAGGTTATTAATAAAGATGTTGTTGTATTGGAAGACTTGCCCTGTGTGCGTTTGTGCTGATTCATTCCTGTTTGTTTTTGTGTTTCCCTGATGTATGATGATCGATCTTTCAGTATACATAACTGGTACTCACTCTCATTTCTCTCTCTCTCTTGTTCACTCTCATTTCTCTCTCTCTCTCTCTCTCTCTCTCTTGTTCACTCTAATTTCTCTCTCTCTCTCTCTCTCATTTCTCTCTCTCTCTTGTTCACTCTCATTTCTCTCTCTCTCTCTTGTTCTCTCTCTCTCTCTCTCATTGTCTTTCTTTCTCTCTCTCTCTTGTTCTCTCTCTATCTCTCATTGTCTTTCTTTCTCTCTCTCTCTTGTTCTCTCTCTCTCTCACTCTCTTGTTCTCTCTCTCATTGTCTTTCTTTCTCTCTCTCTCTTGTTCTCTTTCTTTCTCTCTCATTTCTCTCTCTCGTTGTCTTTCTTTCTCTCTCTCTCTCTCTTGTTATCTTTCTTTCTCTCTCTCTCTCTTGTTCTCTCTCTCTCTTCCATATCTTTCCCTTATCCATCTCTTTTTCTATGCAGGTTGTAGTTCTCTCCTGAACCCGTTCAGTTGTTGCTCTATCACCCCTCTGTGTAACACTACGGGAGGCTGTGCCCTGGGACAGTACTGGTGCCACCTGTTGGAGGCCTGTGTCCCTGTCACCAGCCCCTGCAGTCCCTACAACCAGTCCCCCTCTACAGGGGAGCGCAGCTACCCCCTGCCCCCCAGATACCTTGACATACCCCCCTTCTACCACCTGGTGGCAGACCTGCCCATGAGAGTGGCTCCTTGCTCAGAGCCTGCTCATATTAGTGTATGTGTGACGTTCTTATTTACAGAGGGTTTCTTATGTACAGTTCTTCTTTACATGCTTTATGCTTTGGATAAGTCGAATCAATGAAATTCAAATAATTATGCTTCATTCTCTCTCTGTCAGATCCTGCCAGAGAGGGAGATCAGTGTTTACCCCGATGACATTCTGTCCATCCAACACACCGGGAGACCTGGAACCTTCCTGAGTTGCCGTGACAACGCCTCCTCATCCTCCTCCCCCTGGAGACAAAGCTACCTCTCCCTGCAAGGGGCGGAGTGGGGGGGCTGGTGGGAGGGGGGGCTCTCGTCCCCGCCGGATGGAGGGCAGTGGGTGGACGGGGTGGTGTGCGACCTACGGGTGCTGTACGTCGACACACTGCATGGGCATGGCTATATTTCAAGTTCGGGCCAGAGTGAACTTAGTGGCTTCACTCACATTGGGAACATCAGTACGCCCATAAGTATGACCCCTGAAACCTCAGCTCCTGCCCCAGCAAAAAGTCAAATTTCTGGCCTTTGTATGATCCATCCTCTGCCTGATGGAGACAACCAGATCCATATATTGGTTGACACTCCTATACTCATTGTGGTTAAAATATTCTCTGGAAAAGGGGCCACCAGCTCCTGGTTGGCTCCGGTGCTCCAGACAGGGGTCCCCTTCCTCCCGTCCTGCCCAGGAGAGTTACCTGACTCCTGGCCTGGTTGTGAGAGAGACTCCCCTGACAGCTGGTTCTCCCACATGTCCCTGGTGCTACCCTCAGTGGGCATCCACACTCTAAACGTCAGTGCTGTGAATGGAGTGAGTGAACAGAGTACCTGTGTACAGGTGTGTGTTTATGAGCCGGTGGCTGGGCTCAGTGTAGAGCCACATGGACATCTGAGGATGCTGGTGGACTTGTCACAGGTGAGTTAGCACGACTAGTTGTATTGTTGTATTGTATTTTATAGTATTTATTTGAAAATCTGTGTTTTCTTTGTGCATCTTTGAAAATAATCTGATTTTCTTTCATTTATTTGTTCTGCTGATCACGTCCCTGCTACTGTACTGAAATTATACATTGTCACCGTTCCCTGTTTTTTCTAAGGCATTTACAGCCACGGCGGAGACTGGTTCCTCAGTAAAGTATACCTGGGTGATTGACAAGCTGGATAAGTTTTCCTATGAGGGAGACACCTATAGTGTGATGTTCAAGAAGCCAGCTGAGTACAAACTGAAGGTACTAAGCTCATACATTTCATATAATTCATATTAAGATAAAACAACCTTGTTTTTTTAAATATATAATACCGATATAACAGAGTAAAGTGCCCATAGAGCCTCACTAATAACTTGTCTCTGTTCCTCCAGGTGACTGCAGCCAACCCTGTGAGCTCCCAGACCCTAGAGGTCACTCTGACTGCTGACACCATGACACCTCTGGCCGACCCAGAATTCCTCTCTGTCAAGGAGGTTATCGCTGTGGCCGCACTGCATCTCTACACTTTCAGGGTCAAAGTTGATGTCTCCCTAGGCGTCACTTTCAGGTTAGGGTCATTTTCTGTTTCGCAGAAGTATTCGCTTGGAGTGATATTACATCAATGAGGGTAGCATATCTGTTTACTCCATATTTTCTCTCATTGCTGGAAGTGGTGTTGGAGGTCCAGTACGGGGCACTCGTCCCTCTGGTGTAAGGAGATCCCATTGCCCCAGGGCAGTGAAGGGGACATTGCCCTACATAGGGTGCCATCTTTCAGATGAGACTTTTAAAAACCCTAAGCTATTGAATATTATTTCCTGTAGGTGGTCTTTTGGGGATGGCAGTGTCCAGGAAAACCACACCTTTCCTGCCCAGTCTGAGTCCCAGGACAGGCCAGTGGAGCGAGGAGTGAGACAGGTGTATGTGCAAGACTCTGTGAGCCATGTCTACCTACAGCCAGGTAAACATAACTCTACCAATGTGTAAATTATTGGAATTCATTCTAATAGTATAGATGCTTGCATATCACTCCTCTTTCCATTCAATACAATAGGGTATGTCTCCATTAATCTACAGTGCCTCCTGAAATATTCAGAGCCCTTGACTTTTTCCACCTTTTGTTAGGTTACAGCCTTATTTTAAAATGGATTAAATGTAATTTTCCCCTCATCAATCTACACACAATAGCCCATAATGACAAAGCAAAAAAATTTTTTTAGTCTTTTATAATTTATATAAGAAAACAGAAATATCACATTTACATAAGTAGTTAGACCCCTTACTCAGTTCTTTGTTGAAGCACCTTTGGCAGTGATTACAGCCTTGAGTCTTCTTGGGTATGATGCTACAAGCTTGACACACCTGTATTTGGGGAGTTTCTCTCATTCTTCTCTGCAGATCCTCTCAAGCTCTGTCAGCTTGGATGGGGAGTGTTGCTGCACAGCTATTTGGGCCACTCAAGGACATTCCGAGACTTGTCACGAAGCCACTCCTGCGTTGTCTTGGCTGTGTGCTTAGGGTCATTGTCCTGTTGGAAGGTGAACCTTCGTCCCAGTCTGAGGTCCTGAGTGCTCTGGAGCAGCTTTTCATCAAGAATCTCTCTACTTTGCTCCGTTCATCGTTGCCTCGATCCTGACTAGTCTCCCAGTCCCTGCCATTGAAAAATATCCCCACAGCATGATGCTGCCACCACCATGCTTCACCGTACGGATGGTGCCAGATTTCCTCCAGACGTGACGTTTTGCACTCAGGCCAAAGAGTTCAGTCTTGGTTTCATTAGACCAGAGAATCTTGTTTCTCATTGTTTGAGAGTCTTTAGGTGCCTTTTGGTAAACTCCAAGCAGAGTTTGTGCTTTTTACTGAGGAGCGGCTTCGGTCTGGCCACTTTACCATAAAGGCCTAACTGGTGCTGCAGAGATTTTTGTCCTTCTGGAAGGTTCTGCCATCTCCACAGAGGAAATCTTGAGCTCTGTCAGAGTGACCATGGGGTTCTTGGTCATCTTCCTGACCAAGGCCCTTTTCCCCCTGATTGATCAGTTTGGCTTGGCGGCTAGCTCAAGGAAGAGTCTTGGTGGTTCCAAACTTCTTCCATTTAAGAATGATGGAGGCCACTGTGTTCTTGGGGACCTTCAATGCTGCAGTAATGTTTTGGTACCCTTCCCCAGATCTGTGCCTCAACAAAGTCCTGTCTCGGAGCTCTACGGACAATTCCTCCGATCTCATTGCTTGGTTTTTGCTCTGACATGCACTGTCAACTGTGGGACCTTATATAGACAGGTGTGTGCCTTTCCAAATCATGTCCAATCAATTGAATTTACCACAGGTGGACTCCAATCAAGTTGTAGAAACATCTCAAGGATGATCAATGGAAACAGGATGCACCTGAGCTCAATTTTGAGTCTCATAGCAAAGGGTCTGAATACTTATGTAAATCCTTTTTTAAAAATGTTTATGTAACATTTGCAAACATTTCTACAAACCTGTTTTTGCTTTGTCATCATGGGGTATTGTGTGTAGATTTTCTGAGAAAATTGTTTAATCAAATCAATTTTCGAATAAGGCTGTGACGCATCAAAACGTGGAAAAAAGAAAGCGGCCTAAATACTGTATATCACTCTCACTCTGTCTCTCACTCATACAGATGACTACACACTGACTGTACAGGTCTACAACCAATACGACAACATCAAGGGGGCCACATCACTGAAGGTACGGCCTCCATTGACTCGTATACTCATCTCCCCATCTCCTCCGGTTCCCCTGGTCAACCAGACCTTTCTTCTTGAAGCCTCTTCATACCCATCTCACTACGGAATCCTGTACACTTGGAACTTTGGGGACGGTTCAAAGGAAATCCAAGGATTCCACGGCAAAGTTAGCCATGTTGCTCGGACCACTGGGGTTTATAACATGACTGTGTGCGCTAACAACACCTTGACTGCACTGACAGCCTGGGTGGCCGTGGCAGTGGTGGAGAAGGTATCTGGACTCCAGTTGAGCTGTAGTGGACCCAGTGAACTGAAGTCTGTAACTGAAATCAAGGGCAAAGTGGCTTCAGGTTCCAGTCTTCACTGGGACTGGGACTTTGGTGATGGGTCTGGACATAAAAACATCACAGACAACTCTGTATCCCATGTCTATGAGTCCCCAGGGAGTTACACAGTCAAAGTGACCGTGTCTAACGCAGTCAGCCAGGCTAGCCAGTCCATCCGTCTGGAAGTCTACAGGTTGGCCATCAGTGGAATTCTGCCATCGGAGTGTTCCGAGACAGAGAAAGAGATACCGCTCCAAGCACTGGTGGACGGGAATGTTTCCATGCTGACTTTCCATTGGAATTTCGGGGATGGATCACCTTTGTCAGTACAGAAGGGGAAGTCTGTTGTTACTCACACTTATTCAAACTCTGGGGTTTATAACGTTAACGTAACTGTTCTCAGTATAGTAGGATATGTATTTTATGATGCCAACGTTTGCATTGAGGCCCCCATTACCGGGATAACCATCCACCCATCACATGATGCTGTGGCAGTAGGAAAAGAGGTGTGTTTTAATGCAGTTGCTGCCCCCAAAAGACAGCCCACTGGATATCAGTTTCTGTGGCTCAATCATTCATCCAACAGCTCTCCTATAAGAGGACTGGCTCATCATTGCTTTGTGTATAATGAGGAAGGGATCCATGATGTTTCAGTGATGGCAAGTAACAAAGTCAGCCAGAGCATAGCCAAAGCCACGGTTGCTGTGCAGAAGCCTGTGAGTAAACCATCCATAGCACATAGCAGTCAAAGCAACACACTGACTGTCAATGAGAAGATGACACTTTGGGTCAAGAGTTGCCCTGGGACCAATGTTTCTGTGCAGTGGGACTTTGGTGACGGCTCACCACTGGCAAAGAGTCTAAATGTTTCCCATGTCTTTACTTCTGCTGGCAGGTTTACAGTCAAGGCCACAGCTTCTAATGCAGTTAGCCTGGATTCTGTTAACCTGGAAGTGAACGTACTGCTTCCCGTGTCAGACCTGAAGCTGAAAATCAGCCAGCCATTTGCAGTAGTAGGAGAAAAGACTGTCATAACAGCAGTTGGCAATGTTTCAGGTCATGTCAATTTCTACTGGTCAGTGGATGGCCCTGATACCACCACTGAGCTTGGGATGTCTCACTTTCAGTATGTGTTTCTTAAAGCAGGTGTGTATCAGGTCAAAGTCACAGCCCAGAACCTGGTGAGCCAACAGGAGGCAGCCATTTTGATTATAGTTTTAGAGAGAATACAAGGGCTTCAATTCTCAAGTCTGACATCCATGAGCTACATACCAACCAGAGAGAGTGTCTTGCTCACTGCGTCAGTAACACATGGCTCCAATGTCACTTACCATTGGCTAGCCAACCAGAGAGGTGTGACCCAAACTGGCAGTGTTGGTGAGCACTTTGTGTGGTTCACTGAAACTCCAGGTAATATATCTGTTGAGTTGACAGCTTCCAACGGACTTGGTAAGACGACCAGCCGTATTTCTCTAAAGGCAGTAGAGCGAGTTTCAGGGGCTAGAATGTCAACAGCTAGAGACACCATACCATTAGAGAAGTATACCAACATCTCTGTAACTGTGGAGACTGGATCTGACCTTCAGTATCTCTGGAATGTGAACTCAGACCTTTCAGCCTTACAGACTGATGTTCCTTTTCTTCTTTACATGTTTGAGACTCTGGGTTCTTGTTCTGTCAGTGTGTCGGTGCAGAATGTTCTCAGTTCAAGCAACGCCACCAAACATTTCACAGTTCAGGAGGAGGTTAGAGAGGCAGACTTTCAGGTAGGTGGCAAGACACATCCATTCTTTATAACGTCCAATACTCAAGTTGCACTCTATGGATATGTCAATAAAGGGAATGATCGGCACTGGGAGTGGAAAGTTGTTGGGTGTACTGGAGGTGCTCTGGTTTTGGACAACAATCAGTCAGTTATCTATACCTTTACAGATGTAGGGGTCTATAATGTCTCTCTGAACGTTTCTAATGGTATTAGCTGGCAGGCAGTCTCACACAGAGTCACCATCCAGGATGCTATTCAGGGCTTGACTCTAAACCTTAGCAGGTCTACGGTCTGCGCTGAAGATCATATTGCTTTTACACCATTAGTTTCCAAAGGAACCAATGTCAGCTTCTCTTTAGCCTTTGATGAAGTTGAGCCATCATATGACCTTGTTGAGGTAAGCTTCACCACCTCCACCCTCCCAGTTGGGTCTCACTCTGTCACAGCCCGAGCCTGGAACAAGGTGAGCAACTCCCAGGTGTCATTGACCGTCCAGGTGGTTGAGAGGATCGGGGGCCTACGACTGGTCAACTGCTGTTCCACTGCTCTAGAAGCTCTAAAGGAGGTCCCTTTCCAAGCAATTGTCATGAGTGGTTCTCCAACCGATTACACCTGGACGATCCAATTAGAAGGGTTCCAGCCCTTACAGGTCATTGGACAGGAAGTGATGTATACCTCACCCGGAAGTGGTTCGTTGTCTGTGGGTGTGATGGCCAGCAATGTCTTCTGCTCTGAAACCCTGAATGAGACAGCTATTGTTCAGTTGCCTGTGAGGGAGGTCACGATTGTTTGTGATTCTACAGAAAACTTTAGAGGCTATAGTGTCAGATTCTCAGTCACAGTAGATGGTGGCAGCAATTTGAGGTTTCAATGGGGCTTTGGAGATTCAAGTGAAGGAGTTGTCGTCACAAAATCCAATAGAGTGGACCACACATATCTCACTGCTGGAAAATATATTGTTCAAGTCACAGCCTTCAATAACGTCAGCCAGGTCTCCACACAACTGCTCACTGAGGTGAGAGCACTCCAGTGCTCACTCCCTCAGGTCACTTTAGTCCAGGGCCAATCCACAATCGTCAAGTCTAGATCCAGCTACTTTGAAGCAAGCGTAGACATCAAAGGCTGCACTGCATACAAGACCATGTACCTATGGGAAGTGTTTAGGGGGAGTGGCTGTGGAGCTGACAAGACTGACGGCACTCTGGTAACACAAAGCAGTGGGCACCCAGCAATCCAGAACAGCAGTGGACATCCAGTAACCCTGATTAACCTGGTGGGTGTGACTACACCACTGTTGTCCCTCCCTAAGCAGGCCCTGGAGGTGGGCCAGTACTGCCTGGGGTTCACTGTCTCTCTCCAGGGAACCCCTCTACGCCTGTACAGGACGTCCAGGCTCTCTGTGGTTCACAGTTCCCTGGTAACCATCATCAGGGGGGGATCGCATAGACTGGTGTCGAGCCACAGTGACCTGATCCTGGATGGGTCAGAGTCCCATGATCCTGACGAAGAGGAAGGGGAGCTGAACTACCACTGGGAATTCATCACTGAGGTCATTTAAATCAGAATTAGGAACCCTTCATTGCCTTTCTACTATTTAGGTCGAGATTGTTCACTTACATTTATGTTAACTTATATTGCTGTCTCACCTGGATGTTTTCTCATAATTGTACCAATGGTGTCCATTTCTGCCTGTAGAACTCTACTGGGTGGTCGTCCCAGGACCAGGATCAGCTTGTAGGGTATGACAGCAGCAGGTTGACTGTCCCCAGCAGGAAGCTACAGCCAGACAAGCTCTACCTCTTCACCCTCACTGTCCAAAAGGAAGGGAGGAGACCTATCTCTACTACACAGTCAGTGAGTCCCACATTATCTCTACACACCACAATATCTTGATGCAAAAAAGGGGGTTCAGCGAACCATGCTCTGTAAATGGGTTGCTGTGAATTTGACAGTAACTTACAGGCAGCTAGTGGTAGGTAAGTTACTGTTTTTCATATTGCAGTACAACTACTTTAATCTAAATACAGTATCAAAGCAAGTACTGTGTAATGACGCACAGTAAAATACCGTATAATTGACGTACTCTACTGTAAAAAGCAAATGCTACTGTCATCGTAATGAATGAATGAACGGATGGATGAATTAATTAAATTAATTGAAGGGAGATGATGTTTGTATTTTACAGGATTTTACTGTAATTACATGAGATAGGTGCAAGCAGGTTGGCTGCTAGGTAATGTTTTACACATTACAGCATATCAATTAATATTTGGTGTTTTATATAACTTGCACTTGTAGAGGCCTTAATGGTATTTTTCTATCTCAATATCAAATCATTTCTGGGTAACAATGAAGTACCCAACTGGGATTGTTTTCAAATAAAATGGTGAAAAGACACAAAAATAGAAAAATGGCTTCTTAGCAAAGAGCAATTTCTCAAGCAAGAATTTTGCTAGGACTGTCTAGGAGTGGTCTGACTGGGGAGGGGAAAACTAGCTTTTATTGGCAGAGAGGTTTGAAACGCTCTTTCTTATTGGCCTATTAACTAATTTACCAACTGGTGATATCATCCCACAAAAACAGGCTGAAATTTCAGCCGGTCCTTTCAAACAGCTCTTAAACTACAAGGGCTTTTTCACAGCATTATTCCAACCTCAGTGTGGAAATATACATAAAACAGAAGAAAAACTAAATGTTTGACTGCACTGGGCCTTTAAGTAAGGTTTCCAAACTGGAAGTGACTGCAGGGCAAAACAGACAAATGCTCAACCATTAAAAGTTTAAGACTAGCTGCCTCTCCAATCTGTCCCCTATACATTTATAATTGATGGGGCACTACTACCACATACCAGTTAAACTGGTACAGCATTCTCACTAATGGGTACAACAAATATAGCCTCTTACAAGGCGGGCCTCAAAATATGTTAATGAGCCAGAAATAACAATACCATGCACTCGCTAGTGGTCAAAATTACCATATAAAGTTTTCAGTTTCAGTGTGGTTGTGTTATGTTTATTTGAGAGGATACACATGTCAAATACTCCTCCATTCCTCTAGGTGGCGGTATCTAAAGTTGCAGTGCTTCCTGTAAGTGTGGAGTGTGTTTCCTGCAGTAGTCTCTCTTCTTTCCGTGTCAGCCAGAGTCGCCCCATTGTGCTCTCTGGTCGTTGTGACAAGTGTGGCAGCCATGTTCAGGTAAGTTCCCCTCTACGTAGCTAATTGGCTGACCTAAACAACATTTACCGTTTGTGACAAATTAAATAAAGTCAGGCACCATCAGCTGTCATGGCTGCTTTCTGTAGGACTTATGGCGGAAAGTTGATGTATGGTCTTTCTCTTTTCACAGTACAAATGGAGCGAAAAGGATCAGAACGGCGTGACCCTTGACCTGAACCAGGTGACCACTACGGGCAGTCTCTCTCCTGAACTGGTGGTCCGACCGGGGGTGCTGCAGGAGGGGTGTAACTATACCTTCACCTTAAATGTTACCCACCCTGCTGGGGGAAGATGGGGTTTTGCTAGCCTGACCCTCCTGCCCAACCCTCCACCCCATGGAGGGGTGTGTACTCTTACTCCAGGCCCTGGGGAGAACATACGCCTGCTGGAGACTGTGGTAACATACAACTGCTCAGGTAATGGAAACAAAGACTCAAAGATACAATCACATCTTCTTTTGGTGTCTTTGCCATGTTTTACCATGGTGTACCAGATGTTCTGTTTCTACTCTATAGGTTGGCTGGATGAGGATAGTGAGTCCCCCCAGATTATCTATATTCTCCAGGTGGCATTGTCATGCCCAGGCTGGGGCCAAGCCTGTCCCCTTCTCACTCTCTACAGGGGTACGCAGCGTACATTTGGCAGCCTGGTTCCTCTGGGGGAGGCGGGGCCAGAGAAGGACCGGTCAATCATCTCTGTGATCCTACAGGTAGAGGACCACCTGGGTTCAAAGGTCACAGCACTTAACAGGTGAACTGGAGATGAGTTTAAAACTGAGAATGCAGGGAAGAGGTTCCGACCTCAAGAGACCCATGGAGGTTGTAAAAAGACAATTTATGGATGCTTTTGTTTTTTCAGAACTATAACAGTGCTGAGACCTGTGGATGGAGATGGGATCACAGAGTGGCTGAGGAACAAGAGCCAAACCGAACTATCGGGTTTACTTCAACAGGGTAACCCACAGCAGCTCATTCCCTATTCCATCGCCCTCACCAGCCAGCTCAATCAGGTATGAACATTACCTTTGTCTTTACCTGGCTGTGTCTCTCTTCTCCTTAACGTCATCTTTCCATTACCTGTCTATCTCTCTCCTCTCGGTCACAGGTGGATCTGACTTTGAGTGAGCAGGATCTCAGGGACAGGAGGGAGATCAGGGGGAATGTGACACAGGCGCTGGCCTCTCTGTCTGTGTGCTCTCTACAGGATGCAGCCCAGATCAGCTTAGCCCTGGCCCAGTCCACTGTAGGTAACCTGGCCAAAGTCTACTCAGACAGAGTTTGTGCCAATAAAAGCCTGGCAAAAAGACCCACAAATGATACAGATTTGTCCTCGACGCCTGAATGACCCTGTGTGTTGTCTCTTGCAGGCAGTCCCAAGTGAGGTGGCGTGTGAGGGCTGTCAGGAGAATGTTCTAGATTCTGTGGGGAGAATGATCAGGGTTATGGAAGAGCAGACGGGACTAGGAGATGACACAGCCATAGAGACGGGCAGAAATATCCTCCATGTGATAGGTACGGTACCAACTTCTGAGTGGGATCGACGGATACATGCTCACAGAGCAACGACAGGAATTAGCCCAAGATGTTTGACCAAAAACGGTTATTTCTCTCTCTGTCTCCAGGCAATTCGTTGGCTGCTGTGTCCGAGTCCAAGCTCGTCTCCTCTGGTCCTCACACTCACTCTAATGTATCTGAAACTGCAGTGTCAGCCCTGGACCATGCCAGGGCTCTCATGCGTATTCTGATGCGCTCGCGGCCACGCGACGAGGAACCCCTCTCTCTCTCTGCTCCACAGATCAGTGCCGTTGGTTACCATGGAAACCCCTCGGAACTCCTCTGCACCACTGACCCCTTGGTCAACACCCGCCAATCAAACCAGTCCAACAAATCACAATTAAACCCTGACAAGCCAGAGTCATACCCAGCACATCCACCCTGCCAGTTCCTCATTCCCTCCTCTCTCAGTGCCCAGCTCCAGCGTCAGGTCCAGGGATCTGAGGTGGTACAGATTCTCCTGGGTTTGGAAGGGGGGTCTGAGTTCTTCTCAGCAGCCAACCCACCTATTTCTACTTCTCTGGCTGCCATGGAGTTCACCACGCCCCAGGGACAGCCCATACCCATTGCTAACCTGGACACTGACAGATCTATCAGGGTCACTTTGCCCTTAATATATACTGTAGGAAGGATCGGCGCTGGGCATCGGGCTAGTGGAAGTGGGTCTGGATCTGGTGGAATTGACAGAGACGAGGGACGAGCCCCAATGGTTAACTTTACACTCCGAGCCAAAGGGTGGCTGGATTTTACAGTAAGGGCAATGAAGAATATGGATCCCAATGCTGGACTGTACATCTCCTTAAACTTCAGCCTGCTTCCAGGAGCTTCTCTGGTGGGCTCAGGACATGTGAGAATCACAGTGGCCACCCAGCCAGGTCATCCTGCCTCCCATGATTCCCTAGTCAGAGAGCTGACCCTCTCTCTCTCCAGCCAGTCATCCGTGGAGGACACCATCTTCCTCTCTCCTCTGTGAGTGTTCTGTATCTAGACAGTTATGTTTTCCAAAACCTTTTACAAGTTGTTCACGTTTACACCGACAGAATGTTGTGAGGCCTGATTTTCTTCCACACATGGCCTATGATGACATGCCAGTCATTTACTAATGCAGCTTGTTGCCTATTATTTATCTTCGTCCCTAGACTTAACAGCACAGTACAATCTCTCTTTGTGAACCTGACATCCAGTCTGAGTGGAGCTCCAGTCCAGGCCTCAGTGTGTGTGTTCAGCTCTCTTTGCCAGTACTACAGCCCGAGGAAGAGGCGCTGGAGCACTGAGGGCCTCCGGCCACTGGAGGGCAGCACCCTCCACTCAGCACACTGCCTCACCCAGCACCTCACCATGTTCGGGGCCAGTCTGTTTGTCCATCCAGACGCTGTGGTGCTACTGCCACCGGTATGTTTGGGACACTCCTCAGGTTAACACAAGAATTGGTATAGCTCATTAGTACATACAGGGAAAATACATGTTAGCAGCCTTAGATAGATGCTACCTCCTACTTATTCTACTCATTTGTATTACATGTCCCCCTCCATCTCACCACCCCAGTCCAGTGGTCCAATGCGTAATGTGGTAGTGGGGATGGTGTGTGCTGTCCTGGTTCTGATCCACTTCCTCCTGGGTCTGATCGCCCACAAACTGGACCACCTGGAGAGCCTGAGACTATGCCATGTACCACTGTGTGGCCAACCTGGACGCTACAGCTACAGAGTCCTGGTCAAAACAGGCTGGCGACGAGGAGCAGGTAAAGGGACTCGCAGATCTTAGACGACTGGGTAGGTGTAAGCAATAGATCCACTTCTTTTCTGTCGTATTGCTGACAGTTCTCACCGAGCCAGTCCTAACAGTCCTAACGTCTGGGAGGGAACGAGGGTAGGAGAGAGAGAGAACATCTGGCTGAGAAAGCATCGCGTCAAAGTGAAACGCAAACCAGGTTCACGTTCATTTGTACTTCCCATCAGGCACGACGGCCCACGTGGGCATCGGTCTGTACGGGGTGACTAAAAGCGGTTCACGCCACCTGCAGCGGGAGGGGGCGTTCCAACGAAGTGGTCTGGACCTGTTCCACCTGGAGACGGACAGCAACCTGGGAGAGGTGTGGAAGATACGCCTCTGGCATGACAACACAGGTAACCATGACAACACAGGTAACCACTGTAGTCTCGCATTGCAAGACTTCGTAGTCTTGTATTCACTCGCCTACTGGAACACAAGGAAAGCAGGAGATCAAGGCTCCAGGTAGTAAGATTCCAAACAGGTTGACACAACAATACCTGTTTGTGTGTATGTCTCCCAGGTCTGGACCCATCGTGGTACGTGCAGCATGTGGTGGTGTGGGACCCTCAAACAGACCACCTGTTCTACTTCCTGGTAGAAGACTGGCTGTCTGTGGAGAACGACAGGAACGAGGGAGGAGGGACAGTGGAGAAGGAGATGTTGGCCTCCTGTAAGTGCTACAACTCTCTGTATCTGTCTTTACACTCAGGGAGAGCATGACCACCTCCAAGACAGATTTCTCTCTCTCCATCTATCTCTCAGGTCCTGAGGAGCTGTCTCAGTTCCAACGTGTTCTCTCCTCCCAGCTGGCGTTTGGAATGCTGGAGCGCCACCTGTGGCTCTCTCTGTGGGAACGCCCCGCCCACAGCCGCTTCATGCGGGGGCAGAGGGTGACGGTGTGTGCCCTCCTGCTACACCTCTACCTTGCACTAGGGGCATTGTGGTACGGGGCTGTGGGCACAGAGGGGCATAGGTGAGATGGCAGTCTAACCAGAACATTCCAGGTGACAATAGTGTACACAATAGAAGGTTCTTGTGAAAGTGCTCAGGTGGGACTCAATCAATCTCGCACTGTGGACAACTCACTGCGCTGAACAACAACATTGATGTTTTGCCTGAGACTAATTAAGTGAAAGAATCAGCCATTTTAAGGGTGTTGTGTTTTAGTGTACCGGTTTCGGCCCGGTTGCTTGTAACCTGGGAAACGGTTGCAGTGGGGATGACTATTGCCATCCTGGTGTTTCCTCTCCAGTGTCTCCTCTGCTTCCTGTTGCGAAAGACTCACAGCCAGGTACCTCTCCTACATCTCTCTCTCCTTCTCCATCCATTTCTCCTGTTGCCCCGTCAACAAAAAAAAATCCTATGACTGCCTATTAAACCACACATTGTTATCATTTCTGTCAATAAAAAACTTGTGCTTCCAAATGTGGAAAGTCCTTGACGGAGAATATGCTTGGTTCAGCTACAAATGTTGGCTTGGGTTTCCCTTTCCCTGTGTGTGTTTCAGGTAGTGGTGGATATGTCAGTGCCTCCATCCCCTGTGTGTCAGTCAGTGGAGATGGGCGTCCATCTCGGCCAATCAGATCTCTCCTGCTCCTCCTTCCTGTCTTTGCCTGGAGGACCTGATCCGTCAGGCCTGGGTGGAGACACACCCTCTTCTGTAAGAGTGCAAACGCTCACACGTGTCAATGCATGCACGTACACAGATTCACAAGAGAGCCAGAAAGAGCTGTGTAAGTTGTAAACTGAAAAGGC
This sequence comes from Oncorhynchus mykiss, assembly GCF_057628025.1. NCBI lineage: Eukaryota > Metazoa > Chordata > Actinopteri > Salmoniformes > Salmonidae > Oncorhynchus > Oncorhynchus mykiss. The sequence goes on along the minus strand of NC_143041.1, from coordinate 14,043,643 downwards.
TGAAAAGCTATCTTTTTCTTCTCTCGTAGCTGATGGGAAGCAAGGCATTCAACGCTGAGTTCTGGAATGCCACTAACCTGGGAGTGGAGAAGGAAGGAGATGGAATGACCCTGTGGCCCTCCTGGGAAATAACCTCTGACCCCTTGGGATCATACCTGGGTCATGCCCGTCTGCTGAAGAGGAAGAAAGCCCTGACCAAGCTATGCCTAGCCTCACCCTCCTCACCCCGATTTCTCATCTCCAACCCCCCACCCTCCTCTACTGCACCTGTGGGTCCATCCCAATCCCTGTCTGGCCTGCATCCAGACCACAGCCATGGACACAACCTGCAACCCAATGTCCTTACTCTGTCTGGTGTGTGTGTGTGGGTCCCATATGTGTTACTATGACTCCTGTGTGAATACGTCTAAAATTATTGTCTCTCATGGTGTTTCAGATGAGGACCTGTTGAGGTCTATAGCAGCAGACACAGGAGTGTCCGACAGTCCCTCAACATCAGACAGTGGCCGCTACTCCCCCAGGACCACCTCTCTGTCCCACAGGTAAGACCTGCCTGACCAGTACACTCCAGACCCAAACCCCAGAAAATACCGTATCTGGTCCTGTCTACAGTATATGCTCTGAATATACAGTCCTCCTCCTCTCCTCTTTCAGTGGAAATCAGAGTTGATCTGACTGGACTAGATTGCAGGGAACAACCAGTCCTAGTAATTTGTATAGCACTGTTGCCTGTTGGCAAGGAATACTTCTGAGTTTTACTTATCTCTCTGTGGGTTTTAGCCAGAGCCGGGGCAGCTCCTGCAGTGGCTGGTCTGAGCTGAGTGTGGACAAACCACTCTATGGGACAGAGATCCACAACCCCCCCTGCTCTCCCATCTCTCTGCATGGGACAGGGCTGTTTAGGCCTTCCTCATCTCTCTCTGTCTACTCCATCGCCAGTACCTTCCTCCCTAGCCCCTCCCCTGACTCCACAGACTCTACCACACGCATAGGTGAGTCACTACACAGACTTATCCAAACTTTGTTACGATTCCCTCTTCTTTATGACAAATGTATTACTATGTGGATGCGAGAGTTCACCCTTTAAAACCTTCTATGAATGATGTCTATTTTGCACGAAAATCCTCTGAACTATCTGAATATTCATATCAAACAACTTGATCATATTTTCAGACATCATAGAGCATAGTTTCCTCCATGTTTTTCACCCCACCCAGGTGTGGCCCGTGGCAAGCCCAGCTGGCTGCTACCTCCCTGGGCACTGCAAGTCATTTACCCCCTGGTTGTGTTGTTGCTGGGGGCCTGCCTGGCTGTAGTAGGCCTCTATGGGAGTCACTTCTCTAGCTCAGTGGTCCTGATGTGGCTCATCTCAGCCCTGTCTGCCTTCCTCACCTCCGCTCTGCTGCTGGAGCCTCTCAAGGTAGGCAGATAGAGACATACACACGGGGAGGCTTTTCACCGTACCAGAGAGAGAGAGAGATACGCAACCATATGGCTTCTCTATTTCCTGTAGACCCATGTGATTGTAAAACGTAAGTTGCTGGCTTTGAATCTATTGAAATCTGTTCAGTCTAAGCGGGACTAGACAGGTATGCACCTTATAACCTTATTAACTAATGGTACTGTCCTCTCCTCAGGTGTGTGTGCAGGCCTTGTTCTATGCTGTGGTGTTAAGGCCTGTAGACCCCGAGGTGAATGATCGGCTGGGGCAGGAGACCGTCATTAAGAGGGAGGGGGCCAAGCAGGGGGGCAAGGTGCACCCCCCTTGTGGGTTCGGCCTACTGCAAGCCAAGGAGGAGGCCAGGAAAGTGAGAGCGCTACGATCCCTCATGAAGGTGAAACAGGAAACAAAAAAAACAGCTCCCATACATCCTTATGGTAACCTCTGGAATGAACATATGTGGTGCACTGTTTATGTTCCTAACAACCTAGTACCATTTGGTATTGTACTGGAATTAAAATAACATGCATCTTAATTATTTATCTTCCCTTCTCCTCTCTTGTTCATTCCCTCTGTATACTCACTCTCTCTTTCATTTTCTCTCCTCTCTCCCCCCTCCCCAGCACTGTGTGTGCCACATGTTGTTCCTGTTGGTGGTGTTGATGGTGAACTACCAGGACAGTGTTCAGGAGACCCAGGGAAGACTGCTACACTCTGCCGTCAAACACTCACTGACCACCAACCTCAACACCATCACTGGGTAAGGGCTGCGTGTGTGGTGTGTGTGTGTGCATGTACCCTGTACTGATTTGTGTATTGGTGTGTGTGTGTGTGCGGGGGCTGTGTCCACATGTATCTCTCTGTGTTGGTTTCAGGTGGGAGGGGGCGTGGCAGTGGATGGACAACATCCTGGTGCCACACCTCCATCAGAACCCCACCCTCCACCTGGTGGGGTTACCACGGATACGCTGTATACACACTCCAGACCATAATAATAGAGTCTTTCTGGGGAACAGTAGTTTTACCACACGCCAGCTTCTCTCTGTTCTACACAGCACACACTGGACCACAGCACAGTGAGTTACACACATACGCACACAGACACACGCCAGCTTCTCTCTGTTCTACACAGCACACACTGGACCACAGCACAGTGAGTTACACACATACGCACACAGACACACGCCAGCTTCTCTCTGTTCTACACAGCACACACTGGACCACAGCACAGAGAGTTACACACATACGCACACAGACACACGCCAGCTTCTCTCTGTTCTACACAGCACACACTGGACCACAGCACAGTGAGTTACGCACATACGCACACAGACACACGCCAGCTTCTCTCTGTTCTACACAGCACACACTGGACCACAGCACAGAGAGTTACACACATACGCACACAGACACACGCCAGCTTCTCTCTGTTCTACACAGCACACACTGGACCACAGCACAGAGAGTTACACACATACGCACACAGACACACACCAGTTCCACACAAATGATCCTACATGACTCTTTGTACTCTTTTCTTCTCTCAGGTTAAAGGCTGTGTCCATTGACTTCACCCAGTACCACAGAGAGACGAGTCTGTTTGTGTGTGTGTCTGTTCTAATAGAGAAGACCCAGATACACACACTCATCTCCTCCCTCTCCATCCATCCTCTACTCATCCCCCCATCCTCCTCAGGACCAGACCTGGAGATTGCACTCATGGTAACATTTGATAAACAATTTGTTTGTATAAAACAACACTATTAATCCCATTCATTAGGGATTGAAAAAATGTAAGATCGTCAATAGGCTCCGTTCTGAGACACTCAGTTGGCCACTCGGTTTTGAAACCTTTCTCTCTCCCCCCCAAGGTGCTTCTGCTCCTCTCTGCCCTCCTCTTTCTGGGGGTGGAGCTATGGGTCATGGCTACTGACCGTGCCCAGTACGTGCGTCAGGGCTGGCGCTGGCTACAGTTCCTCCTCGCCTCTTTGTCCCTGGCGATGGCCGCGCTGCGATTCTGCTTCATGTCCCAGGCTGCTTCTTGTCTGTCTCAGCACCGCTCCAGACCAGACTCCTTCACTGAGTTCCACAGCGCCGTCCTGCTGGCCAGGAGGTCCACACAGATATCGGCCATACTGCTCACTTTGCTGGTACTCAAGGTACTGGACAACTTAAAGATAGTTCCTAAAGAATGACATTATTTGAATAGTTCCTAAAGAATGACATTATTTGAATAGTTCCTAAAGAATGACATTATTTGAATAGTTCCTAACTCCATGGGTTAGGAATCAACATCTTGTGCCAGACCATAATAATGGAGTCTTTCTGGGGAACAGCAGTTTTACCACACGCAATGCAAAAATGCAACAATGTGTGTTTCAGATGGTGGGGACTCTCAGGTACGTGCGGAGGTGGGTGGTGTTTGGTCGAGTGCTTCAGCGGGCATGGAGAGAGATGGCTGCTGTGGCTCTACTATTGATCTTACTGCTGCTGCTCTTCGCTCACACTGGACACATGGTAGGAAATGGAAGGTTATGTAATGTAACCAAGGTTCTCTGCAGGAATATGCGAGACACAGCTCACTCTATGGGAATATGCATTTCCTATTCATGCATATATGTTTGTGTCTCAGCTCTTCTCCAGGTCTGTGGATGGGTTCCTGTCTGTGTACCAGGCCGGTGTGTCTGTGCTGTCTGTGCTGCGTGGTCGCCTGGTCCTGCAGAGGCTCAGCAGGGCTCACCCTGTCCTTGGACCCCTCTACGCCCTCTCTCTGCTGGCGCTGGGAGGTTGGCTGCTGGCCCGCCTCTCTGGAGCTGTTCTGCTCCGCACATACAGGGTTGTGCAGGCTGAGATGTACAGGCCAGCCATGGAGTCCCAGGACTACGAGATGGTGGAGTTCTTCATCAAAAGACTAAAGCTCTGGATGGGACTCATTAAGGCCAAGGAGGTATGGAGGAAACTCATTACTTAATTTGATTAAACACAAATTGAAACTTCTGAAATCTCCATCCCTCCCTTCTCTCCACAGTTCAGACACAGGGTGAAGTTTGAGGGCATGGTGGTGCCTCCCTCCAGATCATCCCAAGGATCCTGTCTCTCCACCCTCTCCTCCCCCCATCCCCTGTCCTCCGCCCTCTCCCTGGGTTCCGAAGACTCGGGTATGTCCGACGCTCCGGGTTTAGACGTTCAGCTCAACCTGGACCGCCTGCTGTCTTGCGTCAACGGTCTGCTTTCACGTTTCGACCGCGTCAACCAGCTGACTGCAGACGTTCAGGGTCTGGAGACCCAGCTAGAGGAGGTGCAGAGCAGGAGGAGGAAGAGGAGGCCGCAGAGATTTGGAAGAGGAGAAGAGACAAGTGAAGAAAGAGGAGTAGGTGGAGGGGCGATGGGCAGGAGGACAGCTCTGCTACCCCCTCATTCTCACATCTCCCTCACTTCCTTATCTCCTTCTTCAAACCCAATTACCCTTCTCTCCTGCCCTCCCTCCACCAATCCTTCCCTCCCTCGTGTTCACAGCTCCTACTCTGAGTCTGTCGTTCTCCAGCTTCACCCACACCCACCCAGGGACACTCACCTCTCCGAGGCAACCAAACCCACACAAAGGAGCCCTGGCCTGGGCTTGGGCACCGGGCCTTCCTGGTGTCCTGGAGCCAGGCAGTTTCCTAGACGTCGAGCCTGGCACTCAGGGAGTTCTCACTCTGCTGATGCAGCTCAGAGGCCCCCCCAGGCCCCTGGTGGAGGTGGTAGTGGGGTCAACACGAAGGCCAGGCCCTGTAGTGAGGAGGGGGACAGGAGACGCGCCAGTGAGGGAGTGCCTGTGAAGAGACGGGCCTGGATCTCAGAGGGGCCTGAGACAGACATAGACTGAAACTGAGAGAGGGACTGAGACAGAGATTAAAGTGCCTATTACTGTGGGTATACAGTATCTAGTGTATTAACCTCTAAGTTTCCAGCTATGAATTGCGCTGTATTACTTCAAGAGACAAGTTTTCCCACTGTTGTCTACCTCTTTACTAGAGCTTCTGCATTAGGTATTCTACATGCTGAGGTTGTATACCTTGTACTTCTTGTGTATCTACTGTATAATAAACATTTAAATAGAGCATTATTTTGTAATCTCCAAGAACTGTGGAATATATTTTTCCTGCTGATCAATACCAGAAGTAAGATCGGGTTTGGTGTTTTAATATCCTCTATCTGTAACAAGTAGTGACACACCGCATTAAATAATCACCAAGTTATTTGTTTACGTTGTGAATTTCCTCAAATGTCAAAACAAATCACATTTCGTTTGTCACATGCTTTGTAAACAACAGGTGTAGACTAACCGTGAAATGCTTACTTACACGGAACCTTTTTTCAACAAAAACATATGACACAAGGAATAAATACAGTAAATAACGAATAACAATGACGAGTACAAATAATATGGCTATATAAAGGGAGTACCAGTACCGAGTCCATATACAGGGGTATGAAGTAATTGAGCTAGCTACAGTATGTACATATAGGAAGGGTTAAAGTAACTACAAAACAGGATAGATAAGACAGTAACAGCAGCGGGTTGCCATTTAATTAGCTATTGAGCAGTTTTGTTTAGCAGTCTTATGGCTTGGGAGTAGAAGCTTTTCATGGTCCCGTTGGTACCAGACTTGGTGAACTGGGTGTGGCATATCAAGAAGCTGATTAAAACGGCATGATCATTACACAGGGGCACCTTGTGCTGGGGACAATAAAAGGCCACTCTATAATGTGCCGTTTTGTCATGCAACACAATGCCTGTCACGTTCGTCATACGGATCGGACCAAGGTGCAGCGGGGTATGCGTACATTCTCTTTTTAATGAATGAACAAAAACAACAAACAATTGAACCGTGAAGCTATACAAACTAGTGCTGACAGGCAACTAAACATAGACAAGATCCCACAACTAACAATGGGGAAAATGGTTACCTAAATATGATCCCCAATCAGAGACAACGATAAACAGCTGTCTCTGATTGGGAACCATATCAGCCCAACATAGACATACAAAAACCCTAGACATACAACAACTAGAGGAGGTCCACACAGATATCAGCCATACTGCTCACTCTGCTGGTACTCAAGGTACTGGACAACTTAAAGATAGTTCCTAAAGAATTACATTATTTGAATAGTTCCTAAAGAATTACATTATTTGAATAGTTCCTAACTCCATGGGTTAGGAATCCACATTTTGTGCCAGACCATAATAATAGAGTATTTTTGGGGAACAGCAGTTTTACCACACGCAATGCAAAAATGCAACAATGCAAAAATGTGTGTTTCAGATGGTGGGTACTCTCAGGTACGTGCGGAGGTGGGTGGTGTTTGGTCGAGTGCTTCAGCGGGCATGGAGAGAGATGGCTGCTGTGGCTCTACTACTGATCTTACTGCTGCTGCATCTCTGCCCAGTCATGTGAAATCCATATATTAGGGACTAATTAATTTATTTCAATAAATTCTCTTATATGAACTGTAACTCACCAAAACATTTGAAATAGTTTAATGTGTATTACTTTCTAGCACGTCAAGCTAGCTTACAGAGTAATAAGTACAGCCCCATCGATGTGGATGGGTGAGTGCTTGTCCCTCCATCTCCTATAATTCACAATCAGCTCATTTGTCTTGCTGACGTTGAGGGAGAGGTTGTTGTCCTTGCACCACACTGCCAGGTCTCTGACCTCCTATAGGCTGCTTCATGGTCGTCGGTGATCAGTCCTAACACCGTTGTGTCGTCAGCAAACTTGATGAGGGTGTTGGTGAACAGGGAGTACAGGAGGGGACTAAGCACACACCCTTGAGGGGCCCCAGTGTTGATGGTCAGCATGGCAATGTGTTGTTGCCTACCTCCACCGCCTGGGGGCGGCCTGTCAGGAAGTCCAGGATCCAGTTTTAGAGGGAGGTGTTCAGTCCCAGGGTCCTGAGCTTGGTGATGAGCTTGGAGGGGACTATAGTGTTGCATGCTGAGCTGTAGTCAATGAACAGCATTCCTCATCCCTTTTGTCCAGGTGGGTGAGGGCAGTGTGGAGTGATCTGGAACAGCTGGTGCTCTCATGCATGGCTCAGTGTTGCTTGCCTCGAAGCAAGCATAGAAGGTATTTAGCTCGTCTGGTAGGCTTGCATAATGTGGGCTATCACTCTGTGTTCAATGGGGGCACTCCAAGTGCATCATCCCGTATGTTATTCCTACTATTCTCCTATATTTCAATCACATAACAGTTTAGAAGACAGTGAAAGATTTGAATACTCTCACACTGTTGTATAGTGTAGCCCCCTCAAACTCAACTCTGGACTTCGAAGCCAGTTCCACTGCGCTTTTTAATTGTTCCCTTCGAAATCAGCGACTGACTTAGACCTGTGACACCAGGTGGGTGCAATTAATTATCAGGTAGAACAGAAAAACAGCAGGCTGTGGACTTTGTAGGGTAAGAGTTGAAACCCCTGGTATAGCCTATGCTCCCATGTAGTTTATTGCAACAGTGTGACCAGAAGGTCTTGGAACTTTTACCAGAAACCTTCTGGAACTGACCTGCTTGCCTAACCAGACATTGTTCTCCCCACAGCGTGCCGGTGATCAAGGCACCCTGTGGGGAGGACAACGAGAAATCTTACCTGCGAATTCAAGTGGGCGGCTGTGCTGACGATGAACTGGGGCTGTGGAGCTGAGGACAGGGAGCTGTGGGAATCTGGATATCACTGGACAGTTTATTATTTTATTTTTCTGAGGATATGGTTCTGGTCGGGCCCTAGAAATCGAGAACCTATGCCCACCCTCTCTACATATTGTCTTGTCTGTCTTTTCCCCTCCCTATTTTGTCCCATAGCGGTAGAATCCTTTAGAGGAGTTGGCAGAGTAGAGCAAGAGTAGAGCAAGGCCAAGGGTGGGTCTGTAAGGCTTGCGTAACTGTCCACTCAAGAGGAAGCATCTCACTGTAACCAGTGCCTGTAATCTGGTTCAGGTTATTAATCAACCTATCAGGGTGTTTACAAACACTACAGGAACTAGATCATCCACATGTTTTGATCAAATTTTTACTAACACTGTAGAACTTTGTTCTAAATATGTATATACCCAATGGATGTAGTTGTTATATCCAGGAAAGCCAAGGTTCCAGAAGCGGGGCCTAAAATAGTGGATAAGAGATCATACAAAATATTTTGATGTGACTTATGTGAATGACATTAAAAATGTGTTTGTCTGATGTGATTAATAAGGAACATCCAGACACTGCACTTAATGTATTTCTTGATAAACATGCAGCTGTTCATAAAACTGACTGTTAGAACTGTTAAGGCTCCATGGATTGATGAGGAATTGAAAAACTGTCTGGTTGAAAGAGATGCGGAAAAAGGAGTGGCTAATAAGTCTGGCTGCACATCTGACTGACTGACACTGCAAATTGAGAAATTGTGTGACTAAACTGAACAAAAAGAAGAAACTGTATTATGAAGCCACGGTCAATGGTATAAAGAATGATGGAAGAAAACTTGAGTTCTTTAAATCTAATTATGGGCAGAAAGACAAATTCAACTCCATCTTTCTGGAAATGCCATCGTATTCATGCATCAAAAAATGACTAATGAAATAAAAGCGTTGTAAGTTTGAGTTTTGGAAAGTTAGTGTGGAGAGCTGGATTTTTGTTTTGTTATTGATCAATAATGACAAACCTCCTGGCATTGACAATTTAGATTTCATCTGAGCCTAGAGGAAAGTATTTGTCCTCAGGCCTGGAGGGAAGCCAAAGTCCTTCCGCTACCTAAGAATTATAAAGTGGTCTTTACGGGTTCTAAATGCGGACCTATCAGCTTGCTGCCAGCTCTTAGCAAAAAGTTGAACAAAACTGTCTGACCAAATACAATGCTATTTCTCTCTAAAAAAAAAATGACTACAGACTTTTAGCATGCTTATAGAGAAGGGCACTCAACATGTACTGCACTGACACAAAGACTGATGATTAGTTGAAAGAAATTGATAAGATTGTGGGAGCTGTACTGTTAGATTTCAGTGCAGTCTATGATATTATTGACCATTCAACCTCTGCCATATTGTGGATTCAGAGCTACAGCATCTAATACAACACAGATGGTTTTCTTTAATGGAAGCTTCTCTCATGTTAAACATGTAAAGTGTGGTGTACCGGAGGGCAGTTCACTTGGCCATCTACTCTTTTCTATTTTTACCAAATACCTACCATTGGCATTAAACAAAGCTTGTGTGTCCATGTATGCTGATGATTCAACCCTATACGTGTCAGCAACCATAGCTAGTGAAATCACAGTAACCCTAAATTTAGAGTTGCGGTCTGTTTTGGAATGGATGGTCAGTAATAAACTGGTCCTGAACACCTCTAAATCTAAGAGCATTGTATTTTGTACTAATCATTCCCTAATTTATAGACCTCAGCTGAATCTGGTAATGAATGGTGTGGTTGTTGAGCAAGATATATTGATTCAATGGTTGTAAAGATGGGGAAAGATCTGTCTGTGACAAAGAGATGCTCTGCTTTTTTTTGGTACACCACACTCCACAAAGCAAGTCCTGCAGGCTCTAGTTTTATCTTATCTTGATTATTGTCCAGTCATATGTTCAAGTGATGCAAAGAAGGACCTAGTTAAGCTGCAGCTGGCCCAGAACAGAGCAGCATGTTTTGCTCTTCATTGTAATCAGAGGGCTAATATCGATACTATACATGCCAGTCTCTCTTGGCTAAGAGTTGAGGAAAGACTGACTGCATCACTTTTTTTTAATTAAGAAGCATGAATGTCTTGGAATTTACTAATTGTTTGCATTAGTCAACAGCACTGATACACACTTATGTACTGACATGCATGTGATAGACACATGTACATACAGACAATGTATTTCAATCGTAAAGTATTTTGTCTAATGTCCTTTTTTTGCTGCGTCAGACCCGAGTAAGACTAGTTGTCACCACTGGCGTCTGCTAACCGGGATCCTAATAAAAATCAAATAAAAAAAACTCACACAGCAAAAAGCTGTTTAAGTCATGGTCTCTTCTCACTTAATTCCTCTCTCTCTCCTCCCTCTATTTCTCCCTCTTTTCAGAATGGGGTGAACTTGCCTATGCCGTTGTCACGGTCTTCCTCCTCTTCATCTGAAGAGGAGAGGCGAGAAGGATCAGGGGACCAATATGCGGCGTGGTATGTGTTCATAGTGAATTTTTAATAAAGAGAACACTGAACACTATACAAAAGAGTAACAAAAAACAATAAACCAAATATGACCGTGAAGCTACAAATGAGACCTGTGCTGACACAAGCCACTAACATAGACAATCACCCACAAAACAAACAGTGCAACCCAGGCTACCTAAGTATGATTCTCAATCAGAGACAACTAATGACACCTGCCTCTGATTGAGAACCATACTAGGCCGAAACATAGAAATCCCCAAATCATAGAAAATCAAACAGACTGCCCACCCAACTCACGCCCTGACCATACTAACTAAATACAAAAACAAAGGAAATAAGTCAGAACGTGACAGCCGTTCTGTACCATCCCTCATTCATATATCGTTATGTACATATTCTTTATCCCTTCACACTTGTGTGTATGAGGTAGTTGTTGTGGAATCGTTAGGTTAGATTACTCGTTGGTTATTACTACACTGTCGGAACTAGAAGCACAAGCATTTAGCTACACTCGCATTAACATATGTGACAAATACAATTTGATTTGATTTGTAACATTATCAAGCCAGTAATGGTCTTCCACATCCACGGGCAGCCTGTCTCCCAGTAGAGTTGAAATAGCCCTGAAGTGACCATAATATTGTTTTGACTAGTTCTCTCTCTCTGCCACCCATGCAGTCCCCCTACTATGGCTGACGCACTGGTCTCCATCTGGTCACTCCAACCTGCGAATCGTGGGTGGTATCAGACAGTACTATTCCATCTTCAACAGAGCCCAGAACATGGGGAGCCTTGGCTAGATAAATCAAAGACTTATCAGCGATGGATATCCCGTAAATCCATAGGAGCAACATTGTGTCTCTCAAGTGCAATATCTATTCTAAAGCAAGTTTGGGATTGGAAGTGAGGCATAGGGCTTTATGTGTATCATTGTTTATTAGTTCACCAAAAATGACAAACTAAGGCGTAGCATTATGAGTAGTTTGATAGTATTCTGTTTGGTTCCTACATACTTTGATTATGAATAAAGCATGCACTGCATGATCAAACCAAAAATAATGTGCACCCATTCCCTTTCCTATAGTGCCACCATGTGGCCAATCATGTAACTACTCAAAGGCCCTAAAGTCAGTGTTGCCAATTTAGCGACTTTATCTCTGAACCCTCCAGCAACTTTTATCAGTAAAAAAAAAAAGAGGCTAGCAACAAATTCAGCTTCTTTCAGGCTGCCTTAGGGGTGTTTTGCCACCGAGAGTTTCTACATTTACATTTTAGCCATTTAGCAGACGCTCTTATCCAGAGCAACATTTTAGTTAGTTATTCATCTTAAGATAGCTTGGTGGGACAACCACATATCACAGGCATTGTAAGTACACTTTTCCTCAATAAAGTAGCTATCAACAAAGTCAGAGCTAGAAGTGCTGTATATATTTTTTTGTGGGGGGCTATTTAAAATACTCTTTGAAGAGGTAGGAGGGTTTCAGGTGTTTTCGGAAGATGGGCAGGGACTCTGCCGTCCTAGCTTCAGAGGGAAGCTGGTTCCACCAATGGGGTACCAGGACAGAGAAGTGCTTGGACTGGGCTGAGCAGGAGCTGCCCTCCTGTAGGGGTTGCTCAGGTTGGGGTGGTGGGTTTGAGCATAGGCTGAAGGTAGGGAGGGGCAGTTCCTCTTGCTGATCCATGGACGAGCAGCATGGTCTTGTAGTGGATGCGAGCTTCAACTGGAAGCCAATGAAGTATGTGGAGGAGCGGGGTGTCATGAAAGAACTTGGGAAGGTTGAAAACCAAGCAGGCTGCAGCGTTCTGGATAAGTTGCAGGGGTTTGATGGCACAAACAGGGAGGCCAACCATCAGAGATTTGCACTAGTCCAGACGGGAGATGACAAGTGCCTGGATTAAGACCTGCACCGCTTTCTGTGTGAGCTAGGGTTGTACTCTACGGATGTTGTGCATGAACCTGCAGGAGCGAGTCACTGCTTTGATGTTTGCAGAGAACGACAGGGTGTTGTCCAGGGTCACGCCAAGGTTCTTTGCACTCTGGGAGAGCGACACTGTGGCATTGTCAACAGTGATGAAGAGGTCTTTGAGCGGTCAAGCCTTCCCCGGGAAGAAGAGCAGCTCCGTCTTGTCGAATATGTGTTTTTGAGGTGGTGGGCAGAGATGCGTGTCGCCACCTGGGTGTCAGAAGGGGAAAAAGGAGAAAAGTAGTTGAGTGAGAATGATAGGTCCTCTGGAAATATAATTTCCCCCCCATTTTCACTCAGCTGCCCGCAGCCCTGATCTGTAAGCTCGTAATGAGTCACTCAGCCATGGAGCAGGAGAGGAGTGCCGAGCCGTCCGGGAGGAAAGGGGACAGTGCGAGTCATAGGATGCGGAAAGGGAGGAGAGTAGGGTCAAAGAGGCAGAATCAGGAGACAGGAGGGAGAAGGATTTAACAGGAGGGAGAAGGATTCAGCAGAAGGAAGAGATAATAGGACAGAAGAGTGGGAGAGAGAGAGCGAAGATTGTGACCGCGCATTACCATCTGGGTAGGGGCTGAGTGGCTAGGGTTGAAGGAAAGGGAGACAAATGGAAATGTGGGGGGGGGGGGGGGGGGGTTGCAGTGAGTCTGTTAGTAGGTGTATTGCCTGTCTTCTGAGTCGGAGGGGATTAGGAAGGGGTGAGGTCAAAAGAGGCAAAGAGAGGAAAGAGAGAGTTGGAAAGAAATGAATCGAAGGCAGAAGACAGGAGGTTGAAGGTTGAATTAGCTTAATAAGGTGTCAAGCTAATTGAGGAACTCTCCAAGGGCACCTGGTGAGCAATAGATGACAACAATGTTAAGCTTGAGTGGACAAGTGAAAGTAATGGACAGGTGAGGGGTAGAAAATATAAAATCTCCAGTTATGAGTGGCTTTGTGCCATCCCCGCGACAACCATTTCCTCTTGGACTATGAGAGAAAACATAGTCAGATGAAGAGAGATCAGCTTGAGTAGCAGTGTTCTCTGGAGTGATCAGGGCCAAAAATTAAAGACTGAAGGGCAGCATAGGCTGAACTCTGCGTTCTTGACCACAGATCGGCAGTTCCAAACGTTGCAAGAGACCCAGAATTCCACATGGGTTATGCGCACAGGTACACTAAATTAGAAGGGCTGCAGCTCAGGGTCGGGAGCGTCTATAAAGCTAACAGGGAGAGGAGCGAACAGGTATAGAAAACACAGTTGCCAAAGCTACAAAAGAGCAGAGAATAACTAAGATACTCAAGTGAGAGTGGTGTGGAGCCTTCCTCGAACAACTACGCAGAACAACTCAGAGGAACCGTCTTTGATCGGCGACGGTCTTAGTTGTATCTCTGTGCATTCAAATTGCCATCTATAAAATGCAATTGTGTTTGTTGTCTCTAGCGTATGTCTGCCTGCCCATACCATAACCTCACCGCCACCATGGGGCACTCTGTTTACAATGTTGACATCAGCAAACTGCTCGCCCACACAATGCCATACAGATGTCTTCCATCTGCCCGGTACAGTTGAAACTGGGATTCGTGAGGAGCACCCTTATTTGATGCCAGTGGCCATCAAAGGTGAGCATTTGCCCACTGAAGTTGGTTACCGAACTGCAGTCAGGTCAAGACCCTCGTGAGGACACTGATCCTACAGATGAATCTCCCTGGGATGGTTTCTGGCAGTTTGTGCAGAAATTATTCAGTGCAAATTCAGTTTCATCAGCTGTCCATGTAGCTGCTCTCAAATGATCCCTCAGGTGAATAAACAGGATGTGGAGGTCCTAGGCTGGCATGGTTACACGTGGTCTGTGGCTGTGAGACCGGCAGGACGTACTGCCAAATTCTCCAAAACAATGTTGGAGGCGGCTTATGGTAGAGAAATTAACATTACATTATCTGGCAACAGCTCTGGTGTACATTCCTGCAGTCAGCATGCCAATTGCACGCTCCCTAAACTCGAGACATCTGTGGCACTATGTTGTGTGACAAAAGTGCACTTTTTAAGAGTGGGTTTTTATTGTCCCCAGCACAAGGTGCACCTGTGTAATGAGCATGGAGTTTAATCAGCTTCTTGATATGCCACACCTGTCACATGGATGGATTATCTTGGCAAATGATAAATGTTTTCTAACAGGAATGTAAACACATTTCTGCACAGAATTGGTGTGAAATAAGCTTTTAAATGAAACATTTATGGGATCTTTTATTTCAGCTCATGAAACCAACACTTTACATGTTGCATTTATATTTTTGTTCAGTGTACATTCACAAATCCTTGTTGATCATTCTGCACGTTATGAGCAGTCAGCAGTTCACACACCAAGCTGGCTACTACGAAGAGAGGCAGCACTTGACGATGATGGCCCTAGCTTGTAAAAAGACAGTGCTAGACAACAACAAATAAAGACAAATTATACTTATCACTCCATGAGTGATATCAGCAGTCCTCTATCTATAAAACGAAGCACACAGAGATGGAGCCTGAGAAACTGGTTATGTACACTCAGAAGAGGTGAAACAACTCCCCCTCCAATACAGCCACTGACTACCAAAACATGGTCACAAATTGCCCTGCCCCTTAATCCTGGTTGATGTGTCAACAATCAACTGCATGTTATGAGCAGTCAGCAGTTCACACGCAAAGTAGGCTACTGGGAAGACAGGCAGTACCTAAAGTACATGGCCCTAGCAAGATAAAAATATTCAGTAATAGACAGCGGAGGCTGGTGCCTGGACAGGCTCATTGTAATGGCTGGAATGGAATTAATGTAACTGAGTCAAACATGTGGTTTCCATATGTTCGATATGCCCCTTTTACATTCCAGCCATTACAATTTCCCCGTCCTCCTACAGCTCCTCCTATGGTATTAGACAACGACAAATAAAGACAAAAAGTATACTCAGCACTCCTGGAGATATCAGGAGTCCTCTAGCTATAGAATGAAGCTATAAAATGAAGCATTTGGAGACTTTTCCCACCGAATTCTGACGCAAACGAGAGCGGGAGAACCTGTCTGTGCAACAGAAGTCACACACACAGGCAAGGATGCACAAGTGGAGGACTTGTGCGGCGGGAGAGGGTGCGAAAACGCTACGTCGGGGACCGCATCTGCACCAAGGCAAATAGGTGCTGTGACGTTGTCGCGGCAACGGCCAAGCATAGTCTAGCGACTTCTAGCGTCAAAACAAGGAGCCAATAGCGATTCTCACAAACAAAACAATAGTTGGCAACTCTTCCCAAAGTCAGTGACAAAACTGTCATAGTTGGTTGGTCGGAGAGTTGCACTTGCCGTGTTAAGCAAAGTAGGCAAACCTCCACTGAGCCAGCCAGCCCGTTGACAAGGCACATTGGATTAAGATGTTAAGACTCGCATGGGCACGGTCGTCGTCAAAAAATAGCCGCGTTGACCCAGCTCGCCTGCTAAGTATCGTTCTCCTGGGAGGTGACAACAAGTCGCACAGCCCAGAACAGAGTCGGGACATCAGCGGGCTCACACCACCCCCTGCCAGCGACAAGTCCCCCTCGCTGCTGAGTCCCAGGACGTCCCAATACTGCTTCAGGTAAAGTAGCTAATGAAAAGACACATAACATGACAATCGCCTAGGACGTGACATCTTGCGACTGACTTGTCAAATTAAATGATTAATCGCTAACTAGCTAACGTCAGCTAGCTACAATAATGCAACGATTGATTAGCTGTGGATTACATCATTGTCTCGCCTGGGGAGTTAGCGGGTCGCCAAGTGGTCTTGTACGAGCTGTTGTTAGCTAGCTAGCAGGCTAGATGCCATTCGTCCTTGGTCTAGCCAGCTAGCTATTTACCCACTTGTAAATACACCTGATGATACTCTTTGCAGTGTTGACACGATTACCAGTGAACACTGGACATAACACGGTGATGCGTTACGGTGTGTTCTGCAGTTTGGAGAACTAAAAACCATGCTAGCTCAAAGGCTAGTGTTTTTAGCATGCTTGACAGCCAGCACTGTGGTTTTGACAGCTGTCACTTGAAAGGGCTCGTACATGCAGGAAGTAGCTACTGTAGCTAGCTAACTAGCTACAGTAGCTAACGATTATAGTAAGCTGCTACTGTCTAGCCAACATTGATATCATGCAGCACTCATACCGTACATGCCAAGTATGCACGCAGTTCACCCAGCAATAACCTTTCTATAAACATAACATGTGACTTAGCTAACATGGCCAGGTTTGATGGCATTGATGGCACACTCCACAGAATGTTAT
This sequence comes from Oncorhynchus mykiss, assembly GCF_057628025.1. Classification (NCBI taxonomy): domain Eukaryota; kingdom Metazoa; phylum Chordata; class Actinopteri; order Salmoniformes; family Salmonidae; genus Oncorhynchus; species Oncorhynchus mykiss. The sequence continues at coordinate 14,026,794 of NC_143041.1, read as the reverse complement.
TTTCAGTCAGTCATTTTGTTGTAGTTTACAAACAGTTTGCCAACGATGATCAAAGTGCTACATCTGTGTTTCACTTGAACCACCAGTATGACAAGCAGAGCAAGTCTGAGTATAGCGTCTGGGAGCGAGGGGCAGGGTAGCCCCCCGTCCACTCCCCAGAGGCCCCCCAACCGCCTGGGACAGGAGAGGTCCCCTTACCTGCTGCAACACGCACACAACCCGGTGGACTGGTGGGTTAGACACACACACACACACGCACACACACACACAATCCGTGGACTGGAGGGTTAGTCCACTTATTATTCTCTTTCACCAGTAGGACTAATCTAAACCTAATGAACTACACTGATCAGAAATATAAATACAACATGTAAAGCGTTGGTCCCAATTATTATTATTTTTCTCCCATACGCACAAAATGTGTGCATACTTTTTTATATCCCTGTTAGTGAGCAGTTTTCCTTTTCCAAGATCATTCATCCACTTGACAGGTGTGGAATATCAAGAAGCTGATTAAACAGCATGATCATTACACAGGTGCCCCTTGTGCTGGGGACAATAAAAGGCCACTTTAAAATGTGCACTTTTGTCACACAACACAATGCCACAAATGTCTCAAGTTTTGAGGGAGTGTACAATTGGCAGGCTGACTGCAGGAATGTCCACCAGAGCTGTTGCCAGATAATCTAATGTTAATTTCTCTAGCATCAACTGTCTCCAACGTCGTTTTAGAGAATTTGGCAGTATGTCCAACTGACCTCACAACCGCAGACCACGTGTAACCACTCCAGCCCAGGACCTCCACATCTGGCTTCTTCACCTGTGGGATCCACTGAGGGGAGGTTGGGGGTGGTGCTGAGGAGTATTTGTGTCTGTAATAAAGCCATTTTGTGGGGGGAAAACACATTCTGATTGGCTGGACCTGGCTCCCCAGTGGGTGGGTGGCCCTGTGCCCTTCCAGGCTCACCAATCGCTGCACCCCTGCCCAGTCATGTGAAATCCATAGATTAGGGTCTGATGCTTTTATTTCAGTTGACTAATTTCCTGATGAACTGTAATTCACCAAAGTCTTTGAAATTGTTGCATGTTGCGTTTTTATATTTTTGTTCAGTATATGTAAACGAATATAAGATAGTGCCAGTTAAATACATGAATCTATCCCACCTCCCAGGTATCCATGGGGACAAGAGGCGTTTGACAAAGCCAGGAGTGAAGACAAGCCTATCTTCCTGTCAGTGGGCTACTCTACGTGTCACTGGTGCCATGTGATGGAGAGAGAGTCCTTCGAGGACGAGGAGATTGGAAAGACCCTCAGTGACAACTTTGTCTGTATTAAAGTTGACCGTGAAGAGAGACCTGATGTGGACAAAGTCTACATGACCTTCGTGCAGGTGTGTGTGGCTGCGTGAATGTTTGTGTGCCTGTGCATGTAGTAATCAAATCCCCATATCTGCTGTGTTTGTTAATCTGTGTTGCTATCCCTGGTCTCTAGGCAACCAGCGGAGGTGGTGGTTGGCCGATGAGTGTGTGGCTGACCCCTGATCTACGACCTTTCATTGGGGGCACCTACTTCCCCCCAAAGGACAGTGGCCGGAGACCTGGACTCAAAACTGTCTTGACCAGAATTATGGAGCAGGTCATAACAATGTCCAAGCTGTATTTGAACTCTACAAATACAGCACTTTACAAAGTTCAAATGTGTGTATACAGTAGCCTACATGGAAATGCCAAGTGGCTTGTTGGGTGTGTGAGTGGCAAAGATATTAGTGCTGTAGCAACCGTGTGTGTTCCGCTCCCTCTCAGTGGCAGGATAACCGTGAAGCGTTGGAGTCAAGTGGTGAGAGAGTTATAGAAGCTCTGAAGAAGGGAACCTCTATCGCAGCTAACCCAGGGGAAACCCCACCCCCAGCCCATGATGTAGCCAATCGCTGCTTCGTACAACTCGCACACTCCTATGAGGAGGAATATGGAGGATTCAGGGATGCACCCAAGTTCCCCTCACCAGGTACATACGCACGCAGGAGTTCTCCAGTTCTTTCTTTTTGTCTTTGCGTCTGTGTCTGTCTGTCTGACCGTTGCTCTCTCTCCTCTTTCTATCTCACGGTCTCTTTCTCTCTCTCTCCCACTTTCTTTCTGCCTCTCTCTTTCTGTAGTGAATCTTATGTTCCTTATGTCATTTTGGTCTGTGAACCGTTCGTCCACTGAGGGGTCCGAGGCGCTCCAGATGACCCTACACACACTCCGCATGATGGCCCTGGGGGGCATCCACGACCATGTGGCACAGGTACATACTCTCATTCACACTAACGCCACTTTGCCATCGTTCCTAGGACATGCTACTCCACTACACACAGCACACCACAACACAGCTGGCATGAGCAAGAGGAGAACGTTTATGTTGTATTTCTCATTCGTTTCTTTCTTTCTCTCCTATCTTCCTCTCTTGCAGGGCTTCCATCGTTACTCTACAGACTCATCCTGGCACGTTCCCCACTTTGAGAAGATGCTTTATGACCAGGCTCAGCTGGCTGTGGCCTACATCAGCGCCTACCAGGTGTGTGCATGCGTGTGTTTGTGTGGCAGCCACATCGTTTAACCCCTGTCTCTACCATAATCGTTTTCCTGCCAAAAAAGTCTTAGTCAGCAGAATTCACACATATTGTGAGTCTGTATGCACAGCAATTATAAGGATACATATTTCGGTACATTTTGCTGCCGACTAACTTACGCTCATTAACCGGTCAACAAACGGTAAAACAATGTCAAACAGTAAAATGATGCGACTAACAGAAAATACTATGGATGCACACAAGAAATTGACACTTTTCAATAAGAGCTTAATGAAAACATACCACAATAGCAAGCCTATCGTCTTACAGTCAAAATGCTCTAGCCAGTTATTGAACATGCAACTTATGTAATGAAGCTAATAAAAGCAAGATGGCGCCGACAGAGAGGGTGACCTCGTTTCTAGTCCTTAGGAAACTATGCAGTATTTAGTTTTTGTATGTATTATTTCTTAAGTGTTATTACATACAGCCGGGAAGAACTATTGGATATCAGAGCGACATCAACTTACCAACATGATGACCAGGAATACGACTTTCACAAAGCGCATCCTTTGTTCGCAACACCACCCAGGGCATTGGATATCATTCCAGAGGCCGACCTAAAAAAACGTAGCCGCAGAAGTGGTAGATGGAGCAGGCTCCTTGTCAGACTTCGGAGGCGTGCACACCACCCACCTCTTCCGATTATATTACTCTCCAATCTCCACATAACAAGGTAGACTAAATTAGGGCAAGGGTTGCTTTCCAGAGACATACTCTGTTTCAAGGAAACATGGCTCTTTCGGGATATGTTGTCGGAGTCGGTACAGCCACTGGGATTCTTTATGAGTCGCGCCGACAGAAATTAACATCTCTGGGAAGAAGGGCGGGGGTGTATGCCTCATGATGTAATCGTAACAACATTTAAAAATATATATATATTTTGCCAGGTAAATTGACTGAGAACACATTCTCATTTACAGCAACGGCCTGGGGAAATTGTAAACTGTGGATTAATAGGTGACTGCGATGGTTTGAGGGCCAGATTGGAAATTTTGCCAGGACATCAGGGTTAACACCCCTACTCTTACGATAAGTGCCATGGGATCTTTTAATGACCTCAGAGAGTCAGGACACTCGTTTAACGTCCCCCGACACAGGGCAGTGTCCCCAATCACTGCCCTGGGGCATTGGGATATTTTTTAGACCAGAGGAAAGAGTGCCTCCTACTGGCCCCCAACACCACTTCCAGCAGCACCTGGTCTCCCATCCAGGGACTGACCGGGACCAACCCTGCTTAGCTTCAGAAGCAAGCCAGCAGTGGTATGCAGGGTGGTATGCTGCTGGCATACAGGAACTCAGTCCTTTTGTTCACTTGACCTAGAATTCCTCACAAGCAAATGCCGACCATATTTTCCCACAAGATAATTCTCGTTGGTTATTGTCACAGCCGTGTATATCCCCCCTCAAGCCGAGACCACGACGGCCCTCAAGGAACTTCACTGGACTCTATGCAAACTGGAAACCATATATCCTGAGGCTGCATTTATTGTAGCTGGGGATTTTAACAAGCACATTTGAGAACAAGGCTACCTAAATTCTAGCAGCATATTGATTGTAGAACTTGTGTGGGCAATACACTGGATCACTGCTACTCTAACATCTACGATGCATACAAGGCCCTCTCCCGTCCTCCCTTTCAGTAAATCTGACCACGACTCCATTTTGATCCTCCCATCCTATAGGCAGAAACTCAAACAGGAAGTACCCGTGACAAGAACTATTCAACACTGGTCTGACCAATCGGAATCCATGCTTCAAGATTGTTTTGATCACGCAGACTGGGAAATGTTCCGGGCAGCCTCAGAGAATAATATCGATCTATACGCTGATTCAGTGAGTGAGTTTATAAGGAAGTGCATAGGAGATGTTGTACCCACTGTGACTATTAAAACATAACCCAACCAGAAACCGTGGATAAGTGGCGGAATTTGTGCACAGCTGAAAGCGCGAACATCCGCATTTAACTATGGAAAGATGACTGGGAATATGGCTGAATACAAACAGTGTAGTTATTCCCTTCGCAATGCAATCAAACAAGACGCGGCCTGCTACCAAGGACTGCGGGCCCCCCCTCTCCTTCTCCGTGGCTGACATGAGTAAGACATTTAAACATGTCTAGCCGCGTCCTCAGAGCATGTGTTTACGGACGTATTCAATCTCCCCCTATCCCAGTCTGCTGTCCCCACATGCTTCAAAATGGCCACCATTGTTCTTGTACCCAAGAAGGCAAAGGAAACTGAACTAAATGACTATCGCCCCATAGCACTCACTTCTGTCATCATGAAGAGCTTTGAGAGACTAGTCAAGGATCATATCACCTCCACCTTACCTGCCACCCTAGACCCACTTCAATTTGCATATCACCCCAATAGGTCCACAGACCATGCAATCGCTATCACACTGCACACTGTCCTATCCCATCTGGACGAGAGGAATACCTATGTAAGAATGCTGTTCATTGACTGCAGCTCAGCGTTCAACCCCCATCTCGCCCTGTGCAATTGGGTCCTGGACATCCTGACGGGCCGCCCCTAGATGGTGAAAATAGGAAACAACATCTCCACTTCGCTGATCCTCAACACTGGGGCTCCACAAGTGTGCGTGCTCAGCCCCCTCCCTGTTCATCCGTGACTGCGTGGCCATGCACACCTCCAACTCAATCATCAAGTTTTCAGACGACACAACCGTAGTAGGCTTAACTTCTTATGGCTGGGGGGCAGTATTTAGTAGCTTGGATGAATAAGTTGCCCAAAGTAAACGGCCTGCTCCTCAGTCTGTTTCTAATATACAGTGGGGCAAAAAAGTATTTAGTCAGCCACCAATTGTGCAAGTTCTCGCACTTAAAAAGATGAGAGGCCTGTAATTTTCATCATAGATACACTTCAACTATGACAGACAAAATGAGAAAAAATAATACAGAACATCACATTGTAGGATTTTTAATGAATTTATTTGCAAATTATGGTGGAAAATAAGTATTTGGTCAATAACAAAAGTTTATCTCAATACTTTGTTATATACCCTTTGTTTGCAATGACAGAGGGCAAACGTTTTCTGTAAGTCTTCACAAGGTTTTCACACTGTTGCTTGTATTTCAAATCAAATCAAATTTTATTTGTCACATACACATGGTTAGCAGATGTTAATGCGAGTGTAGCGAAATGCTTGTGCTTCTAGTTCCGACAATGCAGTAATAACCAACAAGTAATCTAACTAACAATTCCAAAACTACTGTCTTGTACACAGTTTAAGGGGATAAAGAATATGTACATAAGGATATATGAATGAGTGATGGTACAGAGCAGCATAGGCAAGATACAGTAGATGGTATCGAGTACAGTATATACATATGAGATGAGTATGTAAACAAAGTGGCATAGTTAAAGTGGCTAGTGATCCATGTATTACATAAGGATACAGTCGATGATATAGAGTACAGTATATACGTATGCATATGAGATGAATAATGTAGGGTAAGTAACATATAAGGTAGCATTGTTTAAAGTGGCTAGTGATATATTTACATCATTTCCCATCAATTCCCATTATTAAAGTGGCTGGAGTTGAGTCAGTGTCAGTGTGTTGGCAGCAGCCACTCAATGTTAGTGGTGGCTGTTTAACAGTCTGATGGCCTTGAGATAGAAGCTGTTTTTCAGTCTCTCGGTCCCAGCTTTGATGCACCTGTACTGACCTCGCCTTCTGGATGATAGCGGGGTGAACAGGCAGTGGCTCGGGTGGTTGATGTCCTTGATGATCTTTATGGCCTTCCTGTGACATCGGGTGGTGTAGGTGTCCTGGAGGGCAGGTAGTTTGCCCACGGTGATGCGTTGTGCAGACCTCACCACCCTCTGGAGAGCCTTACGGTTGAGGGCGGAGCAGTTGCCGTACCAGGCGGTGATACAGCCCGCCAGGATGCTCTCGATTGTGCATCTGTAGAAGTTTGTGAGTGCTTTTGGTGACAAGCCGAATTTCTTCAGCCTCCTGAGGTTGAAGAGGCGCTGCTGCGCCTTCTTCACGATGCTGTCTGTGTGAGTGGACCAATTCAGTTTGTCTGTGATGTGTATGCCGAGGAACTTAAAACTTGCTACCCTCTCCACTACTGTTCCATCGATGTGGATAGGGGGGTGTTCCCTCTGCTGTTTCCTGAAGTCCACAATCATCTCCTTAGTTTTGTTGACGTTGAGTGTGAGGTTATTTTCCTGACACCACACTCTGAGGGCCCTCACCTCCTCCCTGTAGGCCGTCTCGTCGTTGTTGGTAATCAAGCCTACCACTGTTGTGTCGTCCGCAAACTTGATTGAGTTGGAGGCGTGCGTGGCCACGCAGTCGTGGGTGAACAGGGAGTACAGGAGAGGGCTCAGAACGCACCCTTGTGGGGCCCCAGTGTTGAGGATCAGCGGGGAGGAGATGTTGTTGCCTACCCTCACCACCTGGGGGCGGCCCGTCAGGAAGTCCAGTACCCAGTTGCACAGGGCGGGGTCGAGACCCAGGGTCTCGAGCTTGATGACGAGCTTGGAGGGTACTATGGTGTTGAATGCCGAGCTGTAGTCAATGAACAGCATTCTCACATAGGTATTCCTCTTGTCCAGATGGGTTAGGGCGGTGTGCAGTGTGGTTGAGATTGCATCGTCTGTGGACCTATTTGGGCGGTAAGCAAATTGGAGTGGGTCTAGGGTGTCAGGTAGGGTGGAGGTGATATGGTCCTTGACTAGTCTCTCAAAGCACTTCATGATGACGGAAGTGAGTGCTACGGGGCGGTAGTCGTTTAGCTCAGTTACCTTAGCTTTCTTGGGAACAGGAACAATGGTGGCCCTCTTGAAGCATGTGGGAACAGCAGACTGGTATAGGGATTGATTGAATATGTCCGTAAACACACCGGCCAGCTGGTCTGCGCATGCTCTGAGGGCGCGGCTGGGGATGCCGTCTGGGACTGCAGCCTTGCGAGGGTTAACACGTTTAAATGTCTTACTCACCTCGGCTGCAGTGAAGGAGAGACCGCATGTTTTCGTTGCAGGCCGTGTCAGTGGCACTGTATTGTCCTCAAAGCGGGCAAAAAAGTTATTTAGTCTGCCTGGGAGCAGGACATCCTGGTCCGTGACTGGGCTGGATTTCTTCCTGTAGTCCGTGATTGACTGTAGACCCTGCCACATGCCTCTTGTGTCTGAGCCGTTGAATTGAGATTCTACTTTGTCTCTGTACTGACGCTTAGCTTGTTTGATAGCCTTGCGGAGGGAATAGCTGCACTGTTTGTATTCGGTCATGTTACCAGACACCTTGCCCTGATTAAAAGCAGTGGTTCGCGCTTTCAGTTTCACGCGAATGCTGCCATCAATCCACGGTTTCTGGTTAGGGAATGTTTTAATCGTTGCTATGGGAACGACATCTTCAACGCACGTTCTAATGAACTCACACACCGAATCAGCGTATTCGTCAATGTTGTTGTCTGACGCAATACGAAACATGTCCCAGTCCACGTGGTGGAAGCAGTCTTGGAGTGTGGAGTCAGCTTGGTCGGACCAGCGTTGGACAGACCTCAGCGTGGGAGCCTCTTGTTTTAGTTTCTGTCTGTAGGCAGGGATCAACAAAATGGAGTCGTGGTCAGCTTTTCCGAAAGGGGGGCGGGCCCATTCCTCCATGCAGATCTCCTCTAGAGCAGTGATGTTTTGGGGCTGTTGTGAGTATAACAGAACTGATATTGCAGGCGAAACCCTGAGAAAAATCAAACCAGGAAGTGGCTTCTATTTTGAAAACTCCATGTTCCATAGCCTGCCTTTGCTCCATTTAAAGGGATATCAACCTTCCTTTTCCTATCGCTTCCTCAAGGTGTCAACAGTCTTTAGACATAGTTTCAGGCTTTTATTTTGGAAAATGAGCGAGATTGTATGGCCGGGAGCCAGCATCGTTTTGTATGCGCAATTATATATTTATTGATTATATATTTTAAAAACAACCTGAGGGCTGATTATAAAAAATGTTTGACATGTTTCTGTGGACATTACGGATACTATTCAAGTTCCTCGGCGTACACATCATGGACAAACTGAAATGAGGCTGGAGAAATTTGCCTGGTCGCCGAAAACCCTCAAACTTTTACAGATGCACAATCGATAGCATCCTGTCGGGCTGTATCACTGCCTGCTACGGCAACTGCACCGCCTACAACCGCAAGGCTCTCCATAGGGTTGTGCAGTCTCCACAACGCATCACCGTGGGCAAACTACCTGCTCTCCAGGACACCTATAGCACCCAATGTCACAGGAAGGCCAAAAAGATCATCAAGGACAACAACCACCCGAGCCACTGCCAGTTCACCCTGCTACCATCCTGAAGGCAAGCTCAGTACAAGTGCATCAAAGCTGGGACCGAGAGACTGAAAAACAGCTTCTATCTCAAGGCCATCAGACTGTTAAACAGCCATCACGAACACAGATGCTGCTGCCTCCATACAGACTTGAAATCATTGGCCACTTTAATAAATGTATCACTCGTCACTTTAATAATGCCACTTTAATAATGTTTACATATCTTGCATGATATTGCATCTCATATGTACATACTGTATTTTATACCATCTATTGCATCTTGCCTATTCCGCTCGGTCATCGCTCATCCATATATTTCTATGTATATATTCTTATTTCCTCCCTTTACCTTTACCTTTCATCCCTTGTGTGTATTCGGTAGTTGTTGTGGAATTGTTAGATTACTTGTGTTAGCAGTTGATGTTACTCTTCAATAACACAGACTCCAAAGCAAATCAGGGGGAGAAAAATAGGTGTATTCAAAGAGAACAAATCATGCAGGGAGGTAGATGTTTATGTTCCCCTGTCCTCAGTTATTCTCCTCTGTGATTCTCTCCACAGAACAAAGGGACTGGATCTAGTTTAATAACCCAGCCCTAGCCTGTCGTTGAACAATTAGAATTCCTTGCAATAAAACTGGGCCAATGGCCAAATAACAAGTATCCTATTTCAGGTTCAATGTATAAATAATTTGTACCATTGAGAACTTGCCATGTAGCTATGAGTCCCAGACTGAAATTCCTCCCATGTCTCTGATCCTTTGATATTACAGAAAAAAAACTATTTCCTTTTATCGTTAGTCCTCTATTGACCTCTTGTCCTCTGCGTTGTATATTTATCTTCTAAATATTCTTACACCGTAGACCATTTTAAAAAGATATATACTTCAAAACGTATTTTTAGAAAACATAACAAATCCTGTTAAAATCCACATCCTGTATTAGGAGGAAACTGTCTACAAGACAATAATATTCAATCATCCCATTGGCAAGGTAATCATTCACCAAGTCCTTTAAAAGTGACCAGCTCTTCCACACTGGTATCAGTCCCACATAGATAACTTTTAGATATTATGTTCTGGCAGTCTGCTTGTAGTGAGGAATTCTTCTTATGTTCTACTGGTTGATAAAGACTTCTCTAATGAACACTTCACCGTTGATCTTGTATCATTTCAGGTACAGCCCCTGGGTCAAGGGATATTGCTGCAGCTTCATACGGTAGATTCTCATAACCTGTAACGAAGGAAACAAAAAAGTGAAAGTAACATGTCCTGGTTTCGAGATTGATATTTCACATAGATTTCCCTAAGTAAGTATGTCCTGGTTTCGAGATTGATATTTCACATAGATTTCCCTAAGTAAGTATGTCCTGATTTTCAGGAAAACGTTGGACATTTCACCTAGATATCCCTAACATGATGACTACGGTGAACAACATAGAAGCTTATCAGGTTCTGATCATCTTACTATGCTTCTTCACCCGAGATTGATTAGCAATTGGGGGCCAATCAGTTCTTTATTCTCCAGGCTCCGCTTTGTCATCAAAATGGACAACCTTGCAAAGAGTGACATGTATCCATTGTGATTTTCCCTGGACTTTCACTGCTGACCTCTTTATAAACAAAACTTGATAAAGGACCTTCCCATTTTGTCCCTAATGTGTCTGTTACATATTGTTTTACCATCACCCACTGTCCTGGTTCTACGTCATGTCCCCCTCGGGAGTTATTCCCTACGCCTCTTTTACTTATCTGTCTGCTTCCCCTACTGCATTAGAGAGTTGTATGCAATAGTTAACCATTGTGCCACTCAATGTGAACAAATGCTCAAATGCTTTTCTCAAATCTAACGTGCCTGGTAGTGACATGGGTCGACCTGTGACGACCTCAAACGACCTCAACCCTGTGGGTTTGTTATGTGTTTTCCCGTAAACTACACAATACCGTAGGCAATGCATCCGGCCATGCCATTCTTTGATGCATCTTTGAAAGTCTCTTTCAAAACTCGATTTGTGCGTTCTACCTGTCCACTTGATTGAGGGTGATAAGGGCAGTGTAGTTGCCAGTTTGTTCAGAGGACGAACCACCTCCTGACACACCTTTCCTGTGAAATGAGTGCCTTGGTCTAATTGTTCCGGAAATCCCCATCTGGGAATGATTTCTCAAATCAGAATTTTAGGTGTGTGTTGTGTTGTGTGTTCCTTTCTTACTAGGGAAGGCTTCAACCTTCAAGGCTTTTACTGTGAGAAACGATCAACAACGACCAGCACATCTTCGGGCCCTTTACATTTGGACAGCGTGATGTATTCACGCTGTAGATGTCTGAAGGGTCCTGGTGGGGCAGGCGCTCGTTGTGTCTGTACTTTCACTTGTCCTTTGGTGTTGTTTTACATACAAATGTTGCAATTCGCTACAACAGCCTCAGCCTCTTTCCGCACACCAGGTTTCCACCATTTTCCCACACAACGATAAACTATCTTGTCCACAACAATGTGTCCCAAAGGGTGGAGCTGTGTCATCAAGCAGGGTAGGAGTGCATTTGGCACTACACATCTCAGGTTGTATTTCCACACACCTTCTTGATTGAGTTTGCATCCTACAGCCATCCATTCCCACACTTCATCTTTTGGTGCACTGCTTTGCATATCTCTAATGTGTTGCAATGTATCCAATGTGTATCTCCAAATCAGTTTAGGTGAGAGGTGTTCTCTTGGCAGCTGCCCTGGCAGCTTTGTCAGCCAACTCATTACCTTTACTCTGGTCTGTAAAGATTTTTCCATGTGCTTTCATTTTCAAAATTGCAACTTGTCCCGGTAACTGGAGAGAATTCAGTAGGTCACCTCTGGTCCATTCTTCACAGGAGCTCCCAGTGATGTCATGAATCCTCTGTTTTCCAAAATCATGGGTAACACCAAAAGCATACCTTGAGTCTGTGTAGACATTAGTTGTTTTTCCACCAATTCCGCCAGCTGTGCTGATGTTACTGCAGGTAACGTGCCTGTCACTATCGCATTGTCCATTGTAGGAACTGCCCAGCCTGCCTTCCTCACCCCCCCCCCCCTCCCACAATGCTTGAACCGTCTGTGTATGAGATAAACTCAGGGTTTTCCAACAGATGCCACTTAGTAAACCCATCAGAGCTGATCCAAAACCAACTCACAACAGTTGTGTACAAGTAATGTGGTATCTGTAGGATACATCAGAGTAGCTGGATTACATGGTGTGCCACGTTGTATTATGATGTTAGCAGCCAACACAGTTGGAGGCTCCATTTGTTCCAACGAGCAGCTGTGACCTGTGCAGCTTGATTCATTGTCAAAAAAGAGAATGAACAGCATGTCGGCAGAATGTGTCTTTTCAACTATACCCATGTCCAATAGATCTTTTAATCACTACTTTAGTAGCATCCATAGCTTCCTTGCTAATGGGATATTGTTTTGTGCAAGGTAGGGCAACACCTGTCAAGCACACTGGTTCCTTATCCAAAGTTCCAACCTCATTTTTCTTTTCGTAGTCCAAATAGGATGGTTCTGAACTGTAGATCCCTGCAGTTGTCTAATTTGCCACGTCACCTTCCCTTCAGAAATGTTCAGTGCAGAGTCAAGTTGCATAATAACATCAGGACCTAAAATAGGTTGTTCAACTGAGCCTATCCACACCCCTTATTTTCTAAATGTTCTTACACTTGTTAAATATTACTGCACTGCCGAAACTAGAAGCACAAGCATTTCGCTACACTCGCAATAACATCTGCTAGTCATGTGTATGTGACCAATAACATTTGATTTGAGTACATTATTTTCAAACATTTGCCAAAATGCAATTAGTGGAAAACACCCTTCTATACAGCGCACCGAATGCGAGCGGTTCCATGTGACAAAGATTAAAATCTTTGTTAGAAACTAATTGCAACAACTAGGATGGGTTGCTAATATGACTAGGATTGTGCCTTTTGGCTTCTGGACAACAAAATAAAGTTTATATGAAAACCAATAGAACAGGAGAGAAATGCTGGTTAATGGCTAGAGGAAGTCTTGATAAAATAATTGCCTCCACATTTCTATGATTGGATTTTGGCCAGGCTACTTTAAAGAAAGGTAAGACATGCCTCATTATCTGAAGTAAAGTAAACCGTTCAGGTTTCAAACAATTATACTGCCTCAAGCTCACATTGTAAAGTTGTGGGTGATGCGCTGATAACCTGCCAACCATTGACTATAGCCTACAGTATGCACAAGAATAGTGATTAGGATTCACACTTTTATTAGTTGAGATTGAGAAATAAAAATAGTAGCTCTTTTTAATCGTGGCCATCAAAACAGTTTTTAACCTATAGACCAATAAGCACAACCGGTCAAATGTATTTTCAGCGGCTAACCGTTATACCTAATAGCAATCTATAGGCCCATAGACGTGTCCCTTACCTTGTTGGTGGTACAGTAGAATAAATCAACACTGTAGTATAGTAGAAAACGCCAACAAGGCTTCTTCACTGATGTATTTTTCATCTTGAAAAGGTAAGGATTCACTGTAAAGCCAGCCTCGATGCATAGTACAGGGATATATAGGTGCTGTATTTGGGAGGTGTGCGATCAAGTGCAAGAAGTTGTTTTTTATAGAAGGTGTTGTACAGTGGTTGGCTCAGAATGCAGTTGCGTTATCGTTGCTATATGTTGTTGTGAGTGCAGGTCTCAGGAGACTGGTGCAATATTGTTAATTACAGTAGCGTATGGTTGGTTGGGTTCCGGTTGTTTAACAGTTGCAGTGTGATATGTTGTCTTCTCTGAGTGCAGGCCTGGTTGTGGAATGGTGTTGGTCTGCTTGTGTCATGGTTGCAGTGTGGTTTTGTGATATGTTGTCTTGTGTGGGTGCAGGTGTCGGGGGAGCAAGTCTTTGCTGACGTGGCCCGGGACATTCTTCTCTATGTCTCCAGAGACCTCAGTGACAAGGTGAGCCATCTCCCTCCTACCTCATTAACACCTCTGCGTGTGTGCGTGCGTGCGAGGGCCAGGTATCGCACTCTTTTAAAAAATGCCCCTGGATTACTATCAAGGTCCACCTGTTTCTTCCTCTCCCTGCTCTCTGCTCTGGCAAGGCGGCGGCCATCTTAGTTTGATTAATGTCTCGACAGCCCAGAACAGAGCACACAATTAAAACCACACTCATTGAGATCATTCTATTCACCAAGATTTATTATGTAATTATACGGTAAGGAATTACGCAAGGAAGGTAATTTACCACGGACACTTTCTTTTATACGGCTGCCTCGTACAGGGCTTTCCCTCAAAAGCTCAGAGTCATTGTCGCAGAGAGAATATAGAGAATGTGCAGACAATGGAGTTGGCCTGAATTTTCTGAGTTTCTAGTTAATTTACTTACTGTTAAACGGAGTAGTTGCATGTTATCTACCTTTAATCTCATGTGCTGCGGGCAGTGGCGTGCACAAACAGCAGTTGATGACTGAACCTTGTTTTTTCCCACACGATTGTTAGGTAATGAGTTAGGTAGTTTAGACAGCACTACAGCTAGCTAGCACTTCCACACTCCATTTACCTAGGGGGCAGCAGCTACCTTGTCCAGATGCTGAGCCTGGTTGGTAAGCCCATCAGGTGCTGCCAATTAGGGTGGTCGTCGGTCAGAGTCCCAGCTTGCAAGCCGTGAGGCTGCTGGTTTTGTTTGGTGGCCATGAGGCCGTTCGTTTGTTTTTGAGTCTTTAGTTTCGGCATGCCTTTTAGTGTTTTTATTTGTTTCGCCACATTCTGAACAAATAATCATCCGGTTGGACAGGCCGATCAAGAGACAGAGCTGGCCCTGGGTACATGCATTCACCGCCTGGTCGCATTACTTTTCACATTTAATGCACACATTTATTCAGGTTACAGACATTGTAACTAGGCCAAGGACCCCTTGAGAAAGCGAGTGCAACAATTTCCTTAGTTTCTTGGTTTCGTAATCCATTACATCAACAGCAAAAAATAAACATTCAATCCAATGATCATGACCGGAACATTGGTTTAAGATTCATTACATTTATCATACAGAGAATGATATTAACACTATGTTCTCTAAACACCCCTTCTCTCTCTTGGGGGTTTAGTCTGGGGGCTTCTACAGTGCTGAGGACGCAGACTCTCTCCCTGCTGCTGGGGGAAGTGAAAAGAGGGAGGGGGCATTCTGTGTGTGGATGGGGTCAGAGGTCAGAGAACTACTTCCTGTCGTGGTGGAGGGAGCAACAGGGGGTGCTACAGAGGCTGACATCTTCATGCACCACTACGGGGTCAAAGAACAAGGCAACGTGGACATGGAACAGGTGTGTGTGCGCGGGCAAGCTCGTTGGTCCCCAAGATAGACCTTGTCCTAAGTATCTTTTAAATGATCAGTAACATTTATCTTCTGTGTGTCTTCTGTAATTATCTTCTGGGCGTGTCAGGACCCTCATGGGGAGCTGCAGGGCCAGAATGTGTTGATTGTGCGTTACTCTGTGGAGCTGACAGCTGCACGCTTTGGCCTCAGTGTAGCAAAGGTCTCTGAGCTACTGGCCTCCGCTAGAGCCAAGATGGCCGAAGTCAGGAAGAGCCGTCCAGCCCCTCACCTCGACACCAAGATGCTGGCCTCCTGGAACGGTAAGTGCACACACACACTGCACCCAGGTCTCCATCTGATGCGGGAGTGTATCAGTATCTGTGAGGTAACGAAGCTAGGCGATTTCAGGAACCCTTCCATTAAACCTCTCTCCTCCATCTAGTCCTTAATTAGTCAATCACTTCATTAATCAGCTGTCCCACAGTGCAGACAGCACTCTACTGGGCTTTGATGACTAGGCTGCTCCCTACCAACGCTTTGATACTGACATGAAAGATGGAGGGAGGGATAGAGGGAAGGAGAGAAAAGGAACCCAGCGACCAGGGGAACTTCAAAGCCTGGTAATCACCAAGTTGCTTCTGAACTGCCACCTCACGGAGTCACTGAGCTGCTCCAGAGAGAGATAATGATACAGCGTTCCAGTATGGGACGATATCACAGAATTCCACTGAAACCATGTTGCTGTCAGTTGCTTGACAATATTTTGGGTTTGGCAATATGACAATGGGCTTCATAACCCTTCTCTCCCTCCATCTCTCTCCTCCCATATCTCTTTATTGCTCTCTCTCCAGGTCTGATGTTATCAGGCTTTGCACGTGTCGGTGCTGTGCTGGATGACAAGGCTCTGCTGGAGAGAGCGGTGCAGGCCGCTGGCTTCCTAAAGGAGCACCTGTGGGACGCGGAGCGACAGATCATGCTTCGCTCCTGTTACCGTGGAGATGAGATGGAGGTGGAGCAGGGGTAAGATGGGGGGGTAATGATGAGGATGTTTAGGTGACAAATCATAACTTTAGTACTTGACATCAGTGTGTGATTTGCGCATAAGTTTCAATTATCTGCACATATCGCAAGTGAGCAATGGACTGAATTAAAGGTTAAATAAAAAAAAAATAGAATAATACAATGAATTGGGCAGGTAGGTGACAACACATGAGGAGGACCTTTCACCAACATCAATTTGACCGCGTGTTAGATAAGTTTCACAAACTAAAACACAAATACAATTGTATTTATCACATGCTTCATAAACAACCAGAGAAATGCTTACTTACGGGCCCTTCCCAACAGAAATAATAGAAAAATAATAGCACAAGGAATAAATAACGGTAACATGGCTATATACACGGGGTACCAGTACCGAGTTGATGTGCAGGGGTACGAGGTAATTGAGGTAGATATAGTGTATGTACATATAGGTAGGGAAAAAGTGACTAAGCAACAGGATTAGTGATGCACCGATATATTACATTTTTGGCTGATTCTGATATTTTCCTTGCCAAAAAAACGATACCGATATTTAAAATGTTAGCGACCTTAAGCATTCTAGTACAGTTAAATAGTTAACACACATGGACGCAGAGGTCTAAGGCACGGCATCTCAGTGCAAGAGGCGTCACTACAGTCCCTGGTTCGAATCCAGGCTGTATCACATCCTGCCGTGAAAAGAAAACAATGACCAGTAGATAACACTATTTGACATGTCAAATAAGTTTGTTGACCAATCAGGACCTGAAAATGAATTCACGTCACATAATAACTTAACGCCTTCATACATTATTTACTTAGTGTAATAACTATCACTTGTATTTCATGTCACAATGATTCATCGATACGTATGCTATGATGCTGGTAAAGTTGTCTCGTGCTGGTCATAAAAAAGTAAAGCTAATTAGCTAGCTAGCTAACTATATAAATAGGTGTCATCTAAAATAACCCACATATATTAGATTCATGGTGGTCGGACCCATCTATGTGAAGCTAGCCACAATAAGGATTAGCCACAATAGTGGACTTTGAGGTTAGCCTTCAAAATAAAACTATGGCATAATTCTACTATTTGTATTAATTTGCATCACTGTCAATGACATACTTTTACTTTTATTTTGAAGGCACACCGTAAATTCCACTACTGTGCCTAATCCTTATTGTGGCTAGCTTTACAACACATAACCAAGTCCGGTTGAGCCTCACTAGCCAGATGAAGCTAGCTGGCTGCTTATAACGTTAGCTTTGGGAAACAGGGTTAAGTAGCTGGCTAGCTATTCATTTTCATGAACTGAAGTTAAATTTCAATAGGCGAACAACCTAGCTAATACTTACTCACAAGGATTCCTAAATCATTGCTAAGAATAATGAAAACGACTGCAGTTTCTACTGGTCATTGTTTCAGGCTGGTTGTATTGGTGCTAGCTAGGTACCAAGATAAAGCTAGCTACCCCAGAAGTCGCATCAAACAAATTATGCTTTATTACCATCGCGGTATTGTAAAAACATTGTTCGTGGCCGGTGTTTGCAGACTTTTGTACAGCTTTGACAGTGCTACTGTATCTTTTTTGACATGCAAAGACCCAAACGGCGTTCCATAGTATGTATGTCTTGAAGCTAATAGCAATGACGCTATTATTGTGTAACTCCGGTAGGGCAACATCTGAAAAATAGCGCACTTGGTAGTGTGTACTGGTGCTCGACCAGTCGGCGAAAGTCAACATCACCCACCACAGAGAACGGTTGATTGTCAAGAGCATTGAATTCCATTATCTTGGCCTTTATGGATTTCAGCTTTGAGTTGTCTCGCTGAAATGTTCTTACTCTTTCAAATGACTGCTCGGCTTGTTGACGGCTCGATCCACACAGCAGACATTGTGGGCTAGGTTAGGAATGCTGTGTTGCACGTGTAGAGCAACATTTTACGTGACGTCATTGTTACGCACGCCTCTGAAGAGGGAATGCAACACCCTGTTACAACTCAACTCTCCGTGAAGCGAAAGAGTTATGGACTGTAGGTGTGAGTAAGGATGACGAAAGGCAGAGAATTTACCGTTTACTAGGAATTTATTCCTTCACACGGTAATATGGGGAAAAGGGGCTGGACGGAACCAAAGCAAAGAAAGTAAATATCAAAGCCCCCTCTCCTATCTTACCTGCCTAACCACTACTTACCTAATTTGGCACCACCTTGTGCCCTAACCAAAATACAGGGGGTGGTCCGCCCAGGTCTTACCTAGTGTGCCTAGACAGTGAATATACTATGGGTATATGTATGCCTGCGGGCATCTTGCCTAAGCACTCCCTAGGTGCCTTCCCCTTCCCCCCTGGGAACAAATGAAACAGAATATTAAACAATTTCACTAAGGACATCAAATAAGCTCTGACTGAGCAACAAACACACAGAACATACAACTGCTCCCAGCAACAACTAATACAGTACATACTAACGACCAACATGCTATACCCCTCAGCCATCAACCTCCTCTCTCAGCAATTATCTATATCACAATCGCTCTCCCCTGAACAACAGAACACTGGCTTTTATAGCTTCAGTAGGCATTGGAAATTGGAGACAGCTGCGTCCTGACGAGGGGACGGGGTCAGCTCTCCAATTCATCGTGGAGTCGACCAATCAGCTGCTGGGGGATTTCAGGATGGCATCTCCTGAAACACACTCAAATACACAAACTTCAACACAGAAACTGGGGAACGTAACAGTCATTACGTCGTGTACCTACGTGATATAGGTATGACATTGGTTTTGCACGTCGGTGTTAAACTAGACATGTTCACAGATATATCGTGCATCCCTAAACAGGATAGATAATAAACGGTAGCAGCAGCTAATGTGAGTCAAAAATGAGTCAAAAGAGTTCATGCAAAAAGGTTCAATACAGATAACCAATAGCTACCTGGACTAACTATTAAAATAACTATTTAGCAGGTTTATGGCTTGGGGGTTGAAGATGTTCAGGGTCCTGCTGGTTCCAGACTTGGTGCATTGGTACAGCATGCCATGCAGTAGCAGAGAGAACAGTATATGACTTTGGTGGCTGGAGTCTTAGACAATCTTTAGGACCTTCCCCTGACACTGCCTGGTATAGAGGTCCTGGATGGCAGGGAGCTCAGCCCCAGTGATATACCGGGGTTGTAAGCACTACCCTCTGTACCGCTTTACGGTTGGATGGAAAGCAGTTTCCTGTAGTCCACAATCTGCTCCTTTGTCTTGCTGACGTTGATGCACTTATTAATGAAGCCTGATGTGGTAAACTCCTCAATACCATCGGATCAATCCCGGAACATATTCCAGTCTGTGCTAGCGAAACAGTCCTGTAGCTTGTCATGGAAATGGATATTGTATTATGTCCTTGATAATGTCCTTGAAGGCTCTGGATCCGCCATACACACACTGGCTGGTAGGTGGGGGACCAACCTGCCCCAGATTCCATGAGTGAGCGAATGTGTTCACAAACTGTGTAGGGCCCTATGAAATCCGTTTTTATTTGTAAATATGTTTTTTTTTGCCTGATTCCGTTTTTCCCAAATTCTGTTTTCTCAGTTTAGTTTTTTGGGGGTTTTCAATCTTGAAAACACACTTTTTAAATAGAAAAACAAGTCAATTGGATGTTCAAGTCCACAACAATGTTTGAACCACATCAGGAGACTCCTTTTGAGGTCTGGGAAAAATCTAAGAAGTATTGGTTTTGGAGTGCAATTACCCTTTAATTCAAGTGTGCACAAGAGCCCTGCACGGACATGAATTTAAAACCTGAGCCCTGCCCATACCCTAGTTATTGATGGAAAAACAGGCCCTACCAAGCCCTGATCCAGTTTGCTGTTGGTTTTTCAGAAAGTTGCAGGGAATCCGAATCACTAGTGCATTTAGTTCATGTCTTATGATAAACTTGGGCAAATTGATAACTTTTCTAGTAAGTTCAAAACATTTAGTTAATTTCCTACTAATTTCAATACATTTTCTAATATGGTTGAATTCCCTTTTAATGTCTGGATTCCGTGTTTCCTTCGGTGTTCTCCGCAACGCAGATTTTATAGGGCCCTAAATGTGGAAATGCCACTGAATCTGCAGGAAACCACGGCAGAAACCCCTACACGTGCGTGAACACATGCATACACACTCACTGGCCTGGTTCCAGTGGGTCCGTCTCATTCGTACTAGTCATTAGGGGTGTAAGATTCACTGATACGGTCCCCGGCTCAAATGTTTAAGATATTAGTGCATATGTCTATGGGACCCCAAACCTATCCAAATGTAGCATACATCGGTCAGGAAATCGATTTCAAACGTTCTGAATCGCCGGGTTCGCCATTTTTTTGTTGCTGCTCAAATTACTTTCTACTTTCCGGAAATATCTCATATTTTGTGACTTCACATTTTGCATGCCGAACAACCCCAGGCAATATCAGTAGCCTAGTCAAACTGTGGGCTGTGTGCAGCTTTGCGCGCTGACCAACGAGAGGTAGGCCTACTCCTGATCTGGTACATCTGCGTGTCACCTTCATTATTTAAATGTTTCGTGAAATTGCTTGCGCAATATTATGCTTTATTAGTTGACAACCAATGTGATTTGCTAGGTTATTTTTATCAAATACATAACATCCTGCCGGAGACAACTCTCATCTGGCTGTACATGCTGATCGGGACTTAGCCTACATTCGATTTTTATTTTTTTAAATTGGGTTGTTTAGCTTGAAGCAATCAGTGTATATACATGGTCATTTTTACATATACACGGTCAAGTTGATAATTTCGTAACGATGACAGCAATCACTTTTTCTACTCCTACTGCATGGTCGAAGCTGGAGAAGAAGAGAAGCTCACTCTCCTAGTCAGTCAACTTCCAAACGGCCTAAACCATTCGATTATGAGACGTAGGTGAAATCCAAAATTGTGCTATATATTCATTGGCTATGTCATAGCAAATGTTTAAAGATAAATATTGATACATTACTAGCTCTAACACTTTTAATCTGCAAAAATGACTAATTAGTGAGTGATGGTGATTTTCAGATCAAAAGTGTGTGTTGTATTATGTCCTTGATAATGTCCTTGAAGGCTCTGGATCTGCCATACACACACTGGCTGGTAGGTGGGGGACCAACACATGGTTTATCCAGGTGTTGTGGTTGTTCCTGCCCCAGATTCCACGAGTGAGCGAATGTGTTCACAAACTGTGTAGGGCCCTATGAAATCCGTTTTTATTTGTAAATATGTTTTTTTGCCTGATTCCGTTTAAACGGAAAAGTGGTACGTGCATATGTGTTCACCCCCGTTGCTATGTAGCCCCTAAATACGATCTGGTGAAACCAATTACCTCCAGAAGTCACATAATTAGTTCAATAAATTCCAACTGTGTGCAATCGAAGTGTCACATAATCTCAGTATATATACACACACACACCTATTCTGAAAGGGCCCAGAGTCTGCGACACCACTAAGCAAGGGGCACCACAAAGGAAGCGGCACCATAAAGATCAAGGAGCTCTCCAAACAGGTCAGGGACAAAGTTGTGGAGAAGTACAGATCAGGGTTGGGTTATAAAAAAATATCAGAAACTTTGAACACCCCTGGAGCACCATTCAATCCATTATTAAAAAATTTAAAGAATATGGCACCACAGCAAACCAGCAAACCTGCGAAGAGAGGGCCGCCCACCAAACTCACGGACCAGGCAAGAAGGGCATTAATCAGAGACGCAACAAAACAAAGAGACCGAAGATAACCCTGAAGGAGCTGCAAAGGTCCATAGCGGAGATTGGAGTATATGTCCATAGGACCACTTTAAGACGTACACTCCACAGAGCTGGGCTTTATGGAGGAGTGGACAGGCATATGGAAGAAGGTTCTCTGGTCAGATGAGACTAAAATGGAGCTTTTTGGCATCAAAGAAAACGCTATGTCTGGCTCAAACCCAACACAATGTATTCATTGTCAGGGACTGGAAAACTGGTCAGAATTGAAAGAATGATGGATGGCACTAAATACAGGGAAATTCTTGAGGGAAACCTGTTTCAGTCTTCCAGAGATTTGAGACTTGGATGGAGATTCACCCTCCAGCAGAACAATGACCCTAAGCATACTGCTAAAGCAACACTCGAGTGGTTTAAGGGGAAACATTTAAATGTCTTGGAATGGCCTAGTCAAAGCCCAGACCTCAATCCAATTGAGAATCTGTGGTGTGACTTAAATATTGCTGTACAACAGCGGAACCCATCCAACTTGAAGGAGCTGGAGCAGTTTTGCAAACGTACCAGTGGCTAGATGTGCCAAGCTTATAGAGACATACCCCAAGAGACTTGCAGCAAAAAGTGGCTCTACAAAGTATTGACTTTGGGGGGGTGAATAGTTATGCACGCTCAAGTTCAGTTTTTTTGTGTTCTTGTTTGTTTCACAATAAAACATATTTTGCATCTTCAAAGTGGTAGGCATGTTGTGTAAATCAAATGATACAACCCACCCCTCCAAAATCTGTTTTAATTCCAGGTTGTAAGGCAACAAAATAGGAAAAATGCCAAGGGTGTGAATACTTTCGCAAGCCACTGTATCTGGGTGATGTTTTTTCTTGCCTGAATGATCTGAATCTAGGATTACAGGGACTCTCCGCAACTTTATTCAATGTGCGGTAAGTTGGAGTAAGTTGGCGCTCTTCTCTGTCTGCGTTAACCTCTCTAGGGGGTGTGGGACGCAACCGTCCCACCTGGCCAACATCTGGTGAAATTGCAGAGCGCCAAATTCAAAAACAGAAATACTCATAATAAAAATTCATAAAACATACAAGTGTTATACATCGGCTTAAAGATGAACCTCTTGTTAATCCAACCACGGTGTCAGATTTCAAAAAGGCGATTATCTGAGGACCGTGCCCAGCGCACAAAACAGTTACCAGCCAAGTAGATTAGTCACAAAAGTTAGAAATAGCAATAAAATTAATCACTTACCTTTGATGATCTTCATATGGTTGCAATCCCAAGACTCCCAGTTACACAATAAATGTTTGCTTTGTTCGAGAAAGTCCCTCTTTATATCCAAAAACCTCAGCTTTGTTGGCGCGTTTTGTTCAGTAATCCAATGGCTCAAATGCAGTCACAACAGGCAGACGAAAAATCCAAATACTATCAGTAAAGTTTGTAGAAACATGTTAATGAATCTTCAGGTTGTTTTTAGTCATAATAATCGATAATATTTCAACCGAACAATAGCTTCGTCAATATAAAAGAAAAACAAGAAAGGCTCGCTCTCAGTCGCGTGCAGAAAACAGCTCTGGGGACTTCCCACTATCCACTGACTCAGAGTGGTCTTACTCCCTCATTTTTCAGAATACAAGCCTGAAACAATTTCTAAAGACTGTTGACATCTAGTGGAAGCCATAGGAACTGCAATCTAGGTCCAAACCATTGACATACTGTATAGGCAGGCAAGAGAAAAGCACCCACATCAAAAATATCTCACTTCCTGGATGGATTTTACTCAGGTTTTCGCCTGCCATATCAGTTCTGTTATACTCACAGACATTATTTTAACAGTTTTGGAAACTTTAGAGTGTTTTCTATCCAAATCTACCAACTATATGCATATCCTAGCTTCTGGGCCTGAGTAACAGGCAGTTTACTTTGGACATGCTTTTCATCCGAGGTGGAAATAGTGCCCCCTACCCTAGGGAGATTAACAAGGACAACACACAGGTCTTTCAATCATTGTATGATTTTTTTTGTGTGCAAATGAACTCAAGCTTACGGACATTGTCAAATGTGATAAATAGCAAAGCACCTGAGTGAGTTGAGTGCGCAATTACGCAGATACTTTCCCGAATTGGATGACACAAACAACTGGATTCATTATCCCTTTCATGCCCTGCCTCCAGTCCACTTACCGATATCTGAACAAGAGAGCCTCATCAAAATTTCAGCAAGCGGTTCTATGAAAATTTAATTTAATCAGAAGCCACTGCCAGATTTCTGGAGTGGGCTGTACTCCGAGTGTCCTGCCTTGGCAAATCGCGCTGTTAAGACACTGATGCCCTTTGCAACCACGTACCTATGTGAGAGTGGATTCTTCACTCTCACTAGCATGAAAACTAAATACAGGCACAGACTGTGTGTGGAAAATGATTTAACTTTGTTAAAGCAAGGCCCCTGAACTCTCGTGTATTTTCTGCGCTATGCAATGATATGGGCAGCGACCACGTAACGCTTTTACAACATACAGAAGTGTGCTGGTTATCAAGGGACAAAGTATTGACACTTTTTTTTTTTTAATTGAGAGATCAGCTTAAAGTTTTCTTTACTGACTATAATTTCCACTAGTCTGACCGCTTGCTGGATGAAGAGTTTCTCAAACGACTGACCTGAGTGATGTTTTTTTTCTCACCTGAATGATCAAAATCTAGGATTACAGGGACTCCGCGACTATATTCAATGTGCAGGAGGCTATGATTAAGAAGTTGGAGCTCTTCTCTGTCTGCATTAACAAAGACAACACACAGGTCTTTCCATCATTGTCTGATTTTTTTGTGTGCAAATGAACTCAAGCTTACGGACAATATCAATGTCAAAAGCACCTGGGTGAGCTGAATGCGCAATTACGCTGGTACTTTCCTGAAACGGATAACAAACAACTGGATTTGTTATCCCTTTCATGCCCTGCCTCCAGTTCACTCATTGATATCTGAACAAGCGAACCTCATCGAAATTGCAGCAAGCGGTTCTGTGAAAATGTAATTGAATCAAAAGCCACTGGCAGATTTCTGGTACTTGCTGATCACACTGTTAAGACACTGATGCCCTTTGCGACCACGTACCTATGTGAGAGTGGATTCTCGGCCCTCACTAAGCATGAAAGCTTAATACAGGCACAGACTGTGTGTGGAAAATGATTAAAGACTGAGACTCTCTCCAGTACAACCCAACATTGCATAGTTATGAGCATCCTTTCAAGCACACCCTTCTTATTAAACTATAGTGAGTTATTCACAATTTTCGATGAACAAATAAGGTTTTATATGCAAGATGGTTAAATAAAGAGCAAAATGATTTATTATTATTATTTATGCCCTGGTCCTATAAGAGCTCTTTGTCACTTCCCACGAGCCGGGTTGTGACAAAAACTCACACTCATTCTTATGCTTAATAAATGTATTGTATAGTGTGTGTGTGGCAGGCTTACAATGACAAAAGAAACAGCATTTGAGAGTGCAATGGCCCTGGTGCTAGAGGGGGTATGCAGCTGGAGGTTAAATGTTTGAAGGGGTACGGGACTATAACAAGTTTGGGAACCACTGGACTAGAGCGGTGAAGTCAGGTATAGTTTCTGACGTCGCGATGCGCAGGATTGCTGAGAGGTGAGAGTCAGTAAGAGATGATCTGTGCCTTGACTTGTTATATTTCATTACTGAAAAGGTTTGTTCACGTATGTAGGTTGACCCAAACAGTACAAAGATCTTCTGAGCATGACTCCTAATCTTTGGAAGGTTTTGTTTGTCGAGAGATGCATAGAACCTCGTCAGTGACATTGTTTTGAATAGTTCTCCAATCACTGCATCAGACTGAAGATCGATAAGCTCAAGTTGCAGGTCAGTGGGAGCGTTATCCACATTTGAAGGTGAATGGAGAGGAAACCAACAGCATGACATTTTCCAAGACTTTGAAATCCTGAAAACGACAAGAAAACTCCCCGTTCAAAGCACGTGGCAGCAATGTATACTTCTCCCCGCTGGTCATCTGATAAGGAACAGACTAGTTGTGCTGGAAGGTGGGTGAGATTGTTGTCATCTGATAAGAAACAGACTAGTTGTGCCGGAAGGTGGGTGAGATTGTTGTCATCTGATAAGAAACAGACTAGTTGTGCCGGAAGGTGGGTGAAATTGTTGTCATCTGATAAGAAACAGACTAGTTGTGCCGGAAGGTGGGTGAGATTGTTGTCATCTGATAAGAAACAGACTAGTTGTGCCGGAAGGTGGGTGAGATTGTTGTCATCTGATAAGAAACAGACTAGTTGTGTCGGAAGGTGGGTGAGATTGTTGGCTTCTACTTGGCGGGTCAGGAGGAGTCATTTTCCATTGAAGGCTTTGACAAGGCTGTACATCTGATGTGCAAAAAGGCCCTTCCCTTGTAGTTTAGAATTCAGTTCATTCATGAGGGCCCTGATGTCAACGGTGAAGGTAAAATCAGTCAACAATTCTTTATCTTGCAGTTGAGGGAAATCCACATTTTCCTTTCATTTGCAAAAATTCAGCAATATCCGACTTCAGGTCCCACATCCTTTTAAGCACCTTCCCCAAACTCAGACGTCTCACGTTTGTGTGGAAGGGGAGATTTGCATGACCCAACTCTCTCTTCCAACAGTGAGACAAATTGCCTGTGGTTTAAAGATTTTTCTCTTATGAAGTTTACTGCTTTAATGACTGTATCCACAACATGGCTCATTTTCAGAACAAATTTAAAGAGCACCTCCTGATGAATAATGCAATGCAGGTTTTAGCTCAGCTATTTGATCTTGTATCCTTTTCAAAAGGCCAACATTTTTTCCTGTCAAGTTTGGGGACCCATCAGTGGTCACACTAGATAACTTTTCAAACCTCAGTCACAGCTTTGACACACACTTATTAACCTCCTCCAATAAATATTTCCCTGTGGTTGTGCTCTTCATTGACTGCACTGAGGCAAGCTCCTCTGTAATTTCAAAGTCTGGGGTTATGCCTCGTAAGAATATCAACAATTGTGCATCACTGCTCTCATCCAGGGCCAAGAAGAAATAGGTGAAATCCTTTACCTTGTCTTTCAACTGTTGTTCCATATTCTCTGCGATGTCCTCAACACGCCGGGTCACTGTTCGTCTTGACAGGGAAACATTTTCAAACAGCTCTTTCTTGTCGGGGCAAAGTATAGCTACGGAGTGAATTAAACATTCTTTATCGAATTCACCCTCAGCTTCTCTGCATGCTTTGTCTGGAAGTGTCGGGACAGCGATGCTCTCTTTGCACACTAAGCACACAGCTTTCCCTGATATCTCAATAAATAAATATTTTGATGTCCACTATTGCTGGATCACCCTACATTCATTGTCTATTTTCCTTTTCTTTGAAAAACTCATTTTTGCTCAATTTCTAGCTAGCTACTATTTGTAAATGTGACGTGTGTGTGTCAGCCTGTCAGTCACTGTCTGTCCTTGAAGTGCCTTCAAAATAAATGTCCCACAAGCGGTGGGAGTTAAATCATTACACAAAGCGGAGTATACATTGGGCTTTTAATTTGAATAACAAATACGTTTTTCAAAACTTACTATCGCAAATTCTTTATGTGATCTGAACATGATTCCGTGGGCCGTATTGAATCAGTCCGCATACGGCTCCCGGGCCGGCCTTTGAACATAATCAAACCAAATCGTTTCAAACTAAAACATATCGCATCGGAGCCCATGAATCGAATCGTCTTGAAAGAGAAAGATGCACGTCCCTACTAGTTATATTCCCATGCCATCCGCAGGTAGCAAGTTGTAGAATGTTTACCCAGGAGAATGCTTATCTGGGCCTTTTCTCTCTCCGAAGATAGGCTGCGCCTAGCTATATCACACAGGACAAACTAAATTCTCTGAAGGGATGGCTAGGACGGTATAGAATTGGGTAAAAGACCTAGAGGTGTTGTGGTGCTGTACCGCCTCACAGTATGATGTTACTAGGGAGACAAGTAGCTGGGAGGAATACTGTGGTTTAGAACAAGTTTTGAGAGAGGAAATTGTGCAACACGGGTTAAACTTTGGTCCTTCTATCATGCACCCCTAACATTGTACATTTTTGGTCTAGCCCTGCAAAAACACAAGCTGATTCAAATAATCAAGGGCTCTTTTCCTCTCTCCCGCTCTCTTTCTCCCACCATTCTCTCCTTTTCAGTTATTATTGAACCCAAATCCTGAGTCCTGAGTCAGATGGGAAATACATAATCAGAGAGCTTTTCTCCCTTGTGACTTTACTCTGCGTTTGAATTGTCTGAGACTAGTACGGCACAGTGACTGTCTGTGACCTAGAGAAAGGTCTCTTTTGAGAACAGTAAACGCATTAAAGTAAATTCTCAGAAATCATAAAAAGAGTGTGTGGGGGCCTCCCAAGTGGCGCAGCGGTCTAAGGCACTGCATCGCAGGGCTTGAGGCGTCACTACAGACCCGGGTTCGATCCCAGGCTGTGTCACAGCCAGCCGTGACAGGGAGACCCATGAGGCGACGCACAGTTGGCCCAGCGTCGTTTAGGGGATGGTTTGGCAGGCTGGAATTTCCTTGTCCCATCTCGCTCTAGCGATTCCTTGTGGTGGGGCGGATGCCTGCAACTGACTTCGGTCGCCAGCTGGACGGTGTTTCTTCCGACACATTGGTGTGGCTTCCGGGTTAGTGTGTCAAGAAAGGTCATGTTTTGGACGACTCATGGCTCTCGACCTTCGCCTCTCCCAAGTCCGTTGGGGAGTTGCAGCGATGGGACAAGACTGTAACTACCAATTGGGGAGAAAAAGGAGTAAAACGTTTTTAAATAAATAGGAGTGTGCTCAGGTGAACCAAATACATACTCAGGGTTGTGTGTGTGCATGTGTACGTGCACCTGTGCATTTATGTGTGTGGGTGCGCATATTAGTTTGTGTTTGTGTGTGAAGGCCTCTTCAGACTCTGAAAGGTTTTCCATCTAATTGACTGGAGCTAGATGATGTGGGTTTCCAAACAGTTTTTCTTGCTGACACGGGGGTGAGAGCAGAGACCCCCCTCCACCTTTCTCCACATCACCCGTCTCCTTTTTCATTAATCCCTCTCTCGCTCTCTCACCCCATTTAATTTCACCATCTCTCCATTTCCTCTTCCTCTATCTACCTTACCTTCACACGTGGAGTAGATGACAGTCTGTTACCGGTGCATCCCAAATGGCTCTGGTCAAAAGTAGAGGTCACTACATAGAAAATAGGGTTTCCATTTGGTATGTAGCTGTGAGTCTCCTAACAGTTGCTCTCACCCCTCTCCTCAGCCTGGGAAGTCCTGTTAGGTGAAGTGTTGGCTGACCCATGGAAAGATGGATATGCCTTCTCCATCGCCCACCTCACCCCGCCACCGTCCCCAGACACAGGGCTATCTGCCCTCATGTCACCGTTTGTCCCCCACACTCACCTTGTCGGGGTGTCACCCTACGAGACAGGCTGGGAACCTAGGGGACACAGGGGCTGTGGGTGGAAGGTACTGGGGAGGTACCTGGGGTAGGTGATGGAGGGCAGGTGGGGGTGTTGGGAAGGGACTTACAGGAGCCTAGGAAATATAGTTCTGGAAGGGGGGGTATAGTTTATATGAAGAGTTACTGTGGTTACTGGGGTTGAAATACAAGATGGTAAAATGTCTTCTTTTTGACTCACATAGACATTTGTTATACAGTTTATAAACAGTGTTTCCATACAACTAGTAATTGATTTATCGATAATTTGATTCATCAATCAATCCTTGATTCATACAGTGCATTCAGAAAGTATTCAGACCCCTTCACATTTTTCATATTTTGTTACGTTGCAACCTTATACAAATTATTTTAATTATTTTTCCTCAACAATCTACACACAATACCCCATAATGACAAAGCAAAAACAGGGTTTTAGAAATGTTTGCACATTTATAAAAAAATTTAAAACGGAAATGTCACATTTACATAAATACTCAGACCCTTTATTCAGTACTTTGTTGAAGCACCTTTGGCAGCGATTAAAGCCTTGAGCATTCTTGGGTATGACACTACAAGCTTAGTCCACCTGTATTTGGGGAGTTTCTCCAATTCTTCTCTGCAGATCCTCCCTAGCTCTGTCAGGTTGGATGGGAGCGTTGCTGCGCAGCTATTTTCAGGTCTCTCCAGAGATCAGGATCTAGTCTGGGCTCTGGCTGGGCCACTCAATGGCATTCAGAGACTTGTCCCGAAGCCACTCCTGCATTTTCTTGGCTGTGTGCTTAGGGTCGTTGTCCTGTTGGAAGGTGAACCTTCGGCCCAGTCTGAGGTCCTGAGCGCTCTGGAGCAGGTTTTCATCAATGATCTCGCTGTACTTTGTTCAGTTCATCTTTCCCTCGATCCTGACTAGAATCCCAGTCCCTGCTGCTGAAATGCGTACCGCCACCATGCTTCACCGTAGGGAGGGTGCCTGGTTTTCTCCAGACATGAGCATTTTTGGCATTCAGGCCAAAGAGTTCAATCTTGTTTTCATCAGACCAGAGAATCTTGTTTCTCATGGTCTGAGAGTAATTTAGGTGCATGTTGGCAAACTCCAAACGGCTGTCATGTGCCTTTTACTGAGGAGTGGCTTCCATTTGGCCACTCTACCATAAAGGCCTGATTGGTGAAGTGCAGAGATGGTTGTCCTTCTGGAAAGTTCTCCCATCCCTACAGGGGACTCTTGAGCTCTGTCTGAGGGGCCATTGTCACCTCCCTGACCAAGGCCTTTCTCCCCCGATTGCTCAGTTTGGCCAAACTTCTTCCATTTAAGAATAATGGAGGCCAACTTATATACACAAGTGTGTGTGCCTTTCCACATCATGTCCAGTCATTTGAATTGACCACAGGTGGACTCCATTCAAGTTGTAGAAACAGGATGCACCTAAACTCAATTTCGAGTAGCAAAGGGTCTGAATACTTATGTAAATAATGAATTTCAGTTTAAAAAAAATAAATAAATATATATATATATATATATATATATATATATATATATATATATATATATATATATATATATATATATATATACACATTTGCTAAAAATTATGTTATTGTGTGTAGATTGATGAGGAAAAATTTTATTTTAGAATAAGGCTGCAACGTAACAAAATTTGGAAAAAGTCAAGGAGTCTGAATACTTTCCGAATGCCCTGTATCTCTCCTTTTGTCTCTCAGCGTGTCACCCATTGCTGGTTTCCTGGACGACTATGCGTATGTTATCTGTGGTCTGCTGGACCTGTACGAGGCCACGCTGCAGCCAGAGTGGCTCCGCTGGGGGGAGGAGCTACAGGACCGACAGGACCTCCTCTTCTGGGACGCAGAGGGAGGGGGCTACTATTGCAGCGACCCCACAGATCCCACCGTACTGCTGCGACTCAAACAGGGTGAGTTTCTTTCTCAGTCATGTTGTGTAGAAAAGTAATGAAGAATGGCTCTTCAATATCAATTTGTCTGTGATTTATCAATACCCACTCAATATGTCATGTTTGCCAGGAGATGTTTTTCTGTCCTGGAGAAAAAAAGTAAATGTTTGTAAGAGCGCCAGGTCTTGTTTCTAAATGGCACAGCTCCAATCTCCAGTAATTGAACACACACAACTTTATTTTCGTAACATTTATGGACTTTTAAATGTTTTATTTATTTATTTATTTATAGAATTTCTTTGGGGGGAGGTTACTTTTTAGCCTTTTAGCCCTCCCCAATTTTGTGATATCCAATTGGTAGTTACAGCCTTGTCCCATCGCTGCAACTCCCGTACGGACTCGGGTGAGCCGAAGGTCGAGAGCCATGCGTCCTCCGAAACACGACCCTGCCAAACCGTACTGCTTCTCGACTCACTTCTCTTTTAACCCGGAAGCCGGCTGCGCCAATGTGTCGGACGAAACACCGTACAACTGGCGTCGGAAGTCAACGTGCAGGCGCCCGCCCCGCCACAAGGAGTTGCTAGAGATTGATGGGACAAGGACATCCCAGCCGGCCCAATTTTGCGCCACTTATAGCTTAAAATAGCATTTGAACAAATTCAGGACATGAAAAAGTCCTGACTTTTCAAAAAAAATCTACTTTTCCTACCTTGTCAGGACATTCGGTGAATTGTTAGGACATTGAGGTACTTAGGTAGTAACAAGTGCACATGCACACTAGCAGACAGACAGACAGGCTGACAATAGCACAAACACTTGCACAAACACGCCACCTTGCCTCTTGGCTGATGCCATTGTGCAAATGGCTCTGACAAGACATACCAAGGTAGAGAAATAAGTCAAATAAAAAGGTAAGAAAGCTAAAAAGATGATAATTGTTTTTGTTTTAGCCTGTTGACAGATTAAAACTGACTTGTGTTGGTGTGCCTGTGTGTGTGCGCGACTCCACATTTGAATGCATGTGTGTCGTGTGTGTGGTGCCTGTGTGTGTGATTAGACCAGACGTGCGAGGCCTTTTCTCATCTCTGAGGATTGACGGGGCCATTATGTTGCTCGCAATGTGTTGAATTCAGCTCCATTAGTGATGCTACACCTCTGTGTGTGTGTGTGTGTGTGTGTGTGTGTGTTTCTGTCACAGGAAGATGGATTGCCCTACAGTCCAGTGCCACTGTGTATTTTACATTCCGTCCCAAAGCTGTGTGTGTCTCACCCCGTTCCACCACTTTTTGCTGTGTGTGTGTTTCATCTCAATCCACTGTTCCGTGTGGGTATGATTTCTGCCATGGGGCTCAGGGTGAGGAGAGATATGAAAAACGATTTAGTGAACCCTATGTGGTTATGCATGACTGTGTGCATAGGCCTCCTGCCTTGGCGATCACAGTAAATGTGATATAGGACTATAGGACTATAGCCTCTCGCATGTGCGCGTGTGTGTGTGTGTGTGTTTGTCAGAAGCCATCTCCTATCTGTCTGTCTGAATCAAAAGTGGATGGCTTGTGTTAGTCATCACCCATCACCCCCCCCCCCCACACACACACACACACAGACAGACATTCACGCACACTCATGTGTTGGTAGACTGCTGAGAGTTAGCTGTGTAGCGTGAGGTCAGAGGTCATGAGAAGTAAGGCTGGGAATTGCAAGGGACCACATGATACGGTATTATCACGAAACTGAGGTTGCCGACACGATATGTATTGCAATTCTATACTGTGATTTTATTGCGATTCGAGCCATGAGAAAACAAGTTTTGATCAGTCATGGAAATAAAAGTGCTGAAAACATTGGCTCCATATTTAAAAAGAAGCTAGAAAACAAGCTGGTGCTGGTACAGCAAACTACTGCAAAAATGATAATATATTGTTGATACGATGTATCATAACAAATATTATCCTGATATGTAACTATAACTTTTTTTGTCCCCGCCCATCACTAATGAGAAGAGCAGCGCTGTGATCTCATTGGCCACCAAAAGGAGATAAACACCAATCACTTAACCGGACTGAGTCACGAGGTCACCTGTCAGTCATTTCAAGTCACATCTGACACACATTGATGCACATACATACGCACGCACACATACAGGCACGCTCAGGCATAATCAGAACAAATGTTCTCCCCCGCAAACGTATGTAGAGGAGCTTTTTCTCTTACTGCAGGAGTCACTTGTCAAAGATCTATTTCATTTGAAAAAGTTGAAGTTGGCACTGAGTCGGAATACAAAACAGTACACACTTTTTGATCTTTCACCAACATATGAAATGAGTGTCTTTTACGTCTCTCTGTTTCTCTCAGACCAGGATGGTGCAGAGCCCAGTGCGAACTCTGTGTCGGCCTTGAACCTACTGCGTCTGTCCCACTACACTGGTCGTAAGGACTGGTCACAGCGGTCACAACAGCTACTGGCTGCCTTCTCTGACCGGCTGACCAGAGTCCCCATAGCCCTGCCAGAGATGGTCAGGGGCCTGATGGCTAACCACTACACACTCAAACAGGTAACACAAACTGTACGGTCCACACAAACACACACGCACACCAACTCAAAAGTTGCATAGTTTGGAGTGGAACAAACTGAACTTTTATCATACGGCTGGATATTTGTGCTAACAAAGGAGATGAAAAAACATTTAGGGAGAGAAAGAAAAGAAGGCAAGAACATTGGAAGTGTTCTGTCCATCATATTTCACCTGCGGAGGAGAAGTCACCGAGGGGGCGGAGATAACAAGCTGTGTGTGTGTATGTGTGTGTATAAGTCAGATAGGTGGCTGATGATAACAAGCTAGGGATCAGACAAGGTTAGCCGAGCCCCGAACACACCTTCTCCTCTCTCGTTACTGCTACAACCACCACTCTGACCTCTAGCTCTTGCCTCTCTCTGGATCCTTCTCTCATTTCTCTCTCTCTCTTTTTCTCTCTCTCTTCTAATCCT